>NC_137695.1:9265219-9767719 GCF_964034855.1 Anser brachyrhynchus
CGGTGGAAGCTGACTCTGAAGACCAATGCCAGGTGATGGCGGTGACTGGCTCTGCCAAGGGCGGTGTAGTTCCTCACTTCCATGAGCACTAGGACTGCTGTGCTACCTCCTCAGGTTATGTCATTTTTATTTTTAAAAATAAATTCTTATCTTTAAAATGAGTCATTAAACAGTTATTCACCCCACTGTTAGGAAGCAGCTTCTCTGTGCTGAGAAGGATGGGAAGACATCTAGGAATGGAGCACTAATAGTGTGTGTCTGGAAATCTGGGCTAGATGCGAGTGCCAGACAGGCCAGCAGCTGAGTTCAGCAGTAGGAACATCTGCAGTTGATCAGCTGTCCTGTCATAAGCATGTGTTATTGGGGTTAGAGGGTTTCTTGGAGCCTGAGAATATGGGTTTGATTCAAAAGTCAAAGAAGTTTGTAGAAACGCTCCTGCTTTGGGTTTTGAATCTATCCCAAAGAGGCTGAGGTTCAGCCAACTTAAACAAGTTTTAAGAATTTTTATTCAGTTGGGGTTTTTAAAAAAAAAAAAAAAGTCAAAAATGGGTGGCTTTGAAACAAAGAAGTGAAATTGCCTCAGATCTATTTAAATGTAGGAGGCAACGTAAACAATGCCTGTTTAATGACTAGATGGATCCTCTTTAAAGGTGGTTGCAGTAGATTGTTGCTTGTGCATAGACAATGTACAGCGCATTGCTGGTTATTTTAGCTGCTTACTGCAGTAGCTGGGTATCAGAACCACGTGTAAGCGTACTATATGTATGTATGTCTATATGCATTTTATTATACACATACATACATACGCACACCCTGTATTGTCACCATATCTTTCTAATACCTTAAACTCAGTAGCAAAAGTAGCAATTAGGTGAGTCACTTGTGAAAATGCTTGTGTTTTTGTTAGTTTTCAAATTCTACCTTAAAACTGGATCTGTTGGCAATGATCAGTTTGAGTGATACATCTCTTCTAGTTCTATTTGTTGTCTCCTCCCCCCTCCCCCCCCCCAAAAAAAAAGGAAGTAGAGGTAAAGCTAGATGAACGTGTTATATCCATGTTCTCTTTCAGCACGTAGTTAAATCTGAACATCTTAACTTTCTTGGAAGATCTGTTGCAACCATTATCTTGTTCTTTCTTTATCATGCATTCAAAATACAATGCAAAAAAAAAAGAGCATTTAATGTAGTATGTAAATATTGAACTTTTAAAATTAAAATGTTACTCAAAGTGCTTACAGTCAAACACATCTTAGCTACTTGTTAGTTTTTTGTGTTGTCTTATCTAAGTTTAATGGATACAGTTCCATAAATGTTGATGTGTTTTTGTGTATATCTTCAAATTTTTATAAAGATGCTAGTAAGTCAATACATACATCCTGATCTGTGTATTATTTGTTCACAATTTTTATTAGCATAATTTTATAATGATTTTAATAGGCAACTCCAGTAGGTGATTATATTGAGCCATCTTTTTTTTTTTTGGAATTATTTTGTTTTCATCTGTAGCACTGGAGAATTCACTTCATAACTAATCATATTTTGCTTTGACTGAAAGATTGGATTGGCCATATGATCTGTGGTATTTAAGTAAAATGTTCTACATAAAAAAAGGAAAGGTTTTTAAAAAGCTCAACGTTAAAGGGAAAACAGAGTACACTGTCAGACTAAGGCATGGGTTTCTAGGTCTGTTCGGTTCTGCTGTACAAGTACAGATAGGTCTGCTTTGTAATACTGTTCTCAAAAGTTTGGGCTATTTTCGTTTTACACATAATTCAAGTTGGTCTTGTAAAACTTGCTTTCATCACAGTGTTAGCAATTGATGTGGCACATAATGTACGATGAAACAATTTGGAGTGTTGAAAAGCTCAGTACAATTGTTGCTAGGTAGGAGGAAGATGGGTCCGTAGCATTTTCACAGCTGAAGGAGCTGCCATGCAAATGTTTTTCCTCTAAGTAGTGGTAGGAGTAAATTTAGACAGGGTAATTGTTCTTGGTCCACCTATATATCACCAGTATGACTTCAAGAAGAATATTGGCATCCCATCTGTAAAGTATCTTCAAGATACGTAGCTTATTCCCCAGTTTAATTCTGGAAATTAACTTCAGATTTCCAAATTTCTGTTTAAAAAATAAAAATAAGGCCACTGAAATGCCAGGTAGACTGAGCATTTTAGTTTTTTGGTGTTAGGTTTCCACTGCAAGTGTTTAGACAAGACTTTTTATAAAACTAGGTGATTTGAGAACATGTGCCTTGAGGGTCTTTGTAGTTTTTTTTTTCTCAACATAATCTAGCTACTTGGGATAAGAAAAATTTTTTACTTTTCAGATTTTTTTAATATATTTTTTAGATACAGTATCCTGTGTTTAGCTTCATATTGTGCAGTTACCTGAGAAACTGCTGTATGCATTTTCCATGGTTACAGAAAGTAACTGTGTGTATGTATGTGTGCGTGGGTGTGCTGCCCTTATACTTCGGGTGAGAGGGCGGGAGGGGAGGGTGTGGGTTTTCATTTGCTGTTTTTTTGCCTGTTTGTCGTACTGGGGAGATTTCCTGGATTTGTTCTCTGGCATAGCACTGTGTTGTTCTGTCCTTTGCCTGGTACCGTGTTTGTTACGTGGGTTGTGATGCTCGAAGGTAGAAATCTGGCTTCACTTGCTCACTGTTAAAAAGGCATTTTTGTTCGTCGAGACATGAACCTTTTTTAAATTATTTTTTGTGCTTTTTAATTTTAGCAGCATGTTGGATGAGAAATAAATTTGAAGGAAATAAACTGAACAGGTTGCAGAAAGTTAGCTATATTACAAAGGGTATGTATGGGTCATTTAGGGTAACATAGGGCTTTTGTTTCAATGTTACCTTAAATCATGCCCTAAACATCAATTCATAAACATAATCCTGGAAGTATTCTATCTTCAATTAGTATTAAATCCTAAGGATTTTCTGTAAGGTTTTTTTTGTAACCTAATTTTTAATCATGAAGATGACTTACTGTCTACATGAGCACAGGGCCTTGTGTACAAAACCTGATTCATATTGGATCCTTACGTATACCATCTTCTGGTATAATATGGTTGGGAAGGATCATTTTGTTCTTTATAACACTACTTTTTGCAGGGTTGGTTTTTTGCTTTTTCTTTTTTAATTTATATTTTATATATTTTATTTTTCTTTTTCTATTTCTATGCTTATTTTGGTGGAAAGTATGGTCCCTATTGCACTAGACAAAACCTCAAGGGGAAAGTTAATCTCACTGGGTCTTTTAGGTGCCTGTGTTGCTTTCTCACTTCTTGGTTGGATACATGTTTTTCTAACTAACTGGAAATGGGTCTTGTATATACACAGCTTTTCAACACGTCGCATTCCTTGTTTCATGTAACAGCGCTCAGGTTAAGCATTTTTTACCATCTGAATAATTTTAATCATTAGGAATGTTTTTGTAAAGGTGTATGGTTAAATGGAGCTGTATTGCGATGTTGTGTGTAGTTACTTGGAAGATCACAGTTTAAATAGAGCACTGCTGTGTTAATGTTGCATTCATTCAAAATTTTACGTTCAAAATCTTATGTTCAAAATTTTATCTATGTACATCTAATGGTTTTTAATATACGCTGTATTTTTTTCCTAGTGTCTGTCAGGCTGACTTCTGAATAGTTTTTTTTCCATTTAAATAATATTTTCTTTTACAGGATTTCTTTTTCAGGCAGTGAAACTCTTCAACTGTTTAATTTCTAACTTATACACATTTTCACTTACAGACACACCAAAGATGAGATGCTAACTCTAATTTATTCACAGCTGATCTTCTATGCCACTGTGTATAATTTTTATTGACACAAATTGCCCTTAGAATAAGTCAACTTTCTTTCCTCTTGTGGTGCCCTTTTCTTCTACTCTGTGCTTTACCTCATTTCCATCTCATTTGCCCCTATTTTTCCATTCCCACAAGGATATTTGTATCCTTGTTATGTTCTTGATCTTTTGACTCTACGTTCATCCCTCCAGACTTCATCCTATCTGAGTGCATAGCATGCAATCTTTTGCTGTATTTTCTGTTCTGTTCTCACTTACCGCTCTTCTGATATCTGAAGACTAAATCTTCCACACTGGAAGCATTAGCATACTGTATTTTTCTTTGCAGACTTTGTATACCTGAAGCTACATTTACAGGTGTCACACCTTAGGAGATGCAGCCCATACCAGAGCACTGGAGAAATACCACTTAACAGTTTTGCTTTGCAGTTTTACCTGTGTTGGAGAATTACAGCATTTTTATACATGTTCTAGAGTTTGTGGCAAGCCAGGAGGAACAGGATTAACAACTCTTTTATCCTTTTCACTTTTTCAGGAGTTCTGTACTTGAATTCAGTGATAGTAATAGCACTTTTTTTATTGTCACTTAGAAATACAAGCACTGTCGACACAATTCTACCTCCTATTACTATTACTGAATGTGATCCTTCCTAACCTATAAAGTCTTAAATGCTGTATATATTTAGGTGTTTTGAGAATCATTTAAAATGTATTGCTCTAATCTGGATGACAGAGTTTGTTTATTAGCAGTTCAGAATATAAATTCAACAGCCGACTGTATCATTCTGACTCCACTGGGGGTTCATCTGCCTCATGTTTTCTACAGCGTCATCTGCACAAGCTGTTTACTTCATTTCTTGAATGTAACACTGAACTATACCAAATCCTCCACTTGCATAAGAGATCTTTGTCATACCTATTTAAGCGAATGTAAAAATGGCAACACAAAAATTATCTCATGCAAGTTTTTTTACGTGTAATTCCATGTTTACAATGTCAACATGCAAATATATTTATTGTACCTAAAATATGTGAATAAAACTTTATTTTCCTCAAGATTGCTTTGTTGTCTTTTGATGTGCAACTTGAACTTCAAATTTGCAATGAAAAGCTGTACATACCATATTTTACTGTGGTAGCATCCCCGGGCCCCTGCTTTTACATCAGTGCTGTAGTGTAGGGCTCTTTCAGAGCTATACAAAGGTGTCCTGAACAGAAAAACAAATGACTGAGGACAGGTGATTGTACATGGGGCTTGTGCTTGCGTGAACAGCTGAAAGGATCTTGAGGTTAACAAGTACCTCATAACATGAGTATAGGAGAAACACATGTGAGTTTAAAAGCTTTTCTGTTTTTTTTCAGCTGTACTGACATGTCCAATAAAAGATCTCCTCTGCTTTTATGTCATAACTATAAGCTATAAAAGGAGCTCTCAACAAATTCAATATGGTCACCATCAGTTATATTATGAGCACAATTCTGTCAACATAAGTAGAGGCTAATTCCACCGGCATACTGTGTATTCAGATAAGAGGTCAGAATCTGCCTTTTTCCACTTAGTAGTAGTTTTATAATTTGTTAAAATTATTCACAGAGGAAAATGTAGTAAATCACACTATCACCCTGGTATCACTTGAAGTGGCTACTGGTCATCCAGCGTATACATTTTCACTGAAGAATTACTAGCGTGTCACATTGTTACTGGGGGTAGATCTCAGGGGAACATCATGACCTGAAAAATAATCTTCCTTTCTAATAACATACTTAGGATCAGGCATAGCAGTCCATGTGATTTCTAGAAGTTTCTGGTGGTTTCACCCAGCTGGGCAGCTGGACTCCACTGGAGCCATTCTCTCACTCCCCTCCTCAGAGGAGGAGGGGGAGGAAATACGATAGAAAGGGCTCAAGGGTTGAGATAAGGACAGGGACTTACTGAACAGTTACTGTCATGGGCAAAGCAGCCACCAGTATAATTTATTGCCTATTAACAAGCTAGAGCCATAAGAAACTAAAAGCAAAAAACACCTTCCCCCATCTACCCTCTTCTACATCCTCTCCCCAAGTGACACAGGGGAACGGGGACTGGGGGCTGCGGTCAGTCCGTGAGGCTTCCTCCCCGCCGCTCCCTCACGGTCCCTCTCTGCCCCTGCTCCACGCGGGTCCCTCCCACGGGATGCCGTCCTTCCCCAACTGAGCCTGCGGGGGCTGCCCACAGGCAGCAGCTCTTCAAGACCTGCTCCCACACGGCTCCGTCCCACGGGGTCCGTCCCCCAGGAGCAAACTGCTCCAGCACGGGTCCCCCACGGGCGGCAGCTCCCCCCAGACCCCCTGCTCCTGCGGGGGCTCCTCTCCACGGGCTGCAGCTCCGGCCCGGGGCCTGCTCCTGCGGGGGCTCTCCGTGGGCCGCAGCCTCCTCCAGGCCACATCCACCTGCTCCACCGGGGGCTCCTCCACGGGCTGCAGCGTGGAGATCTGCTCCGTGTGGGACCCGTGGGCTGCAGGGGGACAGCCTGCTCCTCCAGGGTCCCCTCCACGGGCCGCAGGGGAACTGCTGCTGCGTGCCTGGAGCACCTCCTGCCCTCCTGCTGCACTCACCTTGGGGGCTGCAGGGCTGGGTCTCACTCCTTACTCTCTTTCATTTTTCTTGCTTTCTTAAATCTGCTCTCCCAGAGGCCCAACCAGCATCACTCACTGGCTCAGCTCTGGCCAGCGGCGGGTCCCTTTTGGAGCCATCTGGAGCTGGCTCTGCTCTGCCATGGGGCAGCTGCTGGGCTCTGCTCACAGAGGCCACCCCTGCAGCCCCCCTACTACCAGAACCTTGCCACGTAAACCCAGTACAAATTTAAAATCTCCCACCAATTAACTTGTTATTTTTTTGTGAAACTGTAAGCAGTATTCATGCAGTAGTGTGTTTTGAGGACTGGAAGACTGAACCTTCAGCTGGAGGCTGGCAAATGCAAAGTTACAGAGGAAATCAATGGGACTAAAAACTAGCTATTGAAGGGATGGAAAGGGAGTGACCAAGGGAGGAACAAGTAAGCCTTTAAAATCAAATTTTGAGATGCTGAGTGGAGTGCTTCAAAAATTGGTCTTGATTGACCTTAATTAATTTGTAATGATTCGGGCATGAAGAGTTGGGAGCGCGTTCACCAAGCGTGCTGGGAGACGTGTGAGGGAGGGCTTGAGTGAGGAGGAGGAGGAGGAGGACTGGAGCATCTTACAGGAATTGGATGAGCTAGAGAATTAGAATAATAAAGATGAGATTAAATTAAATCTTGCAAAGTGCAAGAGCATGCACTCTGGTATTAATAAGTAAGGATTTTTGCTGTAAGCTGAGAGTTGCCAAGAGAAAGGAAGAGAGAGAGCAGTGAATTAATTGCAGATAGCTGATCTACAGATGTGGTGAGCCATGGAGGGGGGAAAAAGAAAAAAAAAAAAAAGCCTTTTCGGGATCAATGTGTCAGGCACTTCCAGAACTGAAGTAGAACTATGTGTATGTATAGTACGAGGAATTAGTGCTGGACTTCAAAATACAAAGCAACTCCCTCCCCACTGCCCCAAGTAGAACCCCCCTGTGAATATTGCTTTTAAGGGGATTTTTTTTTTTAATTTTATTTATTTTTTGAATGGTTCAGCTGTCAAAGGTTTTCTCTGCTTTTCTCTACATGTTCTGCCTTTCAAATACCAGGGCTTAAACTACAGAAAACATCCTCACATTGCTTCAGTGAGAATTGACTGGTCACACAGCACCACTGCTCCTTGGTTTCAAGTGTCAATCCTGGTAACTGTGGGATGTTTATTACATATTTTCACCCACCCATGTTCACTGTTTTGCAATGATCACTGAGGAAAGTATGCCTTCAGCTGGCAAAAAAAAAAAAAAGTAGAGGTGATGACCTGGGAAAGTCATTCTATGGAGATGTGCCCTGCATTGTGGAGGCTCTGGAGAGGACACACGAGGTGAACATTTCCAATTCTTCTTATTCTAGTGCTCTATTCCAATAATTGTTAGTTGCTAATTAACAACCAGTTTTCATGAAATTACTGATAAAAGGACTGTACTCCCATGAGAAGGATTTTATGACAACAGAGCAGGAGTTGCCCATCAGCCTTTTCCAGTCCTGTTTCCTTGGGCTGCAAACAAATCAGGCTGTCTTCCAAAAAGGGAAACTTTGGTATTCCCTTACAACATCGCACAATCTTTACTTGGAGAAAAGTTAACAAGAAAGGAAGGAGAGCGTTTTTGCATTTTTTTTCCCTCCTACATGCACCTATGTGGTGAATCAGGTGCACAACACCACGCTCAGTGCCTTGCACATCCCCAGTTAATGGGGATCTCACCCCCCTTTTTTTTTTTCTACTATATATATTAGTAGTGGTGGCCGGCATCAAGTATTCTGCACACAGGCAAAATTAAGTTTACTTATTTCTTATCTAATTGTTTTTGGTTGGTTTTTTGTTTTGTTTTGGTTTTGTTTGTTTTTATATCTTTCTGAAATCTCATTTCTTAAGAAAAATTGATAGAAAATGAGATCAGAAATAACACTACTTCTGTGTGACCACCATCCGGATTCTTACCACTGTGTGCTTAGGTAGGTCTTTAATAAAACAGAGGGTCTGCTTTGAATTTGCTCTACAATGGGTTTAATGTTCCCTTGCAGGTATTTGGTGGCCCTTAAGTCAGCCTATTCTTTGTCACTGCCTATCATTTGCTTTTCCTTATTATTACTATTAACATCGAAAATGGGGCTTCTGCAAACAGTGGCTGGATTCAAAACCTTAGCCCCAGTGAAGTGACTGGGACTTGGTCAGTGGAGCCCAGGAACCCTTGGACCATAAAAATAGGTTTTTGCTATTTCACAGCCACTACCAAATGCAACTTCAGCCTGGATCTTTGTGTCACAAAAGCTGTCGTGGAAGACAAATCCCATTTAACTGAATAAGGTGATAATTTGTTGGTATATTCCCCATCTTAAACACTGCCACAAGCTGGTCCCTCTGCAAAGTGATGCCACCCAGCTTCTGTTGCTATAAACCTTTCAGGCTGTTTAAGGGTGCTAGTTTATTGGAAGGGGCTTGTTTTCATCCACTGGGGTCAGGAAAATCCACGGATCACATCGAAACGTGGAAGACACCGTTGTTCCCAGGTCTTCCCTGCGCTGCCGTTAATCAGCCGCACCCAGAGGGAGGATGCACTTCTCCTTTAATGGGGGCGAGGAGCAGGAGGAAGGCAATCATCCCTCATCAGCCAGACCCTCAATCACTGCACTTCACACAGCTGGGGGTACGCAACCTCATCTTCATTTGAAAATTTTAGTACCTTTTCTCTTAGCCACCTCCATTTTATGCTCTTTCTTTTTTTTCCCCCCCCTCATAAATTTTTATGATTTTTTTTTAAGGAGAATTTATGGGCAAAATGGCAGAGAACGCGTGAAATGTAGAACAGCTAAAAGGCTATCATGGTGGTAAATGAGGCTAAATGGTGATATACCACCAGCTGTTTAGAGTTCAGTGATTGAGCCTAACTGACAAGAAATAATTACCTCCTCTCTGAGAGGTGAAATGGGTTCTCATACTGTGAATGCTGCTGATGAGGGGGCTGTCCGGGGGGAAGGCAGGATCATTTCCAGCAGGTTTTTTTTTATGCTTAAAGCCCTAACAAGCATCTTGCGCTGAGGCTTTTCTTGTTCGTGGCGATGTCCTTCAGTGACTCAGCACATCTCCAGCCTGGTCCTAGGGAGTTCAAACCCTGGTCTTGTGAGGGGTGAGCTCAGAGCCAGCGTATTTCTGGCTTTATTGATTAAAACTGGTGAGTGTCTCTCAGCCCCTTTTATTTCAAAGCAGGAACCCTCACCTTTCTTACTGCAAAGAGGTGCATTAGGATCTGAGATCTTCTTTTCTGATCAATTGTGAGGAACAAATACCAGTTTTGTGTGTTTGTTTGTGGGCTGGAGATGGTGGGTAACATGCCTTGGATCTGGGGGGAAAGGACTTGCAGTGTTCCTATGCAAAACTTGCATCCTTGCAGACAACTCAGAAACCAGATACCAATAATAATAATAATAATAAAGATTTTTAAAGAATTGAACCCTACATGTTTTGAGCATACGATAAGCCTGAAATGTGACACAAAAATAAACAGGACGGGGGCTTGAATGCTCTTGCACCTCTAGCAGGTAACTGCTGCAAACAGCCCTGTCCTCCGTTGCCCATGGAGAAGAGCAGCTGAGACCTCCTGCTCCTGCCTCCAGGCTCTCCAACCCCATCTCTATACTAAAGTGAAGTGAAACTGAAGTAGAAAATAGAGCAGAAAAGCAAAATAGGATGATACTAACAGCACGTTACTTGTTCCAAAGTGCAACCCAACAGCCAGCAAGTGTCAGGTTCCAGCTTCAGCACAGGGCACATCCACACAGAGCCCAGTCACATCCTCGGAGCAGCCATACATCTCCGGGCTTCACTAGGAAAGGATCTGCTCATTTTTATTTGCTGGGAAAAGGAAGAGTTAAGGAAGAGCTGGGAGCTGTCACATGCTCACTTTTACCTGTCCTCTGCTTCAGCAAAGTGGGGTAATTTGTGCAGAGGAATACTTTTTTTTATCCAAAGAGCACTCCCCTAAAAATACCCCAAAAGAACAAATACAAACACCCCCTCCCAAAAAATAACTCACACACACACACACACACACACAAAAAACTCCCCCTCACAAATAAAATAAAATAAAATAAAATAAAATAAAATAAAATAAAATAAAATAAAATAAAATAAAATAAAACAAAACAAAACAGAAGAAAACAACCAACCACGAAAGAAGGACTTTTGTCCTTCCATCCATCCCCAGTGCCATGTGAGCACATGGTCAGGGTTTGGGCCACAATGCACCAAAAAGACCCATCTGGGGGGGGAATCACAGGTCCCAGTTCTTTCCATGCTCCAGAGCATCCTTAAATCCCCCCTCCAGGAGCCGACATGAACCCCAGCCTTCCACAGGCTCCCGTCCACGGGGCCAAAGTCTTGGAAGTGAGGATTTTGAAATGTCAAAAATCTGAATGCAAATGAAAAAAAAATAAAATAAAACCCCAGGATGCCAATATTCAGATCTCATTGTTTTTCAGAATGGTAAATCTGCCAACAGGAGGGACAGCACCTGACCCAGTGGGCTCCCCATGAAGGTGATGTTTCATTAGGAGATTTTTGGTTTGGCTTCCTGAGCAAAGACGTGAAGTTACCCGTGACAAAAAAAAAAAAAAAAAAAAAAAAAACATGAGAGGCAAACTTCACAGAAGTCTTCATCTTTTTGTAGACTACATTGTGTTGGTGAGTGTATCTTAAAGGATGACATGCCTGCGTGAGAGGCAGAGCCCATGACTGCTGCCAGCTCTCTGAAAGCTGCTCAGAAAGGTGATTCTTTGGCCCTGGTTGCAAGGACTCATGCCGGGCATGATGGTACAAGGGCTTTTCTTCTTCCCGAACCTCATAAAGTTAAATAATTAAGCCTAGTGTACGTCCTTCAGCCACACCTCTGCCCACCCCCAGGCCAGCCACTAATGATGCAATTCCCACCGACGCGGGGAGAAATTCTGCCCCGGGGACAGCCCCGACCCACCCCTTGCTGAGCCTTCTGCCCCCTGTGTGCACCAGACCAAAAGACACCAGGAGCATGGCAAGGACAGGGGACGGAGGGGCTGCCGGCCGGGCACAGCTCTGCCAGTGGCTTTAGGCTGCTGCTGTTTATACCAAGCAGCCCAGAATATTCTCTGGGAACGGGTTTTAACATGCAACTTTGGAAAAGGGACAATAAAATCTTTAGGCCGGGCTGCCTGAGCCAGAGGTGTAGCCAGGCTTGAAATCCATTACAGGAACCAATTACAAGGGGGTTGCGTGTGTGTATATATATGTACATAGATACATATATATATTTATTATTATTATTATTATTTTCAGCCTGGCATAAGTAACCCAACAAAAAGCCTTTTGACAGAAGCACAAGGAACACGCAAGGAAGCAAATGGAGCTGGAGAAAAGACCTCCGTACGGCCACGTCTCTGCAGCGGGGTGGCCCCGCAGAGCCAAGTGAAGCCCCCAGTGGGGACCAGGGCAGCTCGGGCCCTTCATGGGGAGGTCCGGCTCTCCCCTTCCTGATGTGTGGCCACCAGGTCACCCTCTCTGTCCTCATCCTTGTTTTATGAATACGGATGGAGTGTGAACCCAGTCCCGCTATAAACAAAGCCCGCCTCCCCTCCTGTTTTTACGTCATCTCAAGTCTTTATCAGTGTCAAGCATCAGCCCTGACATTTCGGCAGAGGGAAAGGAAGGACTCCAACTGGTTTCAGCAGCAGCACAGGTGGAGCCAGGCTGGATGAGCCCTGAGAGGCACTGGTTGAGGGGAGGAGAAACATCTCCCTACAGCTCAGCCTGCTGGAGGTGCAGGGGTGCGAGGAAACCCATCACCCGTCTCCCAGCCCTCCTCCAGGTGGGAAGCAAAGCAGCAGACACAGACAACAAACCCCAGACCCCAACAAGCCCTTTGAGGCCACTTTTTCCCCCTGTTTGTCAGAGCTGAAGACTCCAGGGCCCTGCTGCTGGGCTGTCTGCAGGCGATATGTCGGCAGGTGGTGCTCGGGGGCCGGGCGAGCGGCCCCGCAGCCAGCGCGGTGCCGGCCTAACCTGGAAAAAGTTCTCTGGTGTCAGTGGAAAGGGGCACGGAGCCCGCAGCGTGGGCTCCGGTAGGCTGGCTGCTGTTTAAATTAGCTTCATTACGCACTTAATTAAAGGAAGAGATTCGAGCGCTATTTAGCAGTGTTTTAGGGGGTATTAATTTCAAGGCTAAGGGCACCTGGAGATTAAATGAATTAACTCACAGCTGAATCAGGTTAATTGTCATTTTCTTTACCTGGAGTGAAGCTGAAAGGGGAAGTTTTTGATTCAATAATTGTATGCATATTAAAGAAAAGCAGATTCCTAACATGAAAGAAGCCCGTCCAGATAACCTGAGCATGGGTTGGGGCTGAGTTTTGGGGCTCTGGTCCCAGGTTTTGCAGGCAGAGCGGGTGGTAGCAGGGCCCAGCAGACAGAGCCGAGCCCCCCCAGCTCTCCCCATGGCATTTTAATGGTTTTGGGGTGCCCGTTTTGGCAGTGCTTGAACCTGCCTAGGCACTGCCACACCAGGGGATGGGTGTCTGTCTGTCTCATACCTCTGCTTCTATACCCATAGGGTGGGCTTGTCAGACAATCTGTTCAGACACAAGAGTGTAAGTTAACTCTGCTTTAAATAAACAAGTAATTAGCTATAGAGATAGCTGTGCAACTGGTGGATTTCCTGGGGAGACATAATTTATTGTCGAGTGCTTATTTTTGCACCATTGGTGTGGCTGACTCCTGCTAACGTGTATGAAAGCCTTCATCTTTCAGAGCTCACAACATCCAGCATCCCTTCCGACCTCCTGTCATCATCACATCATCCTAATCCTGAGCAAGAGCACCAAGAAATTCAAAACCCTCCCTTCCCATGTGTATGTGCTGCTGCCCAAAGCGTTCCCTAAAACCCTGTTGGAAATACCCCACCCGATACAACCAGCATTGTGTTAGCATTTGCACGGTCATGTCATGTTCCTGACTGTTACCTGGGGGTGGGTCAGGCAAGTAGGATCCTTTCTCCTCTTTTGCCTCCAGTGAGTTATAGGAATAACTGTTTTTACTCATTAAGTGCACAAGGAACACTTCTTGCTATTCATTTTGATACCATTTCTATTATTTCATTCAAGGTCACCTCTTTGCTCCTGATCAACATTTCGGTCATCTTTATTGCTGATGGCAACTCTCATCTTGTCACCCAGCACAGGGCACACCTCAATTTCTTTCAGGAGTATTAAAATAGACCCATGAAAGGATCGATGCTTGAGTAAAACCATTTGTCTCCTCCTCCCATTTTCACCGTGAGCCCCCATCACGCAGCCTGCAGCTCTCACACTTGTTTCCATCTTCTCTGGCTTAGGTAGCATATACTAATGAGACATCATTGCAAATACTTCTTAGATCAATTGTTCTGTCTAAAAATAAAATAAAATTGCTTACAGTATCAAAGAACTATTCTGCATTAACCCAACCCAATCAATCGGGTACTATATATCTCATTTTCTCTTTGGCTCTTAATCTTTGATCATTCTTTTATCTAAAACTTGTTTTATTTTCTTGTGCAATACTGAGATCAAGACCTCTGTGATAGCTCAGGTCCCTTTCTCCATATTGAAAATTAGAGCTTCTACCTTTGCGGTTGGCCAGTCAGATGCCAATGCAGCCAATTTGATGGACGTGTTTAAATTCCTCCTTCCTGGACGTGCCATCTCACTTGCTGGTTCCCTCCTGCTCTTGGATAGAGAACAGAAATGCTTCATGTTTTCACTGCGTTACAGAACAAACTTCATTTCCATGGTGGATGCAGTCATTTTCAGCCCATACCCATATTATCATTAACCGTTTTTCTTGTTCTCCCACATTCAGAATCAGCATCCTACTAAAAACCATGGCAAGGCACTTTTTAAGCCGTGCCGCAGTTACTTTGAAGCCATACCCCTCCTCCTTGCAGAGCAAGTGAAATTATTCTTGCGCAGCTTCACCTTTATCAGGATGTTTCAAGAACCTTTAGCTTTTTCTCCTATGCAAAGCAAAGCCACAAAACCTGATCTGTGACAACTTTCCTTTAGATTTTCACAAACTCCATAAAGACTGGGTCTTCTGATGCTCGGTTCTTGCCATTTTGTTTCTGGGAGTGCAATCTGCAGCTGACCTTAGTGTCTTGTTTTGCCTTTTGCAGGAGTGCAAAAAGAGGGCTACAAACATATTTTCAACACTCGATTGATATCACAAAATTGGCTAAAACACAGACACAGCTCAGGAAGGTATAACCCACAGTTTCAACACCTCCACAGGGCTTCAAGATGCTTTTGGGCAATACATGAGGACATCATCATCCCAAAAAGTACAGGGGGTTGTTTGCAGAATTTATTTATTTATTTTTTTATTTATTTATTGTTTGTTTTGGCTCCCCAAATCTGTTTGGAGCTTGCATGGCCCCACTGGAGACAGGGGGCTGTGTGCTGGTACCGGTTTGTGACCTGATCCACGTGGAATCCCCTGCCTGGCGAGCTGGGGACAAGGACCTTTACCAGCCCTTCCTCTGGCACCCATCCTCCCTGCTCCCATGTTTCAAAATCTCCTCTCAGAGCAGGGAAAATGAAGCTCTGCATAGCGTTTCAGCAGGTCAGTGGGAGCACATTGCTCTCTGCTCATTTCTCCAGGCTCTTTGAGTTGTTTCTTTTCCTGTATTCCACGGTCGTTTTCATTCCCAATAAATCTGGTGGGACCTTTTTTAAGGAACAAGTCGTCAAGCCTACTTTCCTTAGTAAAACTTTCCTTCAGAAAACTGTGAATATGTTTTAAAATGTGAAATATCATCGGGTTTTACTTCCTTCAAAAGAGGACCAGAGTGACCTACCATCCCGTAGATAGACTAAACTGGGCTGGCTGGTTTCCAGGCGGCTGCTTCATACTTCGCTGTAGCTCCCAGCATCGCAGAATGTAAATGTTCCACTGTGCTACTTCTTGTTCGTCTCCCGATGCCAACTTCAACTGTGCAAACTTTACCAGGAAATAAATACAGGACCATTTTAAGCTCAAGGATTTTTTATTTTTGCCTCCTGGTCTTCTAGATTTCAGGTTCTTCTTAATATTATTTCTGCAAATGCTGAAAGCTGGAAGCTAACTTGGAAAGAAAATAACATTATAATCTGAAATTCTCATGCAATCACATGGTTCACAGAGTCAGAAATTTAAAAATGCCTGGAAGTATTTGGATATTGAAAACAAACAACAAAGAGATTTAGTTAAAATGCTCTGGAAAGTCCAAATATTATGCCATTGTTATCTGAGAAGTTCTGTCATCAAGATGATATTTCAGCAGCTTGAGACAGATGAGATTTCTAAAGGGGATTTCTAATTTGTATTTGTTTTTAATTTGGGGTTTGGATCACAGCAACAGCAGCAATTTGTTTTGTTGTGTATTTATGGCTGCACATGTTTAAAATGGTAAATCTGCACTGACCTATTAGACCACAAAAGTGAAACCAGCTTCTGTATTCTCATTCCTTAGCTGGAAAAATAAAACCGCAGCATGTATAAAATAAATTATATTTTTACAGCTTTCAGGTTTGGGACTCAAAGGCTGTGCAAGTACTTCAGATTAGCACAGTTCTGGCTCTAAAAATAAGGAAATGGTTCTTTACCAGAAAGGGGCTGTTTCGAGACAAAATGTGGTTTTCTAGCTATTGCCTTTCATTAAAATGATATCATTTTATACACAATGAAAATAAAATGTAGAAGGAGTTTAATAAAGTGTGCAAGTGTCTTTCTTTGTGAAAGAAATTAAACAAAATACAGAAAGATGTTTTTTTGATTATAACACCAATAAAGACATCTAGACAATCCAGAGTTAGTACCAGATCATCCTGCAATGAGCACCTTGCTTCTTCTTACCTGTTTTTATTGGATTTGCTCCTCCTGACAATAATAATAATAATAATAATAATAATGATAATAGCAATAATAATATTTCCATCTGTAAGCCTTAAAAGCAAACACGTGTCAAGCCATATTTTATTTAACACAGACCTGTGAGTAGACCTGGTACTTGCCACCTGAGCCGTGGCTCTGAGGAGAGTTTCCTGGGGCAGAGAAGAGCCTGGGCTGGGTCTCTCTGTTAGCTGGATTCATTATTTGATGACAAATCCTTGCTCTCTGGCTAGTTTCCAAGGCCTGGACAAACACACACGTAATTTTACTCATTCAAGTTGCTTCTTGTCCCCAGATGGAGGAGGCTTTACTCAGAAGATGTTCCTGAGCAAATGATGTTGTAGGTTGACCATTAACAGCAGCCTAACATCTAGGTCTGGCCATTTATCCAGGCAGCAGTTATCCAAAACAGGGAAAGTTTTACACCGTGGGCACCCCAGAATGGCAGGAGGGTCCCCAGCATCCCTCGTGGTATTGGCAGGTCCAACGACACCCCTTGTGAAATGCCTCATTTCCATGAGAAGTCCTTCTGAAGCCTATTCTAGGAATGTCTTAACTAACACTTGCTGGTAGGAGAGGAAGGCGCTGACAAATACAGGCCAAAAAAAAAAAAAAAAAAAGGAAGAAGAAGAAGGAGCGTTATTGCAAATGCGTGATGAAAGTAGTGCTGACCACAACAAGGGAACGAGTTTCATTATGATGGCTGCGGCGGATCCTCCACAAAAATTACAGGGAGTGCTAGAGCAGCCCTGGAAAGCAGTCAAAATGTGATTTGCTCCATGCATGACCGTCACGGAGAGCTGCCAACAGGGGAAGAAGTGTTCTTGTGCATCTTCCTGCAGATGCAGAGCGATGTATTCTGTAGATGGTAATATAACATGGAGGCTGGAGATGAACTTCCAAACACATATGAAACTAAAGCAGTCGGGCAATATTTCCTAGAAAAAATAGTGTCCTGGTTTTTACCCATTTCTGGTGCTGAGATTGATGCATCCAACCTGTGAAAGATATATTTTATCAAAAATCTGCATTCTGAGTCACAGCACAGCTCAGCATCTCCTTTGTGCCCATCCCTACCTCCCATGCCAAAGGAATCGATTGCATCTGCTGCCCACTCCAGCCCTGACACATCCCTGGGGCATATTAGAGCACTCTAACATTGTCTCACTACTGGCTGAGTTCCCTGCATTGTGCCTGGAAGATTTCTTACCAGGGAGTGACCCCAGCGATATCCCATTTCTACCCCCTTTTCTATTGATTTTCACGGTAAACCAACACAATGTGGCTGATATAGTTCCCGCACTGCTGATTAACTGAAACATCCTTTCTCTATGATTTTGTTTAATAAGAATAAAAATAATAAAAAATCATTGTTTGGGAGAAGAAGGATGACCTTGCCAAGGTAAAAATCTGCCTTCTGTTGCCCAGCCTTGCACCCCACACTCGCTGCACAACAACTGGTAATAATTTTGCCATCAGCCTGTGACTGTTCCAAAAAGTAGGAACAAACGAGTTAAATCACAAATCTAGCGCACTTCCTATCCTGCCTATTCCCAAAGAACAGCACGTCAGCAGTGCCAGAAGACACATGGATGATAAGTTACTAATAAATTCATTGCGTTGCTTATTTTTAATGGCCTAATAAAAACAATCTTCTTCTTTTAACAGTGTGAGAGTTGCATGAAAAGAACCAGTAGGGTTTTGGAAAACACTTTATACTTGAATACTCGTGATGGTCATTGTAACAGCCA
This sequence comes from Anser brachyrhynchus, assembly GCF_964034855.1. Classification (NCBI taxonomy): domain Eukaryota; kingdom Metazoa; phylum Chordata; class Aves; order Anseriformes; family Anatidae; genus Anser; species Anser brachyrhynchus. The sequence goes on from NC_137695.1 coordinate 9,283,349, forward strand.
CTAACTGCTGTAATTTATCTTTAATCAGGTCTTGATGGTGTTTAGACCAGAGGAGTGCCACCACAGCATCACACCACTCCTGCTCGGTGCTTCACGGCTGCACGGTTAGCAGCGAATCACTAGAGGTCACTTTGATTCCATCTAAACGAGGGAATCCTAAAAAGGTTTGGGGCTTGGTTTCTGCTTTCTTCTGTTTTTCAGCGAGACATTGCTTAAAAGGGAACTCTCTTCGCACATGTGTATGGTGCTTGTTTATATAAGCTACTTGGGCTGGGTTTTATTCTGGTGTAAAGGGTGAAACTTTAAAGAAGTTTATAAAGCTGTGCCTATATTCATCAAGAGGAAAATTGGCCCCGAGTTTCTTTTTTAATATGAAACAGCTTCCACTGGAGTTGATATTCATCACAACAGATGTCATTATTTAACTCTCAGTAAATAGTTCTGTCCTGTCAGGATCCCTATAAATAGGAAAAGAATAGCTCTGATGTATAAATCTGCAAGAAAATATTCTAATTTTGCTGCCTATTCTGTTGCACTCAAAGGTGTGATAGTATTTCTGTGTTTCTTTCTCAGACACAGTTGATAACTGAAGTGCAGTTATTTCCTTTGTGAAAGAAAAAGAAAAAAAAAAAACCAAACACCAAACTTCTCCTGATCATGCAGAACATTTCCCTGTGATACATTATTGCTGTGATCAAGTCCAATGGGAGCCCAGGCTTGACTTCTTTTAATTTTGTGAAGCAACAACTTGCGTTGTTGGAAATGGATGAACCTACAGCATGAAATGTGACATTTATTTCATGTTGGACATCTGGGCTGCTTTGGGCCCTATCCTGCAAGCTCTCTTGTTGGGGTGTGCAGTGGAAGTACCTGAATCCCATGCTCACTCGGTCCCCAGCAGGGCCCAAGACATCATCACCTGCAGCAGCACCCTGCCCACTGCTAGGTGCAGTTGGTTTATGCGTGTTTTGCTTTGCCCACGAGGCTTCACCTTTTCTCCTGCACCTGATCTTGTTCAGCATCTGCTGGAGGACAGGGGGGGACCTGACGGAGCAGTGGGGTGGCACCAGCTGTGTCTGTCCCATGGCAGCACTGCTGCCTCAGTGCCAGGTTGCTCAGCGTTGGAAAAAGCAATTCACAGCTCTGGAAACACTGACCGGGGAGGCTGCTTTCCCCGAATGAGCCCCTGCACATCCACACCACAAAACAAAAGCCCGAGCGACTTCCTGGTGTCTGGGTGAGTAACCCGGCTCTGCGGGCACGCGGGGAGCTGCAGGCTGCCTTTGTTCTCCGTCTGAAGCCTGGGAAGGCTCCGGGTACGGGGGTGAGTCACCCAGGCCGAGCGCCGGTTATGTCATGGACATGCCCAGCAGCCTGTGACTTCTTCTGCCATTTACACAAGTTGCCCAAAAGCTGGGTTTTTGGAGGACAGGAGCCTCCCAAGATCCCAGAAGGTCCTGAGCATGAAGTTAGGTGGTGGCAGGGTAGGCCTCCATGCGTGCTACCCAGCCTTGCAGAGAGGATGGTCTCTGTTTTCTCTCCCAAGCTCACACCACCTCTTCCCTTGGGCAGCACAGGGCCTGAGGGACATTTCTTCCCACAGACAGGCCTCCTCGTGCTCCACGGTGCTCTCTCAGGCCTCGGCAGCTTTATTCTCTGCGGTGCTGCGTGCCTCCCCCTGAAGATCGCATTAAGCGGTGTGACGAGCACCTCTCCCAAGTGGTTCCATCTCCTCTCCCTTCCTTCCCCCCCCCCCCCCCCCCCCCGGGGAAAACTGAGTGGGAATAGTTTTAATTAACTACACAGTACGTGCGCGGTGTTTATACCAACGCAGGCAAGGCTGAACAAGCGTGCCGCGCTCTTGGAAAGAGAGGTGCTGAGGTTTGTGGCCGCTCTGAAGTCCTGAGCCCATCCCACAGCGCAGGGCTGGCCCCTGAGAAAGCTGGGGTTTGGGCCTACCCCGGCTGTGGGTGCAGCTGGAGGGGTGGCTTCGTCAACGCCCGGCCACCCCGTGGAGCTACGGAAAATCCAGTGCGTGCCCTGTGCCAGGAGCACTGGGTGAGCCGAGGAGGCCCTAAACGCAATCCAGCACCCCACAGGACAGCCTTCGTGGAAAAGGGAGAGCAGCTGGGGCAGGTTCAGCTCCGAGTTAGGACAACTGTGTTTTGACATAACTGCAGGTGAGCTCTTGGTGTCGTGGATCCCTTTGAAGTCCTTGGAGATTCGGACGACCCAAACCCTTCCTGCCAGCCAGAGGGTACCTGCTTTGGGGGGAGCTGAATTGTTCCCTTTGACCCCACTGACACAACTGGAAGCCAAAATTGTGTCTTAGCCCCGAGCTGACTGCTGCCTTCTGCAGCCTCCTCGTGATTACACGTGCCGTGCAAAGTTGAATATCTCTAAACAAGTCAGCTATCCTTTCTTTTTTTTTTTTTTTACAAAAGTATTTAGAAGGGACTTAAAAACAGCAGTTGTGAGAGATTTAAAAATCAAACACAATTTTCTAACCAATATATAAATAAGAGGGCTTTCAAATAGGCTGCTACACAAAGGTATGTGTCTGTGTATGGCAGAAGTGAATCTTCTTGGGTTTCACAGTACCTATGGACATCCCTCAGAATGACACAAAGTCACCATATGATACCTGAATGACTGTGTTTCTGATCATACAGACCATAGAAAATTATCTTTGGAGGTGTTTTTTCTGCACATCTCTGTTGAAGGCACAGAGAGAACAACCCACTTGATCAAAATCAGAAGGAACCCCACCAAGGAGGCAAGGACTAAGCACAGCCCTCAAAGCACGGCATCATTTTGGCAACACGTTTTTCTGCACCAAGGGATTTTTCCTGCTTTCTCCTTCAGCTGGCATTCCTATGGCTATTTATAGTTTCACTTCATAACCAGTGGTTAATATCCTCAAAGTAGCCTAGCATGTGGTCACCCACACAAAAGATGTGGCTGACTCTGCAGCACTGCCTAAAAGGTGTTGACCACAATATTCAGGCTCTTTCTGCGAGGGACTCTGGGCAGCTGTTGGGCAGGGAAGACGCCTTGGGAAGAAGGTCTTGCTGAGGACACCACACTCTGCAAAACTGCGGGGGACCTTGCAATGCTGCTACGTTCTCTAGAAAATGCCCCACGCTGTGATTTCATGGATCTTTCTTTTTTTTTTTTTTTTTTTCTACAGAATGTAACCCCCCTTTTTCAAAGAGCAGCTCCACAAGTTAAACCTCATTGCACTCTGGATGAAAGACCAGTATTTCATGCCTTCTCCTGCGCTGCTGCGTAGTGACAAAGTTCCTGGTGACTTAAGTGGGAGGGAAGCTGCGTCCTGGGAGACAAACTTAATTGAGTGTAATACCACAGGGCACATAAAGTAGGACAACACAGCCTGACCTCATTTTGCCCATACATAACCCTACTGACATCAGTGGGAGCTGCACATATGCAGTCAGGAGATGACATTTGCCCACTCTTGGCTGCTCTAGGAAATTCCGACTTGCCTGATAAATTCTATAATTTAATTGTGCGATATGAAAGCGAGGGATCCACTGAGCAAAGCTGAGCAAACACAGCTCAGCTCCCTGCCTGTTTGAAGTTGTGGAAAGACTCCTTTTGACGCTGGTGGTTGTTGGATTGGTCCCACGGTACACAGTGATTCATAATCATTTTCCTCAATGAAAGCAAGCAGGCTGGTTTGTTGTTATTTGTGGGATCACATGATTCATTATTTGCAAATATTTGAATGTCAGTTGGACTTTCTGATGCCTGTGAACCCCGTAGCTTCCACGGGTGTTCGCACAAAATAGTTATTCATACAAATACTATGCCAGAACAGACTTGTTTGATACTGCACATTTATTATGCTCCTGTTTCTCGAAGCTTTACAGAGTAGAAAGGGCATCATTTGGCAGAGCTAACAAAGCTTGCACCAAACCAGTGACTGTTCCAAGAGAACTGTTCATTAGCAATCCCGAGACTAATATTTATTTGCATTCATCACAGCCTAATAATTAAAAGCAGTGCTTACTGCTGTAGAAAGCAGGACTGACTTACAGAGAGGAGGCTGGCTGGGCAAGCCATGCTCTCCCCAGCAAATGCTTCTGCTCTCTCTGCTAGGTTCAGGCTGTGGGAGCAGTACAGCTCAGCAGACCTCTGAATGTCCCAGATTTTAAACCTGGCATTTCTTAGACATGATATTGTTTTAACTCTTGGGTTTCTTTCCCCCAGAAGAGAATATAAAGGGAGATTCTTGGTAGATAGAACATGGTACACAGTATTTAGGCAAAATGTTATCATAGAGAACTATATCTGCTACCCAGAGGGGTGGTGGCTCTCCATCCTTGGAGATCCACCAGGAGATGGCCCCCAGCACCCTGCTCTAAGCTGGCCCCATACAAGATGGTTTTGGACGTGGGACCACCAGAGGCCCCTTCCAGCCTAAACAGTTCGAAAAAAACTCATGAAATATTTTAATGCTCTGAACTGGCCAAAGCTTGAGCTGTACCCTGCTTGTAAAATAAGCTTCCTGCACGCAGCGAAACCCTGTGACAGGTCTGTGACATAGTGCCTGTGTGTGGATGATACCGAAAGGATGTTGCTGTAATTGCATGCAGATTTATCATCCGCTCCCTTGCAGCGAATGCCATCAAAAGACTCCAGACTTGGAACAGCGCAGTGATATTTTCCCTGAAAGCCAGGCACAAGTTTGGCGGCCGGGGAACCCTCCGCGGTCACGCCACACGGAGCATCCCTTGTCACCTCTTCTCCTCGGTAATATGAACAGACATTTCTTTACACCAAACTGAGCAAATCTAATATTTATTTCACATTTAGGTCACGGTCCATCAAAACAAATGTTTTTTTTTTGCCCCAAACAGATTTCTTGACCTTGTGGTTTCACTCTTGATTTGCAGCAATATCTGGTCAGAGAGTTGGCTTGCAAAAAAAAAAAAGGGAACAAAAAAGTTGCACAGGGCCCTGCGCTGGGCTTTAAGGTGACAGCGCAGCTCCCTGTGCTCCCAGACCTGTTCTGAATGCCACGTTTGATTCTTCTGCAACCGGGACAGTATTATTAAAACCACATTTCCTGCATTTGCTCACTTTTTTTCATCAATCAGTCCTGAAACTCAAAATTATTTAAATGCAAAGAAAGACTAAACACCTCAAAGGCAAAGCATTAAAAATGATATTAAATGTTCTTGGCTCAAACAGTGCCTGCTCCCACCAAAATATGAGAAAATCCCATCTTCTTTAAAGAGGCACTTTTAAAAAATGATTTCTTTTTTTATTTATTTTTTTCCATTTCAACCTGCATAGGCCAAGGATCACATTAACACAGCTCTATTGAAAGCTATGAAGTGTTCTGTATATGGAAAATTGACCTTTTTTTTTTTTTTCTTCTTTTTAATGGCGAAGTTTGCACTAGTTTTAAAGCAGAAACTGCTGAAGAGAGAATTTCAAAAGCTTAGGAAATCTAGTGGTCCCTGATGGCTCGCAGTAATGAGTAAAACCAAATGCTCATTCTGATTTCCTTCCCCCTGTAATTGAAATATATGTCGTACTGGAGCTGCAAAGCTGCTGCCCAATTATCACCAAACTCAGCTGATTCACATCGCCCGTCCAACTTAAGCTCGACGCGAAATGCTCAGGAGGGCCAATGTAAACGTATTTATAGCCCAGTAGGATATGCTGAGCTCTTAATATGTGGGTAATAATGTTATATATATGTGTGTGTGTGTGTTCATAGATAGATAGATAGATAGATAGATAGATAGAGCTAAGCAAGCTCTTGTGTGTGACGACACAGAGAGCTACCTGGCCATGCAGGAGCTGGCTCACTTTAGTGCATGGCTTGGATTTTAATTGCAGTGTTGCTATGATCCTCCTTTACTGCCACCTCCCTGCTTCCCCTCAGTTGATTTACCCGGCATATGAGCGTGTGGCACTGTGTGAAAGACCGACCACATTAAAATAAACATAAAATAGCCCCAGTCTCTTTAAGGTCATATCTCATGCTGGTTTCACAGGGAAGGCTGGGAAGCTCACGCAGCCTCTCAGGGCTAGCAATGGGGGATTCCCTTTCTCCCCCCAAACCCTGACAAATGAGCTGTCTTTGCACACCCACCGGGTATTTGGCAGGTAAACAGCAGACCATCACACAGACCGGCCCAAGCAGAATTCCTGTCGGGGAAGCTCCTCCCATGCCAAGCCCTGCAGCCCCACGGGACCGGCACCCCATGCCCCAGCTCCCATCTCGGTGTCACCAGGGGAAAAGCTGGAGAGCTGAATGTCACATAACAGACTTTTCAGGAAGTCTCTGTAATTTCTTTAATTATTCAGACGACAGAGCACAAGGATAATAGCTTCAAGTACATTCTGATACATTATTTTTAACAGTAATAGATATGTATTTAGTCATAAACTATTCTGTAGCCACCACTATGTGTACATTTTATACAAACTATTGCCATACTCGGACCCTGAAAATGGACGGTGACATCTCCTAGACGTTTTGCACAAGGTTACGACAGTACATCCTTCATACGAGAGCTGTAGCTAGAGGTTGCATTGGTCCATCTAACAAAGCACTTGTACCGCGTGCCACGGAGAGGTGATCCAGATGTGATGTGCCGAAGGTTTTGGGAAGAGATGTAATAAATACATGGTGAGAGGGAGGCGTACAGTCACCAGAAACACGTGTGATGGAGCACAGCGCTGCGTTTTCTTACTCGGCGCAACGGGTTGATTCTAGCATACGGCGGCATCTGAGCTGCTCTTACACTGTAAAGCTCTGCCTTTTGGTGGAGATTAAAGGTGGTGGGATCTGATATGGTCTCTACTGGGGCACGTACCCTACTCTGTCAAAGCGTGGGGTATGCTCTGGCAGGTCTTTTTCATCTTGGTTGGACTGCAGCCCCCACACCAATGGCTTGCATTCTGTCACTGATATCCTTGAATGCTTCCACTGCACGACCCCTGGAGGAGGTAGGTTTCCACGTTGTCATTTTCTGAGAGCAAAGACCTTACAAAATGGCAGCCACTGTTCAGAGACAGGGATCAGAGAGCCGAGAAGCCCTGACACTGCCATAGGAGGGACAAACCCTTAAAAAAGCAGAGACTCATTTGTTCCATGTCCGTATTTTTACATCCGTGCTTGCAGCCCTCAACGCACCAGCAGCCCCTAAAGACCCAGAAGTGGCAGAGTCCCAGCCCTGGTACCTGCAGTGCACAGTCCCCATGCCACTGAGAGGTGACACCGCTGCCACCACTGTGGTGGTGACCCCAGGGATGGCTGGAGTGCTGCAGAGGATGACATTTACTGAGATGGAGTAGCTGATTGCAGCTTCAGTCTGCGGTCAGAGGGTCTTCAGGCTCCCAAATCACTTCTCGCTTGCAAGCATGCCTGCCCAAGGGACAAATCCAGTTCCTTCTAAGGTTGGAGTAGAGGTTCCTCTGACCTTCAGCACGAGCTGGCTGCCCCATTCCAGTGCAAAGCTTCTGTCCCCTGCCCGAGGCCACGGCTCTGCTCTCATCCCGGCAGTCCACATGGGCACTGCTGTACTGTGAGCGTCACCGGCAGGCTCACCGACATCTGGCTACCTTGGCCACCACCAAGAACCATTCCAGAAGCTCCACGGGAGGACATGGACCTCAACTGTAGGCTGCCAGGAACAAGAGAGACCACCTCTTTTCATCCATCTGTTGGAGGCTGTATGCGTGTCCAGGCTTGGCTACCGCCTCCCATCACTGCTCCAGAAACTCCCAGGCTTTGATCACAGAAGAGCACACTGCTCCTCCATGCATCATCCCAGGAGGACATCTGAACACCACGGAGCTGCCTTCCATCCCGGTGGAGGACACGGCCACATCTCTGGAGCACAGTGCTGCCCAAAGGGTGAACATCCTAAACCAGTGAGTAATGGAAACTGAAGAAATGGTGAGAAGACATTCAAGGAAAGCTCCCTTCCAGCATGGTCTTGTCTCAGACACAGACACAAAATGTTTTGCAAAATTTTTCAAGGGATCATGAAAAGCCTCCATGGAGGAGAGAGGGTCACACACAGTGCAGCAGAACCTCACTGATCAGCACCCCCAAACTGAGCTCCTGGTGGGCTTGGAGCTGTGCTCCAGTGGGAGGGCACGGGGGTGGCCTCCTCGCCCTCCTCCTAAAATATGTCTCCAATGCATTCACTAATCCATGGCTGAGGGTGGACAGGGATGCATTACAACTAAGGCATGGCTCTCAGTATAAATGAGCAATTTTTGTTCCCTTTTTTTTTTGACCAAGGGTATTTTGCTCTTCTCCTGGTGGCCCCAAGCCCTACATCTTTACTCAGGCAAGGTGGCCACTGAAATCCGGTGGCCAGATCCTTCTTTCAGCATCAGCAACAAGAATCCCAGTTAATTCACCAAAACCAGTGCCAGCTCCCCAGGTAGGCGTCTTCAGGGGATGCAAATTAAAGCTAATCAAACCCATGGAGGTGCTGCAATGTGAATGCAGCTGCCTGCCTTCAGGTTAGTTTGCTTCAAAGGGTTTAGAGCCCTTGGGAATCCATCAAGAGTTGCCCGCAGCATCCAGATCAGACCGGGAGGAGGATGAGGACCCGGCGCTGAAATTGGAAGAGGGGAAACATTGCCTGAGCAAGGACGGGGAGACTGGGTGCTGGTGAGGGAAAAGGGAAAAATCTGCCCAGTTGTTAGTGCGAATGAGTGAGGTTCTACTGTTAGTACAACAGGTTCCAGGTTATGAGCCGATGTGATGGATCTCTTTCCTTATTCAAAGTACCAAAATTAAAAGTTATAAGCAACATATATAAATAAAATAATGGGCACTCCTGTAGGCATTATATTTCCTAAACCAATAAGCCAAAAAATAAAAAAAATATAAAAATAAAAAAAAAGAAAAAAATGGGATGCACCAGGAACTCTTAGTTATTATATACTAACCAGACTGTGCATGGCACATTTTATTTCTATAAAACTATTAAAACTATTACAAAATATTCAAAAATACATTTTAGTAAATTTACAGCAGTTATTTCTCAATTTATTAATGCAAAACATCCTTTTCTCCCCTCTGTACAAACTACCGTCTCCATCGTCACAGAATTGCCGCCATGTGCGCTTTTTAAAAAATATTATTTTCTAATAAACTTTTCTTGAAGTTAAAAATAACAAAGTTTCTTACGGTTTTTGCAAATAAAAAGTTTGTGTAACAGTCTTGACTTCCATGAACGTGGCCAAATGGTGTTTTTTTTTACAAAGCAAAATATTTAAGAGACATGGAAAACAATACAGGAAATGACGTTACATTTGAAACTATTTAAATTAAAATAATATATTCTCATATTTTACACTATTTCAAAAAATGAAATGTGATTCAGTTAAGTATTGATCTCTCAAAAAAATCTAATTTACAATTCTGTGTATAAAAATATAATTTACGGACCCCCATGAAGTTTTTCTCTTTTTTTTTCTTTTTTTTTTTCTTTTTCTTTTTGTTTGCTTGCTTGTTACTCTAGACTCACTGAAATGAAGGAGCAATGTAATGGAGAGATGGGGAAGTACAGAATTTTGCTTTCTGAAAGTCAGGACACACGTGACATGTAGAAAAATAGACTCTGCGCGGTTTTGCTCGGCCTCACAAAATAATTTTTTTCCCCTGTGAGTACAGTTCACATGATAATAAATTATCAAAGAAACTATTTAAGGCTCTTGAAGGTCCGGTTCATATCATTTAAAACATCTATTCAACATACCAAAGAAATAAATATCCAGGAGAGGAAGAAAAAAACAACAACAACAACAAAACAATGAACAAAACAAAAACAACAACAAAAAACACAAATAAAAATATATATATATTTATAAACTAAACGGAACAGAACTTCCCGGGGTCTTTGTTTCCCTTAAAGTCTACTTTGGACTGTTCTACTTAATTATTATTATTTTATTATTATTATTTTTAAGTCTTAATCCGTGCTCTTTTTTAAAAATATGCAATTTTTTCTCCTTTTTTTTTTTTCCTTTTCCATTTCATTTGGGTTATTTCCTTTTTTTTTCTTCTTCTTCTTCCTTTTTTTTTTTCCTCCTTCCCCTCCCGCCCTCCCCCAAAACACCCCAGCCCCATTTTCTCCCTCTCTTCCTCCCGCTCCGTCTCTGTCCCTCTCCGGCCGCTCTCAGCTGGCCGGCGCCACCATGCCCAGCGGGTGCAGCGCGTCGCCATCCAGCACCCAGCTGCCGATGCGGTAGAGGAGCCGCGAGTACCAGTGCACGCCGGTGGTGGCGGTGGCGGTGACGGGGGCGTCCCCGCCGGGGCAGATGGCGGCCAGCAGCCCCTGGAGCAAGCGGAAAGGCGCGAAGGCCCAGTGGGCCCAGCCATGCTCCTCGATGACGGCGTAGCAGGAGGCCAGCACCCGGTTGATGAGGATGGTGCCCTGGGCAGTGAGCGGGGCGTAGGCCCCCGACGCCTCCTCCCTCAGCGTGACGCGGTGCACGGCCGCCGGTAGCAGCTGCCGCCCGCCCTCGCCCAGCACGTAGACTCGCTGGCCAGGCCTCACGCGGCTGGCGTAGAGGGCACGGCCTCCGGCGGGCCCCAAAACCTGCGACTGGTTGTGCTGGGGGGCCACGAAGAGCAGGTGGGCCGCCGTCAGCAGCAGCCGGGCCCGGGGCTGCCGTGTCTCGATGACGTAGAAGAGCTTGCGGGAGCCGTCCTCGCGGTCGAGGAAGGTGAGGAAGTCACTGTAGAGCAGCCGGCCCTCGGCGTCGGCCGCCAGCACGCGGTCCCCAGGGCTCAGGTCCTTCACCAGCTTGGTGCCGCCGTGTTCCAGGTGCACCGTGGCCGAGCCGGGGAAGCAGCCCCCAGATTTGGCCGCCACCGAGTTTTCTGTGCAAGAAGAGAGGCACAGCAGGGTTAGAGCGGGCACAGATCCCACCCGTGGGTCCCACCCATAGGTCCCACCCACCCCAAACATCTCCAGAACCTCAGCCAGCCCCAAAAGTCCCCTTCCACCAACACAATGCCATGGCCATCCGGGTGGGCCTCCCTTTGGAGCCTGTCAGTCGCGTTCGCCTCCTTGGGCAAACTGGCCAAAACACCTTGGCTGAAAAAGCTGTTCCGGAATAAATATTTTTCCAGGAGGAGCTTTTCACGTGGGTGCTGTTTGCCCTGTGCCTGACAGCTGCTGCCAGGTAACTCATGGGCCTGCAAAGCAGAGCGGCTCTGCTGGAAGGAGGTCGCTCCTCCTCTGGGGGGCTGTTCCCCGTGCTCAGTGCCCTCAGGGAACTCATACTAAAGGAGCCCATCTCCTAGGCAGTGAACACCACGGGGCAGGAGGGTGTCTTTTTCTGGTTTGTGTTTTATTCCCATGGAAAACAGCAGGGAGAGACCCTCCAGATTTGCCGAGCCCTCCTCCTATGGCTGGCACACCTCACCGTTCTGCCATTATACCAACACTGCCCCAGCTCTCTCTGCCTTCCCACTCAGCACAGCATCTTTTGGGGTTCGCACCCCATCCCTGGTAACACACCTGCCCTGCAGTCCCCAGGACTTCTGTTCACTCCTCTGCCCAAACAAAAGCCTCTCCCTCACCTTCCCACCCCACCAAAAGCAAGGTTCTGTCCTGGAACGGTGGTTCTAGGGCATCCCCATGCCTACGCCCAACACAAGCACCTCCTTCACGTGTTCATTTGCTGCTGGAACTACTCAGAGGTTTGACACTAAATGCTGTAGCCACCAATGTTGCTTTTGAGCACTAGCAGGAAAAATAACTGTAGGTTTAAACAAAACAGAAATAGCAACAAGGTTTTAAAGTGTCTCCTGCTAATTCCCTTATGAAAGTTTAGCCTTGCGCAGTATGGTTGGAAAGGACCATTTCCATTTTCCAAACTTAGCCTAGGGACTGCGGGGTCTCATTTTTTCTACATTGGGCTGTAGCCCATGGTATGTCACTGCAGCAAGTGCCTTTGCTACAGTCATCAACATTCCTGATCCTTCCCTTGCCTTCACTTGGTTTCTCCCAGTTACTCACTATGCCAATTCAGAGTCCTGGTAATTTATCTCCTAAAGGCAGTCGGATTTTATATTTTGCTTCTGTGGCTGGTGCTGGAGCTATTATGATTTAAATAAACACTTGGAGTGTCTCCTAATGACTTTCTCAGGAAGGACAGGAAGGGCGAAAATTAGAATGTTATTGATTTGCTAACGACTTTATCACTTCTCCTTCAGAAATGAAGCAGCGAGATCTCCAAGGCCTCTTCAGGGAGGACATGGCAACAAACAAGCTATGTGTTTTATGTGGAGTCCTCCACTAGCAAACTACACCTTCATACAAGCCCGCAGCAAAGGTCTGGCTTGAGCTTTGTTTGCATATTCAGGGACTTGATGAATAGATCTAGTAGTGTAGCAGCTCTACAAACATGCCAGTGAATTGGCAGAGGTGTGAAAATCTGCCTCTTTGAGCAGCGCTTGTTTGGGTTCTCTAATTAAAATCCAATAAAGGATCAGCATTGTCATTCTGATTCATGTAATAAATGCAGACACTCTTGGAAGAGAGGACACTTCCATTTTTTTTCCCAGCTTCTTCCCCCCCTTTCTCCCCCTCCCTATTTGTTCAGGTGCAGAAACCCTATGTGCCAATTCACACACATACTCTCCAAAAAACCCAGGACCTTCCAAGCACTATTTGCACAGCAGAGCCACTTTTCCAAGGCACTCAAGATGTGTATTTGAATTTTAAATGTAGAAGCTTGCTCTAAATACTTGCTGTGGTGCATTATCAATGTCCCTTTTACCACCCCTGCCTCTCCCTCCTCTGTCCTGGTGACAATAATTCAGGCCTTGGGGGAACTCTTCTTTGCATTCCAGTCTCTGGGATCATACTTTTTGCAAACAGAGATCTAGATAAAGAATCTTCCTGCCTGCCATTATGGGGGTTTAATCTTCTCATAAGATGCTCTGTCATGAAACGAGGTTTCCACAGTGTGAAACCAGACCAAGCGGGTGGAATTCAAGCCTGCTCCCTCGCAACCCGCGTGGTACAGTCACACGACCCTGCCTGACACGCACTAAATGTTACCCCAAAGTCCGCGTGTGCGGAATCTCAATGAGCAGCTCGGGGTTGCTCCTCTCCTATGAAATATACATGGAGGTGGATTAGGGTGGCCGCCTGCAAGAAGGTTTTTGTGCGCCACAATCAGACACCTTGAGCTATAAAGCCCATCCTCGCTATTGAAAGGGACGTTTCATACCACAACAACCCTGACGGCTTTGCGGAGACCCCTTTGGGCTAGAAAGGAGTGGGGAGATGAACAAAAGCGGTGTCAGGCTGTGGAGACAAAGTCCTTATGGGCCTGGAGAGGTCCTGCTTTGGTCTGGGCGGCTTCAGGCTGCACCGAGGGGATGAACCCCACTTACAGACAGGTATGGTGAGGCCAGCCAGGTATCCCTGACATGGGGGCTGCAGGTTTCGAAGTAAACGGCTATATTTAGAGAAAGCCCATTATTTTCTTTTGCGCCCAAGTGTTTCTTGACACTCGCAGCGCTCTGCCAGGCTGGAGGATGCTGTTACAACGCGCTCCAGCTGCAGGAGGTGGTGACGGCGGCTGGCACTCGCCAACCGGTTCGCTCAAATAAATAAAAATAAATAAATAAATAAATAAATAAAAAGGTGCCAAACTGCGCGGAGAAAATGCAACTCTGCGAGCTGGGGATTTCTTGCGAGCTGTTCCCGGGTTGAGACAGCGTGTGGCGTTGTAAGCACAGGGGAGGGGAGGGAAAAAAAAAAAACGAGATGTGTTTGTATCTGCATCTGGGAATTTCCTAGCGGCTACCGGCAAAGGCAGGGGACCACGTTATGTATTTATTTTCCTGGCCGGCTCTCGCTCCGAGATTAGCGATCGCGAGGAAGGCGTGCAGCCAGCGGGGCGGCTGGAGACGGCCACCGGCTGTTTGTGCCGAGCACGCTCTTTGGATGGGGAAAGCACAAAATCCCACGGTGGGAGAAGGGTGTGTGGCTGCTCGTGGGAAGGCTGGCCAAACAAACAGGCGAAAGAAAACGCTGTCAAAAAGTGCTGCAGCTGGCTGAGCTTTTTTTTTTTTTTTTTTTTTTTCCTTTCTTTTGTACCCCCTCTGCTCGGAGGCGGGAGGAGGCAGGTGCGGGGCGGGCAGGGCGGATGGGGACGGGGATACGGGGGACCTGGAGGCACAGAGAAGGGCCCGGGGGTGTCCCCCCCGTCTTACCTGCTTTGACGGAGCAGTGGATGTGCGCCTTGGACTCGTAGTACACCCAGTCGAAGCCGGCCTCGACGGCGAGGCGGGCCAGCATGCCGTACTTGCTGCGGTCCCGATCCGACGTGGTGATGTCCACGGCTCGCCCCTCGTAGTGCAGCGACTCCTCGGAGTGGTGGCCGTCCTCGTCCCAGCCCTCGGTCACCCGCAGCTTCACCCCGGGCCACTGGTTCATCACCGAGATCGCCAGGGCGTTCAGCTTGTCCTTGCAGCGCTGCGGGGACACGGGCACACAGGGAAAGGTTGCGGGGACACTGCTGCAGCCAAGCCCTGATCCCCCACCACTCCCCCCCCCAAAAAAAAACAACTCTTTGCACCCCCAAGGTCGCATCCTGCCCTCCCTCCCTAGCCAAAATCAGCGGTAGCCCCCCCCAAAAAGAACCGCAGGGCGGGCTGAGCATCTCCTCCCCCGCTGCCAGGGAGGCAGGTGAGGAAGAGGAGGAAGGAGGATGAGACTTGGGGGCACGGGAGGAAGAGGGGGTGAAAAGCCAGGAGCGGGGGCCGGGATGGAGCCGCCCCCTCCCCGGCACTGGCGCCGGGCCGTGGGTGCGTGGCTTCAGAGCCACCCGCAGGGAGAAGATTCCTGCCGCCGAGCGCCCTGTCCCCTTCCCGAGAGCAAAGTTTCTGCCGAGAGCAATCGCTCGCCATCTCAAAGTCCCCCCGGCGTGTCTCCCCGGGTTTTTTCGGCTTAATTCTGTGTTGAAAGCGGTCTCAGTACATGTTAACTGCCTTTATGCGCTGGAGGGAGGGGTGTTTTTATTTATATATATATATATACATATATATTTTATTATTTTTTTTTCTTTCTCCTCCTTTGCCCATCGCTCATTAGAGCCCTCAAAGCAGTACGGGCTGGGAGCCTTCATCCCTCTTCAACACACATCCGAGCTCACCTCGAAATACGAACAAACCCACGGCAGAAAGAGCACAGCTCTTAGAGGAAAGATGGAAAGCAAGGGAGGGCCAAGCAGAGAAGTTAGGCGAGGCGGGGATGCTACGAGGGCTGCGAGAGCCTTTGTGTGGAAGGGAAAGGTTTCGGGCCCCGTGGGGAAGCACCGCAGGGTTTTTCCTTCTCCCCTCCTGAGGCCTCTGCCTCCCCTGGGGCTGCACAGTGCGCTGCGGGTCCTGAGGGGCCGGGAGGATGGCGGGTGCAGAGGGGTGGGGGGAGATGAGGAGGGGAAAGGGAGGGAAGTGATGCAGAGGTGGAGGGGGTGAGCTCTAAATGAGACCCTAAAAGTTAGGGGGATTCGTGTCTTGGCCAAGAGCGGGGCCAGGGCAGCTCTCTGCAGGGGAAGGGGCTGGCAGCCCCAAGACACGGGAAATCAGCACCCAAAGCTCTGAAAAGCGCTCGGCTACAGGTACAACATCAGCAAAAAAAAAATCACGCGTGGCCAACTGCCCCCAACCCCTTCCCCTTTTTTATTTGAGAGGAAAACAACCCACGGGTGTCCCCGGCGTGGCCCCAGCAGCTCCCCCCGGGCTCCCGCAGCCCCCCCGGCCCGCCGAGCACCACAAAGGAGGCCGGGCCCGGCCATTATTCCGGCGACACTGCTTTTAGGGACGTGACAAGGTTGCTCAACAAGAAAGTTGCCGTGTGTATATATCACGGCCATAAAAAAAAAAAAAAAAAAAAGCCATGCCAGCAATACGCGTCTCCCGCCGAGATACCGAGCGCAATCGCGGCTTCACTTTGGACTCTCCGGCCTGGCTCTTGACGCAAAGAGCCGGGCGTTTGGGGATTTTCAACCCAATTCCCGGCAGCAAAGCCCAGCAGGACGAGGAAGTTGAGTTGGACTTTCGTTTTTCACCCCCCTATTTTTTTTTTTTTACCCCCTCCCTCGCACACCTGGAGGATGGCTGGGCTCCTCCGATGAGTTATTTAGGGGCGAAGGACCGGGCTCCGGGAGGGATAAAGAGGCAGAAAGGAGCTCCTAAAGGACTTTTCCTCCCTTTCATACCGCCTGAGCTGGATTGTCGGAGTCAAAAGCCGTGAAGCCCAGACTATTTATTAATTCATTGGGTCGTGTGCCACAAATCAAGCCCAATTCTGTTCAGCCACCGTGAAGCTCAGCAGGGCTGCCTCCACTAACGCTTTGTGTGGAGGCAAAGTTGTTCAACAAGCCCTCTCCTGCCAGCTCCTAATCTCTTCACAAATGAATTGCTTGAAGGAAACACTTAACAGGTACCTGTCAGTGTAAACAACCTGGTGGGCTTCCTAAATGCCAAGTTGATCTCTAAATTCCTCACATCACGCACCGGTTGTGTGCCTGCATTACGCGAGATTGCGAGTTTATTTCATACAAATTCCAGCTTTATCATACTGCCCCGGCCTCCTTATCTCTTGGCCGGATCCAGCCAATGGCTGGGGTGGGGGGGAGGAAGGGGGAGCCTTCAGCAAACTGCTGTTGTCACCTGCAAAGTTGAGAACCTGACTTCCCGAGCTCTGTTTGCGTTTTTTTTTTCTTTTTTTTTTTTTTTTTTTCTTTCCCCCTCCGGAGTTAATATTAACCAGCGGCTAATGCATTCGGCAGCTATTCTCCAAGTTTAACGATACTATTCGGGGAAGATCTCTCCATGCTTGAAGGGCTGGCCAAGCGGGCGGTGCGGGGCTGGGGTTTAACGAGAGGGAAAAGGGACACGGCACCTCGGGGGCTGTCCCCAGACCCCTCCCCAGTCCCTGCCAGCACCGTCTCGGGGAGCCGGGGCCCGGCTGCGCCCCCGACCCCTCCGGGGTACCCCCATCCCTTCTCCCCCCCCCCCCCCCCCCCTCCTCATCTCCCCAGCCCGCTTCCCCCTTTGTGTCTAAGGCACGGGCACTGAAGGAAAAAAAAAAAAAAAAGTATTTGTTTTCGTTTCGTTCGTCTGAGGGAAGTTGACAGAAGGTCAGGAGTTCAGCCGCTGCCAGCTAATGCAGCCGAAAGCGGCCAGCCGCGGAGCCGGGGAGAGCCGCGGGGCCGGGGTCAGCTCTGCTGCCAACCCCCCCCCCTCCCCGGCCCTATAACCCACCTTCCCGGCCCTACAGCCCACCTTCCCGGCCCTGCAGCCCACTTTCCCGGCCCTACACCCCCTACCCGGCTCCGCCGCCCCCCGCACACGAACCGCCGCGGCCGCGCAGGGATGCGCCGTGTCCCGGCGGGCGCCCGACTCCCGCGGAGCCTCCCTGCGGAGGGAAGGGGGAAAAGCCGAGGCGGCGCGATCGATGGGCGAGAGGAGTTCAGCGGAGCTGAAAATGCGGGAGATGCGCCCGCACGGCTCGCACGGGGGGGGGGGGGGGGGCGGAGGAGCGCGCAGCGGGGGCGCGCAGCGCCGGGCCGGGGATGCTCCGCGCACCGCGATGCGCGCAGCGAGCACCGCGATCCGAGCGGAGAGCACCGCGATCCGAGCGGAGAGCACCGAGATCCTTGCTCCCAGCTCCCAGCACCGCACCCCGAGCCCTCAGCACCGCTCTCCCCCCCCCCCCCCCCCGCCCAGCTCCCAGCGCCGCGCACCCGGCTCCGCGCTCCTCCGCAGCCGCGCAGCGCAGCGCGGCGGGGCGGGCGGTGGCGCCGTGGCCGAGGCGCGCCGCCGCGCTCCCGGGGACCGGCCGATTTAAGGTGGTCGGCACGAGATGGTGCCCGACGCCGCCGGTCCCTCGCCCCCCGGAGAGCCGGCAAACGTGCGGAAAATCAGGCCCGAGGAGCGGGGAGAGTTTGGGAAATTCCCCCCCCACGCCCCCCCGCCCCGGCACACACACACACACGCACACCCCCTCGCCGTCCACTCCCCGCCTAGTCCTTCCAGGCGAGTCCTGTTCCAGCGCTGAAGGTGGGGCTTAAATGTATTAATATTAAAAAAGCGCTGTTGACCTATATTTGGAGGAAACCCATTTCCAGTGCCTAGATTGCATGTAGTTTCAGAAACTCCGGGATTGGCAGAGCAATTGACTTCACCGAGCTCTCTGGTGAGCATGAATAATAATTATGAGGTGACTCTTTGAGAGGTTCTCTCTCTCTCTTTCTCTCTCTCTTTTTGCATAAAATGGTTCCGCAATATGATTCCACCCGAGATCCAATATTTACCCAGTTGTAAACCTTGTGCCATCAGATTTTTTAAAACAGAAGGTGATGCAATGCTGATAAGTTGCAAGTCCCTCCCCTATGGAAGTACCAGAGCATTGGCGGCGAGCATCCTTAAAGAAATATCAATATATTTACGCTCTGATGGGCACAATTGCAAATGATGGTATTGCAATACGAGCTATATAATACGGAATCAGGAGAGGAATGGTCGATCCGGCTTCAGCTGCCTTTTGTGAGTGCACGACTGCATGCCTACTAAATTTAGAATATGCTCGCGAGGAGGAAAAAAAAAAAAAAAGAAGAAGAAGAAGAAGGATAAAATGAAATGAAAGAAAAAAAAAAGAAATGAAATCAAATAAAAAGATCAAGTCAGCAGGCGCACCAACCGAGGACTACGCTTGTAATAATGAGTGAGTGGCCTGGCGGTCACTATACACTTGGGGTCCTCTGAGCTGTATGCAATTCGTTTGATCAAAGTGCATCCTTGGGGACAAATGCAAACAGCAATCGCTAAACCAAGTTACAGGGAACGCCATGGCACGGTAATGACTGTAAGTATCACACAGATCCCCCACCAAATATCTAGCCAGCTCCAGCTCCAGCCCCTGCTAACTTGTCCTGGATAGATGGGGTTTACATTCAATGGGGGAAACTAGCCGAGTTTGGAGGGGCGGGGGGAGGAGGGGGAGAGGAAAAGGGGGGGCTTTCAAACATACTAAGACAGATGCGTCCTTTAGGATTGCTCAGAGAGGTTAACAAACACAAATACAGGTATCTCTGTGGCTCTACCTGAGTCATCAGTCTGTCAGCTCCCGTGTTCTCTTCATCCTTAAAAATAATGTCAGGGTTGTAATTTGGGGTTAGTTCTTTAAATCTCTCGGAGTTTCTTGTGATCTTCCCTTCATATCTTCCACTGGCCCCTAGGGTCTTCTCTGCCACATTGGGAATAAACTGCTTATAGGCTAAAGGGGTCAGCTTTTTGGGGTGTCTCCTTTTTCCAATGCCCCTGCCTGGTCCACAAGTCAGCCCAGAGGAGACTAAAAGAGCGCAGATGAAGCCCACCAAGAGAATTCTTGTCAACAGCAGCATTTCGTCCATTGAATCCAATTACTTCAAAGCTCTCTGTGCCTATCCCTGGCTGTCTCTCTAGAGCTCTCTCTCCTCCTATGTCCTTGTCTGCTTTCTGAATCGTATACTATCCACCGATCCCTAGCAAGACAGGTGCTGGAATGGCAGGCTTTAGGTCGCTGATAACGGAACACATCGGAGTTTGGTCGGGAGACAGCAAGCGAGAGACAAAAAGGGTCTGATTTTAATGGTAGCAAAGCAAGACGCTTGTGAGAGGAGTCTGCCTTTAGTTCTATATTATAGCTGCCAGGGCCGAGAGCTGATTGGCCAAGGCGAGACAGGCTTGTCTTCTGATGTTTTAACCCTCAAAAAGGCAACAAATTCTTGAAAGATTTTTTTTTTTCCTTTTACCTGAAGGGCTTGGAGCTGAAAGGGGTGGAGATTGCGCTTTCTTGGGATAACATCAATTACACGCTGTTTTTTTTTTTTTTCTTCTTAAAAAAAAAAAAAAAACTTTCTTGGCAGAATGGTACATTTGTCAGCAAGGGGAACAGATGCCTCTGTGAAATAAAAAAAAAATAATAAATAAATAAATAAGATTAGCAAGCTGCCTCGGTGCAAGGCAAGTTTCTAAGGGCAGTTGCAGGGAAATAAAATGCCGAATTATCGGGGAACAGTGCAAATAGAAACGTATTGGGGAACTAATAAAGCCCAGGGGAGGCATAATGCCATTTAGGGGTGATCCCACCTAAGTGGCTTTGTAACAGGTTTCTGCCCCCTGCAAAGAGATACTGCTCTCCCTCATAAAGCCACGCATTTTGAAAACACACTCCCCTTTTAGCTGATAAATGGCTACTTTGGGGGAAGAAAAAGGCAAGTTTGATAGGAGACGGCAGCTTTGTGAAGTTGGCGTGTCTGACTTTGTATCCCACAACTGCAAAGTGGAGGGACCCAAGCAACATTTTCTTCAAAGACCAGAGCTACCACCCGCTTTAAAATAAGGTAGTACCTTGGGAAGTGCAGGAAAAGTCAGCTGATTAAAAATAGATGGTCTCCTGAGCACGCTGGGGCTGTATTCTTTGTTTCTTTGCTCGAAGTCGAAGAGGAGCGTTTTAGACTCCTACACCTCCTCGCGGGGTGTCATTAAGTTTTTAAGAAAAGCGTAGTGTTGAAAGCATCCGCAAACACAATTAACAGAGATCGATCCAAGCAAAGTGAATGGAAAGGGGAGAAGTTTAATGTTAAATTAATTGTTATCTCATGCAGCGTGGCAAGTGATGTCTTTATCCCGATCTCCAAAAGCTACTAATCAGACAAAGGTGTTGAAAGACGAGCAAAATTGCAGAGATGGGGATGATAGAGCAGGTTAGACAGAAAAGCAGACTCCCATATGAACAAACACTTCTGTTCCTGTAAAGGGCTCATTTGCTTTTGCTCCAAAGGACATACAATTTCTAGAAACTTCAAGTTTTTAAAGAGTTCTTAAAATTACCAAGATGACATGCTGAAGTAATTCAAAGTCCAGTCTCTCAGAAAAAAAAAAAAAAAAACTTTATTTCAGGAAAAAAAAATGCAGCTCTTTGGGGCAAGCAATTATATGGGAGTTTTCCGGTCTGTGATATAGAGCTGAGTCGTAATCAACTTAAACCACGTGCAAATGGACTTTAAAATTAGTTTTTAAGAAGTAAAAAAAAAGTTGTATATCCACAAACTGCAACGAGCAGGACAACACGGACTTTCAAGGGACAAAGTGATCTTTTTACGTAAACTTCAGGAAAAAGCCGAAAGAAGCGGTCTGAAAGTCTCAAAGCGACTCTGACTGGTGCTCTTCCCCCTTGTGCAGCGTATTCTTTTCTTCTGTTATTTATGCTTCTTTGTAGAGCTTGAGTGAATCATTGATTTATCATTCCCAACTTTAAACTTAGGCGTTTTAACTTGGGAATGGGTAAAAGTTAGAAAGCCAGTAGCTTGTCTTCTAGGTTTTTATCAACCAGCTGAGCTGCAGAAACAAGTTGTATAACAGCTAAATACCTGCTTCATGCTACTAAAAAACAAACTGAAGTTTTATCTCCCCGTCTGCGTGCATGTGAGAAGACAGATACAAGGAATATATAATTTATACAAAAGAGGGTATGTTCTTTTGATGTGGTTGCTTAAACAGCATGACTTGATATAACAGTTGATTAAACAGTGCCAAGGAATAAAAGCTACTCCTAATGGTGTGGGATCCTGCAAATCTTTTATCACCCCTCTTACCTTGTCCCCCTCCCCAAGGAAAGATGATCGATATGCCGGCCGCTGGAAAGGGAGGCTTTGCAGCGAAGAAGTTCCGAGAATAAGGATAAACTCCCTCATTATCAGATTGCCATATGTACAAAGCAGTCACCCAAAGATTAACAGGGAAGGAAACGCAAAGAAGGAATTAATTAAATGCGAGCAATAAATGCACGGGGAGGGGGGGAAAGGGAGAAATCGGGAAAAGTTGGAACTGGGGGAAGCTCGAAATCACCCTCCTATCAAATTAGATGTGAAAGAAAGCAGAGCTGGGGGTGGCTCTGCTCAGTTTCAGCGCAGGCTGCGGCTGCCGGGGCCGGGAGCAGGAGCGGGGCCGGGCCCCCGGGATGCGCCCCGCTTCTCCTCCGCGCCTTCTCCCGGCTTTGACGAGCTCCCTCGCTTCTGGAGGGGGTCGTGGGGGGGTTCGCAATCGCCAAGGGTCTCCTAGCAGCGTACAGGCAGCGGGCACATAACCCTCCGACCTGCCTCCTGCCCCTGCTGCAGGGGGATGCTGTGGGGAGCATCGCCTCACACATCCCTGCCTGCACCTTTTGGCAAGCAACGCCAAACCAGGCAACAAAACCAGCCACCAAGTCGGGCACCTACGCCTTCTTTAGAAGGATTAATCCCTCAATTTGTATTATAAAAATCAGTGCTGTGTCCTGTTGTCCCCAAAACCTGCAGGCCGCTTTTTTGCTCCCTGAGGAGGGAGGTCAGGGCCTGTCCAAGCCCTTAGGGGGGCAGTCAGATGCTCTGCACCCTTTTCCCATGCCCTTCCACACCAAAGCCCTCCCAAAGAGGCCCCCAGGGCCCCACTGGGGCTGCCCAGGTCGAGGATGCTCCCAGCAGGGTCTCTCTTGGAGGTGCCACTGGACTCCCCGTTGGGCCTCCAAAACCCTGGTGGGTGGTGGGGAGCCCCTTGAGTCATCTTGACCCCTGGTTCTCCTAGGTACAGCAGGCACTGGTGCCATGGGCACATCCAGCCTTGACCCCACAGAGTCCTCTTTTTCTTGCTCGTGTGCCACAACCACACGGCCCAGCTTTCCTCACTTCCTTCTGGACTCTTGCAGTGGCTCTGCCCAACCCATCACATCTCCGTGGTTTTCCCCTGCCCATGGGGCCATACACAGGGCCATGGGATTGTGCTGGCCTGGGGATACGTCTACTCAAGTGCCCCACTTCACTTCATTATCCCTTGCTGCCATGCAGCAATATCTCCATTTGAGAATCTCAGTTATTATTTATTTATTTAGTTATTTATTTTGAAATCTGGACTTGTCTGCTGTTCACTTTGCATGAAAACAGGGAAGGGTTCAGACCTCACAAGTGATGTTGCTCGTTGGCCAAACTCCCTGAGTTTTCTTGCACTGATGTACTTTCTCTTGATGAATTCCAAAGTACAGGAAGTTCCCTTCAGAAAACTGGAGAGGCAGATCTTTGTAGATTTTAAATGGGTCTCAATTACTTATCACCCTTAACAGCCATCTTTAGAGCTCACCTTTAATATATGACTTTTGAAATCAATTACCACTTATTAGAGTGTTAAAGCTTCATTCTCATAGCCTTTTTTGGACCTGTGATGCTTCACAAGAAATATGGGACCTGAATGCCCATCTACAGGGAAGAAAATCTGAATAACTTCAGTGAAAGCAGAGGTTACTATAGAGTAAAACTGGTGTAAGTGGCAGGAGAATCAGGCAGGCTTTTCATCTTAAACTTTGTTTGTTTCTTTTATATACCCCACCCTCCTTCATAAAGATGCTAAACTAGTTTATTTAAAGGAGTAGTTCATCCCTGTTTGCCTATCCTGGTGGTATTGCAATATCTCTCTCTAAAATCAACTTAAAAATTTCACCTTAGAGTTACTGGCTAGCTGGCAACTATTCCTTTATAGTGACAAGCAGAGCAGGTCTTATTCCTAGGAATTTCCCTCCAAAAAAAAAAAAATCCACAAAACCCAAACCCAACAAGAACAACAACAAAACCCCAACAAAACCAAAACCCTGGCACCAAAGAGAGAGACAAATTAAGCTCATATTTTACCACCTATTTTTGTTTGTCAGCAAAAGTCAGGGAGTCACACAGCTGAAGCCTGGTATCTACTCCGATACACCCTTAGTCTGGTAATAGTCTGTAGGCATTTCTGCCACAGGAGAAAATATTATCAGGGTACAGAGAGACAAAAACCAGTTGCTTTTCAGAATAACTCTATCTACAGACGTTGACTTTGCAGTTTTTATATCCATCTGCTTGCATATTAACGCGAATCATAGGCTTGAATTTGGTCAATAAAGCCTTCCAAAAAGAGTATAGGCAGCATTATTCGTAAGAATTGTTCTATATGTTTTTTGTGTATATTTTCTGTTAACCTAATTCTTGAAGCAGAGTTTCCCACAGAATTTCTTATGCACTTGTCAGGGCAATACGTGGTGTCTAATTATACATTTACAGTGAAATCCTTAGATTTCTCTTCCAGGTCTTTTTTCTTTAAATAACTCAGCCTTTTTTCCATACAAAAGCCCCAGGTAGGAATTATTATCGTTTCTTTTTCCCTTCCTGGTTTGTTATCCACATCACTTTTCAGCCACTTCCTTCTGGTCATGAGTGGGGGAAAACCCCGAACAGGGCATTTTAATCCATGCAGTACCGGTGGGAGGGAAGCAGCCGCTAGGGGAGCTCGACGTTGGGAGCAACCTCCGAGCATCTTCCTCACGGCTTGCACAGCTTTCTGCAGTCCCCAGCAGAGGCAGCTGGAAAGCAGGTGTTAAGTTAAAAAAAAAAAAAAAAAGGCAACAAAGCAAACGGACAAGTTTTGGAGCTTTATTATTATTATTATTATTATTATTATTATTATTATTATTATTATTACTATTACTATTACTATTACTATTACTATTTTTTTTTAATAGCAGACAATTTTATAACCAAGTATTTGAAAGCCTTTTTTCTTCTTGTCCCTCTGTATACCTTGGATTGGCATGTGCGCATATGTGTGTGGGTGTGAACATACTGAAGCGCACTGAGGTGAGACGTTATCATGGCACACACTTCTTAAGTTCCTGGTGACCCATATAAATAAGAAATATTGAAATATAGCTTCTTAAACATCTTCCATGAATACAAGAATATTTAATTTTTAGTCCCACTTGTTTATGTTGACTTGCTTTCTTGGTCATTGGCAAGTTACTTAGATCCAATGTTTGCATCGTATAAATATAGCTAAGAATAAACCTTCAAAAGAAATTATCTCTCTATATATTTGTTGTTATAAAAATTGTTAACTGGAGTATTAATGGTTAGTATGTTAATTTGGGTGTTGGCTGTTTATCTGTGGAATTTATCTGGGCAACTGAGTCAATGATCATTAGAGGATGTGGGTGTATGAAGAGCCAAAATAGATTTTTTTCCATGCAGATCAATACTAGCAGGTTCTTACTTGGCTGTCTTGGGGTCCCACCTATTCTCTAATGTATCTCTGAGTTTGAATAAGCTATTTATTTTATATATAGCAGGTTTGCTCTCTTTGCTTTCTCTTCTGAGGATACTATCAGCTAATAAATTGTGTAAGTTTAACATAAAAAAGAGTCTATGCTTGATATATATAATTATTATCCACAAATGGCTAATGGAAGAAATACTTTTTTAGTAAGACCTACATCTTAAGATATTGATTTCTGTTTAGGGGAAAAAAAAGGCTGACACATGAATAGCATTGCAAAATGCAAGTAATGCTAGCTGTCTGCCTTGTAATGCTACTGCAATTTAGGGAAGAAGTGCCGAGTCATATTTTGGAATATCAAATGATAATACATCTCCCGGTTCGAGTGATATGACAGCCAGACAGGGGATGCTAAGAGAAACCTGAAGGCATGAGATAAATTCAAACTTAACTTGCTGGCTCTTGCAGTGTGAGGTTGGCTTGCCCAAAGTACACAAACCAACAGACTGGATCAAGGCTTTCTGTTTGGGCAGAGATCAGAAACAAAGCTTGCCCTCTAAAGTCCACCTCATAGCCAGATCCAGCCATGGTAACCACTGTATTCACTGGGCCATGGCAGCAGGAGAGGTATGTGCATGATTGTCTTAGTTTTTCTTGTTTCCTTACATTTGCAGACTATTTTTGAGCATAGTTTACATGTTTTCTTTCTTTTTTCCTGGCATATTTACACCCCAGCTTTTTAAAACGCTTTGTTCATGCCAGTCAGTTTAGCAATGTGCTTGTTAAAACAGTTCCTAATATATTGTATATGACTGAAAATGACTTAATTGTTCTATTTCTTTCTGACCCCAATAAAAAATGTCCCCGATCCTGTTTGAGTCGCTCTCTGTTCACAAGCGCCTACATATATGTCACCGGGTGACTTTGAAACACGTCTTAGATACATCAATTCAATTGCTCTTATTTATTTATTTAGATTTGTAATAATGACAGTAAATGGCCATCTGAATCAATCTGGGCACTTTGCAGTCATTAATACTGCAGCATCGATATCACATAACACAATTATAGTGCAATAAATTTCCCATATGCCTCGTCTGTTGCCCAACGAAAATAAGAGCTCCCTATATCTATCACATTGCTCATTTATGTCCTTTCCCTCTAAAACACCTTGATAGCAGAAAAAAGGGCTCTGAAATGTTCCTGAAAGCTTAACAAAACACCATCCTTTCCAAGAGAAGAAGCAGATGTGAGAGCTCAGTAAATTGTGTGGGGATGCTCCATCGGCTAATACATCCTCTCCAACTGAGAAGGGCCCAATCCCTGCAGAGTCAACCACTGAAGCTACTTGTGTCAATACCAGAAGTTCTCAGAAGTGCATCTTTCATGAATCTCATCTGGAGCTGAATTGTATGATAGCTCAGCAAGTCTTCTGGACACCGATCTCAAGCCACATGAGGCTTTCTAAGCAGAAATCAAAGCCTGAATTTATGCAGAAACCCAGGCAAACCAGAGCAAGTCATTGATTTCAGTTGTGAAATCAGTGTGAAGCCAGGACGAGAAGCAGGCCGCCACACTCTGCACCTTCTTCAGCCTCTACGCTGCTTTAAGATTAACAAAATGACCATTTCAACAGCTTAATCTCCATGCATGGAAGGTCTAGATTATTGTAGTAAGATTCATATCAAAATATTACAGTCCTCTATCAGCTCATGATGGAGTGCTGCTTTAGTGCTGCTTCTTTCTGGGCACGCAGTAACAACATCGATCATTTTTACCTCAAACTGCTTTCTGAAGCATCTTTCCTGGGGGAACAGAGGGAGGGAGAGTAGATGGGTGCATGAGGTCCTTTGCTCCTGTGCCAGTGTGGCCTGGGCTGGGACGGGAAAGAAGCTGAAGCTGAACCAATGAATTTGAAAAAGCAGTAGCTTCAAACCTCAGTAATCCCCGGGTTCAAGAAACTGGAATCCTTTTTCCAATTTCCCATAGGATCCCCTTAGAAAACCCATTAGGACGGCCGACTTGACCCTGGTAGGCCTTGATTCAAAGTCCTCTGGATTCAGCTGGAGTCCTTCTGTTGTTTTCAGTGGATTTTGAATCGCTTTGATGTTAAGTCCGTTACATTTGTGTTGCTCTGAGCAAACTGCTCTTGGTGCTGTTAACAATTCCTCAGATTCATACATAAAAGCAGAGAGGTAACACAATGGTTTTACAGCATCAAAGTAGCATGCCCTGCTCAGCTCCCTGGTGAGATTTCTTTGGGTAACTCCACAAGAAACTCTACAGTGTAACAAACTATTAACTATTCATGCTAGACAGTTATGTCTCCTTAGCAATTGTGGCAGTACTGCCCAAATCTGCTGTAACATGACAACTAATCTATTGGTCAAATTTGTTTGTAGAATTAATCAATTTTAATCAGTAATTGCCTTTGGGCAATAGTTCAATTATGCCCTCATCTTTTGGCACTCGCTATCAAAAAGACATCTGAATAAGTTTTGAAGAGTAATAAGGCTCGCTAACTTACTGTTCAAAATCAGGCAGTGGTGATGCAGATGCATATTTTATCTGTATAACTGTGGTGTCTGCACATGGCTTCTCTCTGAGCATGGAGTGATAGCACACTGATGAGGGCATGGTATCCTCACCTATAGGCAAAATAACATTAGTGACCAAGAACGTCAGCCTTAGAGGAGTATGATCTCTCTCCGATGCTGAAGCTATTAGAAAGTCGAGTTTCTTATTGTTTGAAGAAAAGATAAGATTTTTTTCTGTTTATTTCAACTCTTCTCTGTATATTTTTCTATATAGGAGGAAAAATTAAATTTGCTTGAAGTGTGGAGTTTTCTTCATAAGAAAAAAGACCCACACTCTTACGATATTCATAATAAAAATAAAATAAACAAAAAACCCCACCACACTCTATTACTTCCCTCAGCCTTCCCTTCAGAAAGCATAATAAATCATAATTTATGCATGGAAGCTTGAAAAATCAAAATAGTTACAAAGTAGTGTAAGGGCAGCCTGACAAGACAAGGCACAGACTGTAGGCTAGAAAATAACCCAGCACGTAAACAACATAAGTGACACAGGCAATTGGGCACTGAGAGCTTAGTGATTTTTGAGACAGGGTAAAACATTTTGCCGATATAACCTAAGGGAATTTTGAAGTCACTCCAAAATGCACTACCTGAAGACAGGCAATTTTTGGAATGCGTTCATATTATGTCATTATATCTAAATCTGCTGAGCAAAGAGCAGGATAATATTTCTCTTTCCTTTATACTGTTAAAATGAATTCAATTTGGGGCAAAATTACTCAGCCTTAATCAGTATTTTTTAGCTATTGTTATCCAGTTAAATCCAGGGGCAAGTCAAGTAGGCTGCAGACACTGGTGCAGCTTGATATTTCTATTTTTATTCATTTCTGTCTATTGCAGCAAAGCTTAGAAGCCAGGAGAGAACAAGTACCATTTTGCCTGGCTCTATCCAAACAAATCCAAGAAAGTCTCTTCTTCAGAGAACCTACCCTTTTATTTGTACTATGTGTACTTCACCTTATTTGTGTGAAGACCCATTGAAGTAATAGAGTAATTTACGGAATGAGGCATATTAATTTTTCCAATGTGATGCAGCAAAAAGAAACTTCATAAAAGTCCTTATCTGCTGTTAATAGGATGCAGTGTGAAAAATACTTCACTTGCTTTGGCTGAGGGTCTAAAATATACATTTCCAAGCTCTCTGGCCAACCACATCTCTAGAAATTGCTGAGACAAATCTCTGCAGAGTGTTTCAAAAAGGACTGGATACTTATATAATTAGAGTAGCTAAGCTGAGTAGACAGTTTTAAATGATGTGGGAGCTTTAGTAAGTTTGGACAGAAAGTTCTACTAATTATCTGGTGCCAAGAGAAAACTCTCCCTTTAAACGCCTTGTTGTGTAAATACCCATTCCGATGGTCAGCCAAGAGTAGTCACTAGACCTAGCTGGAGCCAAGGGGGAAAAGTTTTTAAAGACACGTGGTGATTTAGGAGCACGGATGCTGTTTTTAAGAAGTGAATTGTGCATCTGTGGGCTCACAAACAAGGTCAAATTACAGCAGTTTCACAAGTCATGGTGACTGTCCAAGGGTGCACCCTTGGTTGTGGTGCTTGCCTTCAATGAGTTTGTGGGACAGCCTAAGCAAGCTCATGGTGCTTGGTAGGTGTAGTTGGGAGAGCATGTGTGGTTATTTATGTGAGGTAAGCTTCAGCGTGGTAACTAATTCAGCCTCATCACCTGAGTACTTCTTCAAATCCTGTAGATCTACAGGTGTCTTAATAGTTTTGAAAATGTCACTTAGGTATGAAAGTGTTGTCCAAGTTGTTTATTGAACCAGGAATCAGACTGTGGATGATAAGTCTACAGAGGAAAGAAAAAAAAGAACCCGCAGCTTGCTTTCTTCTGTTTCCAAACACCAAACAGAGAACGGATACCTTTAAATTATATTGGCATTTTCAAATCTGATATCATGAAGTTCAATATGTGTAATTATATTTTTACTAGAATTAAGGATTATTTCAAGTTATGTTTATAAGACATTATCAGCCTCCAAAAGCCCTTTGCTAAGACCTTGGTCTTCTGTATGACAGTCATTTAGAAAACAAGATTTTTTTGTTCTTGCACTGCACAATTTTTATTTCCTGTTGAATGCATTTATTATGCATTAACATAATTACTTTAATTTATTACCTTAGTAAATGTCAGACCCATAAGATGTCAGAGTATTACACTGCTCTCATTCTGTTCAACAAAGAGCCTTGAACAAATGATCAAACTAAGCATCAAGTTTCTACACCATGCAGGCATTTTTGAGAGAGTATTGTGCAATACAATATGCACTTGTAATTAAATTCTGTCTTTGTTTATACCTATGTACTTCTGCTGGGATTCATGCAGTCTGAGACCTGCAAAGCAAGGTCCAGCTGGCTAGGATACTGGAATGCCCTCTGTTGCTACTTCTAACTATAGTGCTTTTAATAAATGAACCGGTTTTCACACCTTGAATTTAAGGATTATTTTTTTTCCATGCAACTTCCAGTTGAGGATTATACATTTATATATTTTTCATAAGAACACATTGCAAACACTATTCCTGATCTGCCTTGGCAGAGTTCATGGGAATGACTCTTTAGAACTCATGTTCAGTTCATACACTGTCAATAATTCTAAGAGTAATATCTTAACCTGGCATATTCACATAATATATAATTTCAAAGGTTTGCCTCTGATTATGTTAGTGTAATTCATTGACAGGCTCTAGGAAGACAGAGTTCTTCTTGACAAATTATCTATGCTGTGTATTTCCATAATATATCACAATGGTTTTGGAGAGGTTCTCTTAAAAAAATGTGTAGTGTCAAAGAGCTGTGTTAAGGTATATTAGATGTGTCATGTTATGCTTACTCTTGATTTTCTACAAAATATGTACAAAAGTGTTAGGGATTGAGATCAAGGGAGATGAATGAAAAACTGTCAGGGAACCTGTTTCTCTACAGACCGAAGAGAAAATGTAGTGTTTTCTTCATGCTCTGTGAGGGAAGTGTTCTGTAGGACAGATGTCTACTGAAACTTATGGAAACTTCTCTATACAAGTACCTGTTTGATTAGGACTCTGTTAGACCAAATTTTCTGTACGTGAACAGCCCACAGAATACCCCCATGAGAGTTACTGGAGACTAACATTTTTTATGAAAGATAGGTTGTAAATATTTCCTCTCTTATGAACACAATTTATTTTTGCATTTGAAAAAGAGTTCCTGGAACAAATACATATCTTTTCTAAAATGCAAACATCAACTCAAAAAACTTATTTCTAAACAGCAAAAGTATAGCCTTTTTTTTTTTTTTTTGGAAATCAAAGTCTACATTTTTTTCTTGATATAAAAATCCAGAATTCCTAACTGCTCAGTTTAAAATAAATGTTTAAAGTAGGACATATGGATCTGAAGAGAATATATATATATAAATTAAATTAACAACTTCATCTCCAACCCTTCCCCTCATGATTTTTTATCTCCTGAGCCACTGCATTTTAGGCTACCCAATTGGCTCCACCTATGTTGCCAGGGGGGTCTGCATTTTGCAGAAGCTACACTTCTGAGGTCTTGTGCACATGCTCAGGCCAGCATTATAAGGGGGTCAGCAGAATAAATATTTATTGATGTTTAATATATGAGGACAAATCCATCCTCTGGGTGTTCTTGCTTCCTAGAGGCAATATCGGAGATCTTCTCCACTTCCTTCCCTCCCCAAAATACAAAAACCTCTGAAATAAAACACAACGTGGATCAGTTTAACCAAATCCACCTTTCCAGGAAGTCATCAAAAATCATCTGGTGTTGTTACCTCAACCTTGGCTTAAATAGGCAATCAGGACTTCATGGTACCTGTAATTAGTTACCAGGTAATTGTTAGCTCTTCTGGCTTCTTTCCATCAGTTGTGTCTACCAGGAGGTGTCTGCTTGGTCTCTCACCATGGACTCTCTCTTATGAGGAGGTTGCTACTATCTTCACTTGAGGCAACTTAGCAATGTGTTGACAGCAGAGAAGCTGAGAAACTTAATTAATTATTATTATTTTTGGCTAGAAAATATTAGGGATGTCTTCTAAATTGGATTTTGGGGCACTCTCATCTTTTTCTCTCTCTCTCTCCCCTAGATCTCCCAAGATCTTCCTACTAGGAGAGGAGAGTCCAACTTCTCCCTAGTATTTGGGGTGTTGTTACTAGTTCTCCTGTTGACACCAGTCTGCCGTCCACCATTGTTTCTGGAGCAACAGAGGCCCGTAGGCACCAGCCTTTGTGTCAGGTTCCTCTGTGGATCATTTATCTTTTCTACGTCAATGGAAATCTACTTATTTTCTCTGAGAACTCTGTTATGGTCTTCCTCACTGAGAAATGCACAGAATGTGAACCTCAAGATATTTTTTTAAAAATATAACAAAATATGACACATACAGTATTTCATTTCACAACAGAAAATTTTACTTGCTACCTCTCTGCTGAAGAATGAAAGGGTCATTTTTTTTCTGCTATATGAGAACCTTCCCTTCATTTGAAAACCATCAGGTGCCAGGCAGTGATGGACCTCAGCTGGGACTGAGTTTGGTACTATGGCATAGGCTTCATTTTGTGTTGGGACCCTGCACTACTTTTAGTCAGAGGTTAAACACAGAGCAGTTCAACCTTGAACATGCCTTTGGCATAATTTGTGCCACACAAGGATGGCTTGGATTGGAGGAGGCCCCCTTCCCTCTGTGGGCAGAGAACAAGACACAGGTGGCAGTGTCCTGTGGGATCTTTTCCTAGTTTACTCAAATAATTAAGTAAAAATAATCAGACTGGTAAGTGCAAACTTTTGTTGTGGTCTGTCTCATAAACAAGTTATGTGGTGAACACAAAGTCAGATGCTGATCCTTGCAGTGTCTGTTAAGTGCTGGCTTGTAGGATTTTGTGGAAGGCAGGCTTGTAGGTAAGTTGAGCTCTCGGCCTGCTGGAATCAGCTAGGGTTTTAGCTTCATCTTCACCACCTCAGTTTGAGGCCAACCTTGGAACAAGAGCCTATTACTGAGATTGTATTGGGGGTAAGCTGTTCTCATGCCTTTATCTTCTGCAGAGGCCTCACGATGTGCTGAGGCTGCTTGGAGGAGGCTGGAAAGTGCCCCTGTTACCTGGGCAATTTGTGAGCTTCGCGTTACAGAGTGATGTGTCCTGGGCTTTCTTCAGCACATGTTTGAGGGGAAGGAGAGTCTCACACAAATTAGTAAACATACTTTATGACAAATGCTCACTGTGCTTTTGGAACCTATGCTTTGCTACTTCTTCTGGGTGAGTGCTTCAAGCACCTTCAAGTTTTGGGTGAATGCTAAGATTAATTAAAGATAGTTTAAGATCTTGATGATATACTTCTAGAATGAGGTACATCAGAATCGATCTTTGCATGAGCTTTCCACTAGAATGGGGTCATTAGATTTGAGATTTTTTTTTTTTTTTTAATGTGGTTAGGCATCACAAAAGTAGGAGGCTGAGACCAGTTAACTCATTTCATTTTTAATCTATGGCACATTTGAACTTGGTATTTATACTAAAAGACCAGGGTTCAAACTGGCTGGCTTCATATTAGTGCTGTCTCCCAAATTTAACCCACTGTAACAGAAGCACGTACAATGATTTTGGCCAGTGTTCTCACAAGAGTTTGTGTTACTTTGCTTACTTATTAATAAATAAATATATATGCTTAAATGAGCCAGCGATTATTGAACTGGGAAGCAAATTTGAGTTTGACAAGGAATGCATCTATGTTGGAGGACAGAGAGGGGTATGTAAAGAGGGGAAAAAAAAAAAGAAACACACCAAAACCTTAACATTTTCACATGCCAGAGAAACTGGCTTTCATGTACTTTAAATAAAAGAAAGGTAAGACATGTTTGGGAATAAAGCCGTAGCCATCAAATTCACTGTTCAAGTATACTCTGTTACAGCAGCATGATTCCTTTTATGATTGTATCCATCATGCTGTCAAAAAAAGAAATCTTATCTTCACTCATTACTAAATATACAAAGAGCTGGGATTTCCACTTGGCAAATGCTCCTGTTTACCTGAAGGCTCGATTTTTGCCTGCACTTTGATAAAGTTCATTTGCAGAAATAGACTAAACTTTTTAATCCTTAAACTACTTGAGTTTGTAAACCAAGTTTTGATCTGAAGTAAGCAGCAGCTTCATGAAGTAACTATTTTCTTTAGGAAAATTAAAGATTTTAGTATGGAAGGAAGCCAAAGGACCCATCTGGATCCATCCTTTCTGAGTTATGGCTCCTGTTTACAACTGCTCTGTAAAAAGAAGTCTAGGTGAGGGCGTCTTCAGTAGTTATCTCCAACATTTCTTCTCATTTTTTTCTGTCTTCTGAGTGTGTTGATGTAGATGAACTTATTGCTGAGTGCCCTTGATTGCTTCTATCACATTATTTTAAAACTAAATGAATATTATTATTATTACATTGACAGCCACAAACTATCTATGAAATTATAGCCCATGTTTAAATGTGAAATGACAAACAACTCTCTACCTTGTTATTTAAACATATAAAACAGGAAAAGGTTGTCAACATAACTCAAGTGCGGAAGTGATTTGTGCAGTGGTAGAGGTGATAATATTCCTTTTGCTTTGGGACTTTACTGTCCCCTTTAGTAGTCACTGCTGTGACTGTGTCCCAGGCTGGCAGGGCTCTGTAGCTTGTATATATCTCTGTGGCCTCTACTGTAGATTATTTTGTTCTTCTTGAATCCTATATCTTTGACTTAAGGGCTTGGAGCTATGTGGATTTTATTTCTTATTTTTCATTTGTCCAATTTCCTGCAGAACTCAGTCTTTAAACTTCAGTCTGGAGCTACCAACATCCACAGCAATCTGGTCGTGCCTTGTCTTATGTGGCATTGCACTGATGGCTGTTGCCACTGAAGGTAGTGGTAAGATTCACCCTGGGCTGAAAAGGAAGACTTAGACCAACAGGAATATTTTTCAAAACTTAGTAACTTCTATCTAATACTTCTTTCTTGTCCTTAGTATTAGTTTCTATTACATAGCATATAAATATTCTATAACATTTGGTTTTATTAATCTCATGTTCTTAATTCAAAAAGTTAAACCCAGGTCTGGAGCACTCTCTAATGAACATCTTCCTAAGCAGCCATGGTCTGGATAATTTAACTATCTGATTCACTGATTCTTTAAGATCACTGACATACCTATATGTACAACTCTGATCTGCATGCTAAGCTGTTTGAATTTTGCCCTCCTATCCTGACCTGACTTATATGGACTGCATTACATCCTACATCTACAGGCCAATTCTTTATTGTGGCATGCCCTTCAACCAATACTTAATCGGCTGTGCTTTTGCACAGTGATATATCCTAAAGTCAAGATTTCTGATTTGCTTACACGTGACTTCTCTGTAGTTACGTCAACTATCTTTAATTAAACAATAGCTTTCTAGGTGTTCCCTTACTGTGTTTCTGATTAAAGTTTCCATTAACTTTGCAGTTTATGAATCAAAATCTGCAATCTGATATATATTTTTAATGCTACCATTGACAGAAAATATTTCTCTGTAATAAAGCTAGATATTGAAAAGTTCAGAAGATTTTGCTGCATGACATGTATACACACACATGCATGCACACACACAGAGTTTAAATTCATAGAATCATAGAATCATAGAATATCCCGAGTTGGAAGGGACCCATAAGGATCAAGTCCAATTCCTGGCACCACACAGGTCTGCCCAAAAGTTTAGACCATGTGACTAAGTGCACAGTCCAATCTCTTCTTAAATTCAGACAGGCTTGGTGCAGTGACTACTTCACTGGGGAGCCTGTTCCAGTGTGCAACCACCCTTTCGGTGAAGAACCTCTTCCTGATGTCCAGCCTAAACTTCCCCTGCCTCAGCTTAACACCATTCCCGTGGGTCCTGTCACTGGTGATAACGGAGATTAGGTCACCCGACTCTCCACTCCCCTTCGCGAGGAAGTTGTAGACTGCGATGAGGTCCCCCCTCAGCCTCCTCTTCTCCAGGCTGAACAGGCCAAGTTACCTCAGCCGCTCCTCATATGTCTTCCCCTCTAGGCCCTTCACCATCTTCGTCGCCCTCCTCTGGACACTCTCCAACAGTTTAATGTCCTTTTTGTACTGTGGAGCCCAGAACTGCACACAGTACTCGAGGTGAGGCTGCACCAGCGCAGAGTAGAGTGGGACAATCACTTCCCTCGACCGACTAGCGATGCCGTGCTTGATGCATCCCAGGATACGGTTGGCACTCCTGGCTGCCAGGCCACACTGCTGGCTCATATTCAACTTGCTGTAAAATTGGCAATTTCATTCCCAACTTGTTCCCAGCTGCTTGGTAAATGGAGATCAAGTACCTTCATCTTAATGAGCTGCAGGACTTTGGGTGAATGCTGAAAAAAAAACCCCAACACACCAAGATTCAAAGCGTAAGAACAGAGCTATGTATAGTATGCTGTGTGTCTTTTTTATATTCAGTTGCAAATATTTGGTTGATTTTCAGGGAAGGAGATTTCATACAGGCATTGTTGAAGAAAGTTACATCCTTCCCACCCATGCCAACTTCCATTGTAAGTGGTCTATGTTATATGTGGCAGAAATCTGTTAGGGTGATGATATTTAGCAGACTTCTTTTAAGAGTCTTGATGTGAAGGTGCTTAACCCAGGTAAGGATTTGAGGGTACCTTCATAGCTCTCACACAGAAAATTGCATCATTCTGTTTGAGAGCCAGGGTGTTTTTTGGCAGATGAAATGGTGCAATCAGACAGTGCTCGTATTCAAAGGAGCCCCATCATTTCCAGGTATTTCCTGGAATAGTGCACTTCTGTCCTTTCCCCACCCCATGACCCAGAGTGTGTATTGCTCACTCCCGGGCCCTGCTCCTACCTGCCCCGATGAAAGTTTAAATGAGGAAATAACCATTATGTGGTTGAGTTTTTTTTTTTTTTTTTTTTTTTCTAAAAGGGATGATACTAAGAGTGGTACAATTTCTTCCCCAAATTCAGTCACTTTGCTTTTCTGCTGTCTCCCCAAACAGAAGTCAACCCAATTACCTCAGTGATGTGAGTCCTCAGTGGCAGAACACAACCTGAATTTTTCCCACCATAAAACATGGCAAGAACTTCTGCTCCTTCTGCACCAGGACAAAAGCAAGTGCCACCAGATTTTTTTATGAAAAACAGACAGAAAATCACACTCGCTAGCAGTGCCCATTTGCACCAAGGATATAGAAGACTGCAGGACAGCCTTGCTTTCCATTCTGGAGAGCAGAGACACGGTTTTCGCATGTTTCCAGTGTATGTCCTAACCACTGAACTGTTTTGGGAGTAAGTTTTCTCAGTCTTTCATGTGAGAACATGATCATTTGTATAAATAATTCAACACCATAGTGACAATATCCCACTTTTTTTTTTTTAAATAATAAATAATCCTTTTAATAATCATTATGTCCTAGCCACTAGGCTGTTAAGATTATTCCTCTCTCTTTCTCATGCACATAAACATTTTATTTTGACTAGAATCTCTGCTCCAGACTTGAATTGTCACCAAATGAATTTTGTTTGTTTGTTTGTTTGTTTGTTTCCCTCAAAAGTACTGGTTTAAACTATCTGGAAATTTCCAGTGGAAAAATATTTTGCTCAAAACCACCTCTGTCTATGAGTAGGTTTATGCAGTTGGGAAAAAGGAATAAGGCCATGCCATACAATCTAGCTAACCAACACAATCCATATTCTCAAATTAGAAAACAAGCAAAACAAGAAGTATACAATGCAAGTTATGAATGTGCATTTATATGGTATATTAATATTAATAACATTTGTAGCTATTTTGGTTGCTTGTTTCTCCACAAGTTTTTTGTATGTTTCTGTATTTACCTCCTTGGGAATGAAAACCAGGTAGTTAAGCTGCGCTTGTTACCACTCTGACTGCATCGTGCAGATGATGTGTCCTCTTTCTGCTTATTCTTTGGGTGAAATATTTCTCTTTGAAATTAATTGTTTTGTTTTGTTTTCTTTGCCATTCTCTTTAATGGGACCAAATATTTCATCCGTATTCTTTAGTCTTGCAGGATCCTCAGGGTAAACCAAATCTTGGTACATCTATTCCCATTGAGTAACATACTCCTTGAGCAATCCCCTTGGCTTCAGTCAGACTATCCAATGGGAGCAAAAGTACGTGAGTCTGGCCCCAAGGTGCTTACACACCTCCTCACTCAATGGTACCTCGGTTTCGGTCAGCGCCTTTGGGTGCTGCTGTATTGCAGCCTTTAATAATTTGTTGGTTTGTTTCAATTCTCGGAGTGAAATTTTTTTTATGAATAGTCTATTAGGTACATGCAGAAACCCAATCTGTGAAAGCTAGAAGATATTCAAAAAAATGCTTCTGTATGGCTACTTCACAGAAGAAGAAAGGATGAGCTCATCCCAGCAACTGCTTGCTTAGTTCTTGGCGATTCACGCTTCTGCGTCAATGGTTCAGAGTCTGTCTGAACGTGCACTGGACTCAACTGTTCTATATTTTCACCCAGTAATTATATTCTGTGTGAGAGAGAGATGCGGGTACCCTATCACTTGCTTTGTGATGGTGCTGGTCTCATCAGAGAAGGCTTCCCTCTTTCTGCTGTGTTCAATCAAATTGTTCATGATTTTGGACTGATGCTAGGAATAAGCTTTGTTAAGAAGAATATGTTTTAACAAGAAGAGTAACAGAAAGGCCAGTCTTCAACATGTCAAGTCAAATATATACATTTTCCAAACATATAGGTCTTGAAGATACTGTCAAGGCTAAGAAGTCAGATTACAAGGGATTCATCTCACCTAAATTTATCCACTTGACACTTAGCAATCTAATCTAAATGTGTTGTCTAGGGTCCTGCTATTGTCGGGGAAAAGAGATAAAGTGCAATGAATAGCCTTCTGGAGGTGTTTGTCTCTCTACACTGACTATAGGTGGAGCCCAGATAACTGGTTTAGAGTAAATGTCTGACTTCTCATGAACTATAGTTAGAGATAAGTCGATTCCACCCTCAATTTCCAAAGCCTCAACTTCTTTCCTCAGTGAGTCAGGTAAAAAAAAGTCCATCTACATGCAAGAAGTGCCTACATTAAGGAAAATATCAAAATGTGGTAAATCATGGCCTACACTAAGGGTGTCTCTGTGGGATGAAGCTGGAGCCCGTCACTGGGTTCACTAGAGGGAGCTAAGAAGAAACCTGTTTGTCTCACTGAGATAATGGAGTTCATGCTGCAGAATTATTCAAGAGAAGGTAATTGTGGTGGAAAATCCTCAGAGGTCTCTTCCCTGCTAGCTCATGGACATAGTGCTGGATTTGTCATACCTAATTTTCCACCTGGCTTATAACTTCTTGTCCTTTTGATCTTAAGCACTATTTTTTATCATCTCCTGGATAAGGGAAAATGAAGTACAAGATAAGCATGCACTTGTCTTCAGAGGAATAACAACAACAACAATAATAGACCTAGCTAGCTGTAAGACAGTTCTCTATCAAAAAGACTTTGGACATATGGTCAGTAATGTACCTTTAAGGTTATAAGAAGCATTACGCATGCGTGTGTACATATGTGTATAGAGATACACATACCCCATATCACATGTTTTTCTAAGCGTACATCAATAAAAAAAGTCTGACCTGTGTCACTTCTTTCTAAATCAGCCTACTTACACTTTCAATCAGCAATTCTCTGTATTTTCAGTATTTTCCATTTCAATGGGGTGAGATAAGACAAAAAGCTTGCTACTGAGATTATTGCTTTCAAAGCATGTGTTCTGGATTGCTGGGTTCAGATGAGCATGAGCCTTTTGCACAAGCAGTCCCAGCTCTGCTGGGTCTAGCTGGTTTCTGTGAAAGTGCATATCTGCCTGCAAAATTGATATCCCAAAACATTCTATTTTTATGCTGTGTGTTGCTGTGTTGAGATCTAAAATGTTCAGAATCCTTTTTATTGGACAAACAGAAGCACTGAAATCATGAGGTTCTGGCAGGCTCCGAGCTCTGCCAGCTTAACACTTATTTGTGCTTGGCAGACAAAACAGTTTTTAATGTTTTGGTTTTGCTTAGCTAGTCTCCACACAATGTGGGTAATACTTAGTTACTTTAATCAGAAAGTAGGAAGCATGCAAGTACTACTGTGAGACTTCAAATTTAATTGAATAAACCATTCTCTGACAGATTTTAATAGCAAAAAATGCAAATTTGATTTGGGGCGCACATTGTGTGATTCGCAGCAGCTTGCTAATCAGCTGAATTACCTGTTTTGTTATGTCTCTCGCTGTACACCTGAATGAGTCTGATTTATTTCCAGTGCTGGCAAAGGGACTGAAACTTGCTCTCTGTAATTCAAAGTAAAATCCCAAATATTTCCATTGTCTCGAAGGAAGTTATGTTCTGTTGACCTTGGACCTTCAATCCCCTTCCTGTGAAATACAGGCTCAGCGAGGCAGGGTTAGTATTTGCTTCGTGCGATGAGAAGGGAGGGGGTAAGGAAGGAAAGGAAAACCTGGATCTTCTCCAGCAGTTAAAGAGCTCCAGGTAGATCATTGCCAGGTTCTTTTCTGCAGATAAGCTTAAATAGGTGTTACACCCAGTGAATGCTACTGTGACCTGCAAATGCCACAATGTGACAGAGCCCCATAAAAGAGGCACGAATGAGAGGGAAAACAGAGAGGAAGGTTGTGATCTGCAAAGGAACAGTTCCTCACTTTTCTTCATAACACTGGTACCAGTTTGGATTAATTCCACCAGCATTACTATAAGATTGCAGCAGGACTGCTGAGACAGGACTCTGTTGTAAAGGCAAAGGAACATGTCCTTTTAGAAGCTGTTCTTGCAAAATACTTTTTATTTTTTTATTTTTTTCTGGTGATGTATTCCTCTGCCTCCTGAATATTATTTCTTGTATGTGTGTGTGCATCTGGCAGAGAGGGATAGTTGCATAAAATGCAAACTGAAACCACAGCCTCAGCGAGGATTCAAGCAGCTTGGTGAGCTCATCATGGCTCAGCAGTCAGGCAGAGCTATAGTTTGTAATTTACAGCAGAGTCCAAGCTCTGGGTAACAGATTCAATTTTATAAGTGCCTTTCTAGTTCAGCCTAGGTAAGAGTCTCTGGAATAGACATCCTCTACATCTTCTATAAATAGTGAGTTGTTAAATGTGTCGTTTGGCTCCCTCCCTCCACATCACTGATTGCAATGCAAAGCACATATTTGGGAATAGCCAGCCTCACCCCCCTCATCAGGTACCGGGGTATTTATTTATTCTTTATTGTCATTACAGGCAAATAAAAGGTTCAACCTAATGTAACAGAGAGGTGGAAGGCTGATTATTGTATCACCACAGCTGTTGTATTGCTGTATTTTATGTTTATAAATCATCAGCATACCAGCACATTATTACAGCTGAAAAGTCGTATCTTCAAGGAAATATGTTATTATTTACTAAAAAGGGATATGAATAACTAACTATCTTATCTGAAAACCTGTCTTAAGTCCAAGTGCAAGGTCCACCCAGATATTGATTAATATCAACAGTATTAATTTTATTACTCATACTTTATAAATGACATTGATATTCTCAAAGACTGCAAACATTTGCTTTGTTGTGCTATTGTCTCGGTGGAGTGTAAACCTCTCACTTTTGATATATTCAGAGTGATTATTGTTCTTGTCATTGTTCCATGAGTAGAGGCATTTTAATGTTGATATACAGGGTTATATATAGTTGGACTATAAACTTCTGATTGCAATTAAAAAACAGTTAAATGAAAACTTTCATCTTGAAGGCAAAGTCTTCATCACAGCAAGATACAAAGGACTAAAATTGGCATTCTGAAAAAAAAAAAAGAAATGGTTGCTTTTATTTATCCTGTTTTCATACTACAAGGCAAATGAAACTTCTAGAAATCCATATTTTCTGCTGATTTTTCAGGAGGAGAATTTTAAAAACATTATATCCTACTACTCTTGAATAGCTACAGATTTCTTTTTTCATTATTTATATGCCCACTGTGTGCTCAGCCCAAAAGAAAGTGTTTTTTTTTTTTTTTTTTCAGAAGAACCATGGACCTACAAAAGAACCTAGAATCCTTCTGTGTGCTCCTTGCTAAATAAGCAATGAAAGAAAATCTTTCAGAAAAAAACAACTTTATTTGGTATCACAGTGAAGCAGTCTCCTTCCATTTTGGGGTTCTCCAAGCTAATTTCCCTAAACTCTGTATTTTCATTTCTATCATTTAGTAGTATTTCCTAGTGTGGCATTAGCTGGAGATGTTACCATCTGTGTATGAAAAATATTACCTTCAAAATGCTTCTGAGTATGTTATTATGTGATTGCATTGACCAATACATAAACAATTTTGTGTTGAGTTTGGAAGAAGTAAGCAGTGCAATCAGGTGCAGAGAGTCCAGGAATGCCATTTAAACATGTGTTTTCTTTATGAGTACATAGAGGTATATGAGTATGTCAGTGTATGAGGTCTGCTAAAGGCCACCTGAACAGGAAGAACAAGTGAAGGAGTTTCTCTACAGACAGACAAGAACAGACTTGTGTATTTGCAGGCCCTGGTCCTCATGGGGGACTTCAACCACCACACTCAGCCCCCAAATTCTGCTGTACAGAAAACACAGAAGGCCATAAGCAATCCTGGAGGTTCCTGGAATGCATTGATGATAACTTTTTTTCCAAAAGACAGAAAAGTCAATGAGGAGAGGTACTCTGCAGGACCTCATACCAACAACAAGGGATTTCTTGGGAAGGCAGCCTTGGCTGCAGTGACTCTGGTGGAACTCAGGGACCTGAAGGGAGGGAGGAGGGTAAAAAATGAGTTCACAGCCCTGGACTTCAGCAGAGTAGACTTTGGCCTCTCCTAGATTCTGCTTGGAAGAGCCCCATTAAATAAAGCCCTGCAGGGAAGAGGAGATCAGTAAAAGTGGTTGATATTCAAAGATCACCTTCTTGACATTCAAGAGCAGTCCGTCTCAGTGAACAGAAAATCAGGAAAAAATGCCAAGAGACCTGTGTGGATAAACAAGGAGCTCTTGCAAAACTCAAACACAAAAAGGAAGCACGCAGAGGGTGGAAGCAGGTACACGTAATGTGGGAGGAATACAGAGACACTGTCTGAACATCCAGGGATCAATTAGGAAAGTTAAACTCCAGATAAAATTGGATTTGGCTAAGGATGTCAAAGAAAACAGGAAGGGTTTCTAACTGTACTTCAGTGACAAAAGGAAGACTGGGTAAAACATGGGCCCACTGCTGAACTAGATGGGTGATCTGGTTACACAGGATAGGGAAAAGGCTGAGGTACTGAATGTCTTCTTTGCCTTGGTGTTTACCAGCAAGACTGGTCATTAGGAATCCCAGGTCCCAGGAAGTGGGGGAAAACTGGAGCAAAGAAAACATATCCCTGGTAGAAGAGGATTGGGTCAGGTAAGACTTAAGCAAACTGGACATTTGTAAGTCCATGGACCCTACTGGGGTGCATCTATGAGCGCTGAGGGAGCTAGAAGATGTCATTGTGAGGCCAATCTAAATAATCTTTGAACAATCATGGTTGCTTGGAGAAGTGCCCAAAGACTGGAGGAAAGCAAATGTCACTTCTGTCTTCAAGAAGGATGACCCAAGGAACTACAGGATGGTCAACCTCACTGTGATTCTTGGGAAGGTGATGGAGCAGCTGACTTTGGAAGTCTTTTCCAGGCACATGAAGGACAAGAAAATCGTCAATAGTCAGCACGGATTCACCAAGGGGAAGTCACACTCAACCAACTTGATAAAGTTTTGTAGTGAAATGACTGGTGTGGTAGATGAGAGGAAAGCAGTGAATATTGCCTGCCTTGACTTCAGTAAGGCTTTGGACACTGTCTCCCATAAGCTGTTGATGTATGGACTGGGTGGGTGGACGGTGAGGTAGATTGAAAACTGTCTGACCAGCCTAGCCCAGAGAGTGGTGAGCAGGATTGCAAAGTCTAGTTGGAGGCCAGTAACTAATGGTGTATCCTAGGGGTCAATTCTTGGTCCAGTCCTGTTTAACATTTTCATTAATGAGATGGATGATGGGGCAGAGTATACCCTCAGCAAGTTTGCAGATGACACAAAAATGGGAGGTGCAGTTCGCATGCCAGAACATCATGCTGCCATGCTAACTGTGTCCAGTTCTGGGCTCCCTAGTAAAAGAGAAATATGGACATTTTGGAGAGTGAAGGAGTCCAATGAAGGGCCATGAAGGTGTCTGGAGCATCTGTCCTATGAGGAGTGGCTGAGAGAGCTGGGCCTCTTCAACCTGGAGAAGAGAAGGCTCTGGGGGGTATTTTATTACTGTTTATAAATACCTGAGGGGATGCTGCAAGGAAGGTGGAACCAGGATCTTTGTAGTGCCTAGTATCAGGACAAGAGGCAACAGGCACCTGTTTCACCTGGTCGGAAGATCAAGTCCAAACTGTGATGAGCTCTATTACTTTTTAATTCAAGTAAGTTTATTGTTAATCTATCAGGTGTATTTGGAAGTGGTTAAAATCAAAGCACCTGAGGGAAAGGATGCTAAAAGCTGTAGATTACTACAGGTAGAGTATGCCTGAAGATAGATATATGATGTAAAACCTCTGTACCCCCCACATTCCTTTTTGGGAGCCTTCTTTGCAAAGGTGCTATACCAGCTTCATACTGTTGTAAATGACATGAAGCCCTCTCAATTACTCTGCAGTCATGTGAGAGAGCTGTCAAGAAGAAGGGAGGGGGCTCTTCACTGGTCTTAAATGTAAGAGGCAAAATCCTCCTAAGATATAAAGCAGACTGATGTTGCCAGCTCTCATGATTTTTACCAAGCCTTAAAGTATTTGGGACAAAGTCCTGGCCCCACTGTGATTAAAATACTGAAACATGTGACAGCGGGGTTTGATGGTATTTTAAATATCATCCACAAGAGATTCATTTAAGTATAAAGCTTAATCTTTTCCTCCCTTTAAGAGGAAAAAATAATTAACTTTGATAATGCAGAGAGAAACAAAACTGAAATGGAACCTACCATTATAAACATCAGATTGCGTAAGAAAAGAACTTTTTC
The DNA here is from genome assembly GCF_964034855.1 of Anser brachyrhynchus. Classification (NCBI taxonomy): domain Eukaryota; kingdom Metazoa; phylum Chordata; class Aves; order Anseriformes; family Anatidae; genus Anser; species Anser brachyrhynchus. The sequence continues at coordinate 9,328,169 of NC_137695.1, forward strand.
TTAACCTCCTGAGGTTTACAAGCCAGAGTTATGTTTTCTGTAGCCTGATCTGTGATTTTTTTAAACACTCATAACTGCTAATATGGCAGGATTGTAGTTCCAGTGCCCGAAGGGGGCTACAGGAAAGCCAGGAAAGGACTCTTTGTCAGGGAGTGCAGTGATAGGACAAGGAGCAATGGCTTTAAACCAATAAGGAGTATATTTAGGTTAGATAGTAGGAAGAAATTATTTACTATGAAGGTGGTGAGGCCCTGGCACAGGCTGCCCAGAGAAGCTGTGGTTGACCCATCCCTGGAAGTGTTCAAGGCCAGGTTGGATGGGGTTTTGGGCAACCTGGTCTGGTGAGAGGTGTCCCTGCCTGTGGCAGGGGGGGTAGAATTACATGGGCTTTAAGCTAATTTCCAGCTCAAACCATTCCATGATTCCATGATTCTATATCTCCAAGAAGGATAGTTGTGACAACACACATCAGTGGGAAAACTAGCCCAGTTTAGGGTCTGTAGATGTCAGGCAACCACCTTGAGACTTCGTTGCAGTGTCCCCACAGTGCAGGGCATAACATAGGTGGCAGTTTCACCCTTAGATCCAATGGCAGTCAGCTACACGAACATTTCTCAGGGGCTGAGGTTTAGAATTGTGTTGTTAACCCAGGACTAGGACCATGCTCTCCTCTTGATTTACCATGGGATGAATCTGTGGTGTTATGGGTCTGTATCCATGCTGTTGTTACTTCTGGAGTATTGTATGGGGTTGGGCTGCTTTGTAGTAGACATTTTAAGGACAACTTTAAAAAAAGACTCAAACGCTTATTTGTATTGTGTTAGTACGATTCAGGCAATTTGCAAAATGCAATTTGTCTGGTGCTTTTCCTCTTTTGACCCAGCATAAATGCAATAGATCCTTCTGACTCCATGGTAGTGAATCTCTCTGTTTTTGCTACTCTGTTTTAGAATGCTTTGGTTTAAAAAATTGTTGCTGGCATCTGGATTTTTAGTAACAAATAAAAATACATGAGAAATGACACACTAAATTAAGAACTATATGAAACCTGCTATGCAGATATGAAAAACTGACAATTCCTCTTTACTATGGCTGTGAATTCACATCAACTTTTCTTAACTAACTGCAGTGCATTGTTATTTCATGATTAGTCATAGGCTTCTCTATAAGCCAACACAAATGAAACCAATTAAACAATATTAAATTCAATATTGAATTAAACAATAAATACCTACAAAAGAATAATCTTAATGAAAATGATAAAAGAGCAATATTCTAAAGAAAGTCTCTGTCTCTGCACAAATCAAATAGGAAATAATCTTGGAAAAATCTGAAAATGAGTACAAGCGCTACTCTGCTACTCAGAGCAAAGAAATATTGATCCTTGCCTGCTTCTATTGATTTTATGTCACTTCTGTGATTTAATCATGTTTTCCTTGTTATCTCTTTGCAGTCTTTCTTCTATTGTCTGGTATGAAATCTCAGCCAAGGCCTTTCAGCCTGTGGTGGTGATCAAAATAACTTTGGCTTCCATTTGCATTGTTTTAAAGAAATGATTAAACAATCAAGCTTAGGTGATCTTGGACAGGATTACACAGTCTAAATGCATCTTTGAAAAATGAAAATGTCTCCTTTCTTGCTAACAGTCAGGGACTAAGAAACATTGTGAAACGCATCTGTAAACAGTCCAGTACTGTAAAAAATAACATGCAACAGTGTCTAAGCATTTCGCTTTTGCATTAATCCATCTATTCATTTCTTTTTAACATACTCAAGTTGTGATACAGCTTCTGGCCACTGAAGCTGATAAGAATGAATTTGCATGTGGGAGAGACAAAACTTGCATTTTATTAAAGCTGCATGGCTACTGTCATGCAAACTTCTCTACAAGATAATACTGTGTTTTTTCTATGATATACTCAAATTTGATTTTCAGGAAAAAAGCTACAGTAAAGAATTTGGCCTAATTGTTGACTTCTGTTTAGAAATGCACATTTCATTTTATGTTGTCATTATGGTCTTTGAAGGAAAAACATAGAAAACGTCATTCCCTTAAATGAACAAATCTGAGGTATACATTAATAGGAATAGATAATGAGGTACATGTTAATAGGGCAGCATTTAGATATCTAATACTATTGAACTTATTTTTTATCAGATAAGATTACAATGTTTTGTGCAGATAGTTGCAGGCAGGTAGCAAGCTACTGTATCCCTCACGTGTACTTGAAATTGTTAATGATAGATGTTTCTAGCTTTCTGGCTCTATATTCATAATGAAGTACCTTTTTCGTTCTTTGTGTTAAGATTCCACTTAGGAAGGGTTCAGAGAGGTTTAATACAGAGTCATTGGATTTATGAGTACGCTACATGTATAATTATTATAGATGGTTATAAGCACATCAAAAGGGAAATGTAATAGATGTTTGTAAGCTCTGGTTACAAGAAACCTGTTGGATTCTAAAAACTGAATCACCATTTATTAAACATACCTTAATAATCGATCATAGCCTTATTATAGCTTTTAACATAATGCTCAGTTATTTCTTCTCCATCTGAATCTGGACTTTTTAACCTAATATGCATAGGCCACACTAAATTCCACACTGGGAGACAGCTGGATTGCCAGTGGTGGGAATTTCAAAATATTATGCTTGTTTATACCACCCGAAGGTCTTGTCAATGCTTATGTATTTATATATGTGTGTATATTGCTTCTCATGTTCTTGTTTAAACTACTTAATGAGGTTATATGTTGTATGTAGAACAGAAACCTGCCAGATTCATTCTTTGTAGACCATGAAGTCACATGAGTCCATTGGACATTTTTGTATAAAATGGGCCATTTTTGTATAAAATGTATAAAATTTTTGTACAAAACCTTTCAGCTCTCCCCTTTGTATCTATGAGCTGTAGTAGAAAAGATGTAGAAAAGTGTCCTGGAGACGGCTAGATTCTGCCCATTGAAATGGGTCAGGGCTGGTCTTATTCCATGTGGCAACCTAGTTGGCTTTGCAGTGGACATCTGCAGCAGACAAAAGGTCAAAATGGAGGCGGAAATCAGAGTGGGCTGGGAAAAAAACAAAACATAAAAATGCCACTGTGCTACTTGTTGCCCTATGACAAAGACAGTGTGGGAGGTTGGATTGGAAATGCAAGTGAGACCTTCCTTGGGCATCCACAATTTGTTTTTTGCAGCAGCCCGGCGTAACTTTTGTGTTCTAGTTAACACCATGTACTCTAAACCCCCAAATATAAATAGTTACTGGTGACTCATTCAATGTAATTCTTCAGCTATGTCAGTGGGACGCAAGGGTGGCCTTATGGGTAAAGGCATGGTTTTCAGGCAGGAAGTGCACATTTTATTCTTGTCACTTGCCACAAGATAAATCATAAGCAATTTCTTTAATCTTTCCATTTTTAATTTTGTGAAAAAGAGAGAAAAAATGTTACTCTCTTCAGAACTGTATTGTGAATTCATCTGGGGTCAGCAAAGCATTCATTTGCATACAGCAGGACTGCCAAGGGCTGCTATGGCCTCACTGCTCATTTTGCATGTGCCAGGGTGCTGGAAAGGCTGGCTGTCACTGCTGATGGCAGGACAGAGGTGTGGGCTGTAACAGCCTTCCTGCTCAAGAAGCAGCAGACACAACTGCCCCAACTCCTTCCACCACTGCAGATCAACAAGCTCAGATCTTCTCCCATCTTTGGTACATCACCTCTTCTCTACCATTATTTCCCATGCAAAAGCATCCCAACCTCTCTTGTGCTCTTGCCCCTCACCCTTTGTCTGGCAATACTTGATTTTACAGGTGGCACTGAGACACTTTGGGTTGGTTTTGGTCATACTGTGTTGCACTTGTGGATCTCTTGAGGACTTAGACTTGCTCCAGTGCTTCAAGGATTGATGCATTCCAGAAATGTGGATGGGGTATAAAGCTATCCAGTTCAGGTATGAGCTATAACTCCCATTTTCAAGCTTGCCTGGAAAATAAAAATATAAATCAAATAAATAAATAAATAAAAATATATAAATTAAATAGCACTATAGAACTGTTCAGCTTTGGGGGCAAAATAATGCTTCATTTGTTAGTATTTTAAAGCTGCTCATTACAGGTGTTTATGAGTACTTGAAGTAACATGGACCACAGGGTAATATTTGCTTTTGTACCTCCACCTCACTATCAGAAGGAGAAAGAGGTTATTCAGGTGTTGAATTTAGAATGCTTTGCACTTGATTTTTTCTGGTCTTTATGTTTCATAGTCTGCATAACTTGGCTCTGAGTGAGCAGAAAGCCTTCTCTCTGCAAGCTAATGACACAGTGAAACCTGAAACAGAAGTTTTGTAATCAAATCATCAGCTACATCCTTGTTTATTTGCTCAGGAGAAAGTGAGATTATACGTCAAGAACATGGAGTTGACCATAAATAAATAAATAAATAAATAAATAAATAAATAAATAAATAAATAAACGATTCAGAGTATTTAAGGCACAGTCAGTTTTTGGTCAATTATAGAGAATAATGCATGTTGATGTGACTTAAATTTGGATTCATTATGATATGCATAATGTACATCTCTTGCATGTGTCCTCTCCCTGTACATCGCTGCTCCTGAAAGGTGTAATCCTGAACTGGGAGTCACATAAGCAAAAAAAACATGAACCAAGGAGCTACAATCAATGGAAAGCTCTGCCCTGTTCCATAGCAGGGCTTAACCTCCTTCTTTTCTTGAGTGTTTGATATCAGAGTTCTCAGATGGAGCATTTCAATAGAAATACACGGCTTACTCCCATATATTCAACAAATAAGTTATTGACAATGTTAGGCTAGGGTAGCAGATAAAAAGGGTAAATATTTTCACAACGCAGTAGAGACCGTAGCTCTGTTGTAAAGCTGAACTCCTCTCATGCAGAGGAAAGGCTTGATATATAGTGGGAAAACCTCGCTCTGTGTGTGTCTGGCTGCCTTCTCTAAAAGGTTCCCAACTTGATGTACTGTCTACACAGTTGCTATTCTTTGCAAGTTCACTTCAACGGCTGCATCCTGGTATTGAGTTTTGTTATATTATACTGCTACACTGACACTTACACATTTGTTCTTGCTGATGAACATCCCCTAATATTGAGTTATGTATCAGGTTATTGCAGGAAATCTGAGTGAAGATGTAATATTTCACATGCTTACCTTAAGAGGAAAGAACTGCTAATATCATGAATAATTTCTCACAATAGAGATCCAAGCTGTCAGCTCCAACTATAATATCTGGGCCCCAAGGGAGCTCAGGTTTTCATCTGGAGGTGTACAGATCCAAAGAAAAATTTGGCAGTGTTATCTTGACAGTGCTGTAGAGTTCTACTTTCTTACTCCAGAGTTCCGTTAAATACATCAATAGATACACCGTATTATGAATTTTTAAGCACCTCTCCAGAGACAGTACTTAATACAGAATATTTGAGGACTCAGCCACTGCAGGGTTTGTTCGGTGCCTTAGAAATATTTCTGTTGGATGAATTTCTGTGGGCCCTTTATTTTAATCTGTCTTCTTTCAAGATGAGCGTATTTATTGTTCTTAAGGTCCAGGTGATACTGGTAGATTCTTTTAGCAGCTCCAGACACAACAGATGGATGAAACTATAAATTTGTTTTAAAGCATTAGATTTTTAGCATTGACTAAGACCAAGTGAAATGTTCTACTATTTTCAATACTCTCACTGTTTTTCTTTAAAAACAAATAAACAAACAAAAATAAACAAACAAAACCACAATCCTCCCCCCCAAGTTAACACACACACAAAAAAAGTAACTTTTGAGGATAAATTAGAAGACAATGTGTTATCAGAAAGAACATGAGCACAGAACAAGATCCTGGGACACTATCAACAAGGACTCCAAGTGCATGAAATACTTTCTGCCACTGCTACAGACTGGATTTCTCTGAAATGACTCATGGATATGAACGCCACAACTGTGCCTCAGTTTTTAATCGGGGATAGGAACCACCTTCAGCATTGACCACAAGAGATGTGCTCAGTTTCCCGTGGTGGGGTGCACAGCTGGGTCTAACGGCTGCTTCAAATCATACTGAAGACAAAAGGGCTCCACAAAGTCTTCTGTGCTTAGAGGCTTGGTTCAGAGACAAAAATCTTGCTCTGCAACCTGAAGACCAACATACTCTAGCATCTCAATAGAGGAAGTGAATTTTTTTAAATGCATGGCTTCGTAATATGTAATGTCAGCCCCTCCATTAAGCTTAATATATGGCATTGATTATGCCAGAATTCTTAAAGAAACAGAATTCTTCCCAGTGCTATGGTTCAATTAGAGGAGCTAACTTTGAAGGTCGAGTAAAAAGACTCAAATTTCATAAACCGGTATCTTATCTTGGTATTGGGTATCGCTTTTTCTTCAGTCTCTGGGCCTACTGATGTAAATGGGGTATGTTTTTCAACTTATACTGAAACTAGATGCTGCATTTAAAAACAAAACAAAGCACTTGTGTGCATGTGCAGAAAACATGTAAAAATAAACAAATAAAACAAACTAGCAGCTAAATTTGAAGAAACTGAAATGCATACAGGGTAATAAGCAGAACATACACCACTTCTGCAAGGAAAAATGCTTTGCAATCAGATGTAAAGATCATCCAAGGAGAAAATGGTTGAAGAGGCGGCGAGACTCACCAGAGAGGCCGGTGACCTGGTGGCAGGCGCACAGCGGCATCTCACATATCCACGCAACATTTCTTGAGCTAGCAAACACTGCAAGGGCAAAACCATGCTGCAATTTGCAGGTAAAGAAAGGCTGCATTTAAGCTAATCTATTACCTGAGGTATTTCTGTGTGTCAGTGTAAGTGTTTGAGCTAGGCTTAGTCTGTGAGCTCAGACACTGCTGGCAGAGCTGGTATATTAGAACAGAAACTGTACAAATGCTGTCCACTTATGCTACACTCTCTGCTTGAATCACTGCAGACTTGTCAGCTATAGAAAAAAAAAAAGTGCTTATAGGTTCAGAAGGATCAATATGGGAGTCTTAAACATCTCAGCATCATCATGGTCAGTGGCAATTTCACATACTGGTGTAAACTGGCAGCATGAACTTGTACCAAGTTGCCCATGGTAATATCAGATTTTTGACCACTCCCTTGAGTATACCGCCACTGTTCTCAGGACATTTGATTGAGCAGATGTGTTTGAACCATATAATCTTGCTCTTTTAGCCAATCCAGAAATGCACATCTCTGGAAGGTTCAGGGTTTGGGGCTTGGTGTATCAAACTGTGTTTGATATAATAATGCTGTTTAGTGTTGCTTACAGGCTATAGCTGCACACAGTTCCTTTCCAACTAAACCGTGTTTCAGAAAACTTGTAACAGTTGTGGTGTTTTTCTTTTCACAACATAAGGAGACTGCTTATGTGTTGGAATAAGCAAGATGTCCTATGAAAACAGTAGCTTCCTTATGCAAGGAGCAGTAGTCACTTCAGAATGGTGAACAGAAGTTTTGGAAGAGGAAATATCAACCTCTCATTCATAAAGCATTCAAATTGGTCCCAAAATGTAAGATCTGGATTCACAGAGAGGTTTAGGCTACTGAACACTGTAGATTTAACAGGAAAGAGAGGTTGATACCTTGGCTAACTTAGCACTATGGCTTAAATTCAGCAAAACATGGCATAACTGAAAGCAAGCACCCGTATCCCATGGAAATCATCCGTGGGATGTAAGTGGAAGTCTGTGTTAGACACAGAAGGAGAGAATGCTGAATTGGTGCCTGAGCGAGGGACAAAACTGGTTTATTTATAAGCACTCTATTTATAGTTTTTGCTGTGGTGGAATACACTAATTCATTTTAAGTGCTCTATCTCTGCAGATGATCTCATAGCTCTCGAGAAGTTGAAGTTCTCTGTCTGGGCTGCCTTTTCTGATGTGATCCTGCTCTCATGGAGCAGAGCAGTGCTTGGGAACTCCACACCACAGAAAATCCCACCTCTCCACCTGTTTGAGCATTTAGCCAGCATATAACAGAATGAACAATCTACAGTGTGGTCCTGCCGAGCACCACTTGCCTCTGTGTTAGCTTAGGGTAGGCTCTGTCCCAGGAGGACAGCAAAGCCTCCGGGAGAGACAGGGCTTATGGAAGTGATAATATGGGCAGTTGTGAAGAGCCCTCCACTTCCAAGGACCATGAAAGGTGAAAACACCTGAAGTTACAGCTGGAGGAGAAACGGGATTTCTCTTCCTCTTTCGTCCCTTTAAGCAGGATCTGCATGTGAATCCCTTGTCTACATCCCTGATGACATATGCATTTCTTTCAGGACATCTACTTCAAAGGATGTGCCCCTGGAAGCAGGAGGAGGTATGTTTCGTGTGGTGCAGGCTCCCATCTTGCATCTCTTTCAGGGAGCTCTGAGTCATTGTTTGATCCTGGTCAGCACGGCAAAGAGAGTTCTAGGCTGCCCCCACATTTCGGGCTGAACTCCTTCCTTGTTTGTGGTCCTGTCCTAACAGTATCTTGAATTTCCAGTTTGGCCCTGGTCTAAATTTGAAACTGGACCAGCCACTCAAATCCCATCCCCAAGCCAGACAACAGTAGCAAAACCCCACAGTCCTACTTTACTAATGAACAAGTTTTTAGAGAAGCCTTTGTCGAGATGCCATCTGAAGCTCCACGAGAGGACGAGCAAGCAGAAGTTAGTGACAGAATTATATGTAAATTCCACAATATAACCACAGCCTGGTGTTTACAAACCACACAGCCTCACCTTTGATCGCTTTCTCTTAAGCCCTGAGTACATAAAAACAAGTCGATTAGACAGGGCAAAACATGTGCATTCTCCATACTCCTTCTTTTCCAGAAAGAATGAGAAAGCAGAAGTTAAAAAGGGTTTCAAAATAAAAATAGGAAAGGAAAGGAAAGGAAAGGAAAGGAAAGGAAAGGAAAGGAAAGGAAAGGAAAGGAAAGGAAAGGAAAGGAAAGGAAAGGAAAGGAAAGGAAAGGAAAGGAAAGGAAAGGAAAGGAAAGGAAAGGAAAGGAAAGGAAAGGAAAGGAAAGGAAAGGAAAGGAAAGGAAAGGAAAGGAAAGGAAAGGAAAGGAAAGGAAAGGAAAGGAAAGGAAAGGAAAGGAAAGGAAAGGAAAGGAAAGGAAAGGAAAGGAAAGGAAAGGAAAGGAAAGGAAAGGAAAGGAAAGGAAAGGAAAGGAAAGGAAAGGAAAGGAAAATGCTCTAAGAGGTTATTCTTATAGAGAATTTTTAAAATATTAATATTCCCATTTGGCTCAAGTGGCCTTCTCTTATGTTTCTCAGTTGAACACAAAAGAAACATTTTCAGAAGCACAGAGGATTTTTCAATGCAGCCTGCTCTTATCTTTATCTTTATTTTCTATCAAGTAACTGAAAACAAAACAAAGATCTCAGACATAGGTACATCTTTAAGAGAATTTGCTTGCTCTTAACTTTGTTTGAATGGGTAAACCTCCTCACTGTTTGCCCTTAAAGCTATTCTAACAGAGAGCTGTTTTATCAACACTGGCTGCTTAGTAAGGAGAGGCATTTTCTTCCACCTTCAGTGCAGTTTTCTATGCCACTGTTGGGGGGTGGGAAGTTGACCTTACGTGGACCCTCAAGACAAAACCAGAGGCTTTAAGCAGTGAAGAATGGGCAAACACTAGCCCACAGTTGCCATACACAGAGTACACTGCTCAAAAATCCCAGAAATCTGGCTGATAGAGCATTACACTGTGACTGGATAGTGCGTCTCCCCTTGTAGTTTATACATATGTCAATAGGAGATTACGCCTGTAAGTACAGACTCTGCAAATTCACTTGTGGTGTTTATTATGGAGTTTTTCTGGGGAAAAGTAAAAGAAGTGATGCAGGTATTTCCCCCAGTCATGGTGCCCCGAGTCAGCACTGAAGGATGCTGAAACTCCCTCTGGAACTGTTTTGTAAAAACTTAAAAAACAAGTTTAAACAATTTTTTAAACAATAAACAATTTTCTGGGCTTTTGGGAGAATGTTTGGAGCTAGGAACTTAATGTTAAAAATCACAAGGAAGCAGATCTGCAGCAAATGGCCTGCTTGTAACTATTAATTGAACAAAATTTCCTAAATCCAACTATTTCTGAATTTTACAAAATCTGAGGAGTATTTCTTCTGTTCAGATCCATATCTCAAGTCTACACTCTATGAGGAAACATCAACAACAGTTAAACAATAGGCTTAAAAGTAAAACTTATAGCTGCATTGCACAGATGCTTTAGTTTATCTCAAGCCTATTGGGAACAGGTTCAAGATAAACTTAATTAAGCTACTATTTAAACTGTAGCAAGAATGTCCACAGACCTTTTGCAGTGACCTAATGGAATAAATTGGGGAAGAAACAATGTATGGTAAACTTCCTGGTCTTTTCCCAGAAATAGGCTTGTGGTGGAGGCAGTAGAATGGATTTTAGGAAATCTTGATTCTATTTCTGGCTCTGTCAAGTCATTTATCCACTCTGTTTCTATTCCTTTTCATTCAAAGGTACATAATTAATATATATCTGCTAGGCAAGTTGCAGAGGTGAAAACATAATATTTGCTCAGAGACTGAACTCATAGTTTTGTATTAGAAGGAAAATTTAAACATGTACAGGTGATGTTTTCCAACATGCTAGTTTCTATCATTAAAAAAATAAAATCTAAATCTTGGAATGTATACACATTCTGTTAGAAATTGAAGTGTAATTGCATCACTACCATGTTTAGATTTGCTAAAAGAAAGTGCAGGCAGTTCAATAGCAGAGCAAACGTTGGCCTCAGCTCACTATGAAGAACCATTGTGGTTCGGTGTTCAGAGTCCTCTGTGGTATATGCCGTAAATCAGGGATATTCACCCACTTTCACAAAAAATCATATCTCCATATTTGAAGGTTTCTCAAGAACATGAGTATTCTCCAATGGATTCTCTTCAGAGGTTATAGTATCAGTTCTACCTTAAATATGTATATAAAAATAACTGCTAGGAAATGAAAGGATTTTAAGGCTGATTTAAACACAAAGAAAGGTTTTTAAAAAATCAGCAACTGATACTGAAGTACGTCATCTTCATTCCCCAAGCTTAGTTTAACAAATACCAAAGCCAACCTTGCTGTTACCTTTATTTATATTTTCTTTTCCTTACTGCGTTTTAACATTTGTAGTTCGAACACTGCAGCGCTATGCCTGCTATGTCTGGCCTAAGACCTAGAAAGTGCAACTTGCTCTTCATTCAGCTGAGATGAGCTAATACGCTGCTTGGCTTTGCAGCTGCATTACGTAAACATTATTAGAGATTAAATGAGGGCTGGGTGTTAGAGTACTTTGTTAGAGTAATCCAAGGCAATACCAGTAACAAGATTTTTTTTTTTTTTTACATATTATTTAAGATATGGCATATGCGATTCTCCTCCAAGAAAAAATGTTTCTCAGGAAGCAGGATGATGTATTGGTAATTCTTACTTTATTTGACGTGCTGGTGAAAAGTAGGGAGAGAAATGGTTTTGTATGTGGAATCCAGCCATGCCTATTTGTGGATGGGTGTGTGGTTTACTGCAAAATATCTCAGTAGAGCAACGGATAAAATACTTTTTTTTTTCAGAGTTTGCATAATATTAAGGACAACCGTACAAACACAGGCTCTACTGTCATCAAAACTCTTAATCAAGGGCCTAATAAAAACTCTCAACGAAGTCAATGGAGTTTAGGAAGCAATTCATCTCAGCCTGAGCTAGGCATTTACAATAAGTTTGATGAACCGGTCCCTTTGCTTCTGGAAGCAGACAGACAACAGGTAAGCTATGCATTGTGTCTGAACTGGTTTGGTGGGAATTTTTAGCTTTCAGGTCTTCTAGGTGAACTCTTGCTCCTACAGAAATTGCTTTATGGTCTTTGTTGACTATATGGAGGAAATGGGATCTTAGATCTAAAGGGCTTACTTGAAAGGCATGTATATGCACAAACGCACATGCTCAAATATTCACACATCACACACACAGGCAATAAAATCCATAGTTTAAAAACCCACATTCAGAGCCATCTCACATTGCTAAAAAGGTGCTGTCAGCTCAAGCACTGTAAACTTCAGTATTTTATCTCTCTAGATTTGCAAAATGGAAATAATGCCAAAAAGGCAAACATACATTCTCTGTTAACTTTTATTATTTTGTTTAGTTGGGACAATTTCTTTTTGTTCACACTCTTTTTCATGGTTGCTGCAGAATTTGATTTCAGACTGCACTGGGTGGTGCTCACTCAGACTGACTGCTTTCAATGGGATTTTTTTGGATGTCAAATCACATCTATTGATTTAAGAATTTGCCACAGTGGGATGTTGTTTTATTAATATAAATCATATTGATAATGCCCCCTTAGTGCTGAATAGTGAAAAAAAATAAACCAAAATATTTTTGGTTTGAAACTGAGCTCCATCAAGTCAAAAATCCCACTATGAATAGAGGACCAAATGACTATAATAGCCATATGTTTATAAATGAGTAATAACCTTTACATCAGCAGAGTCCTTCACCAGGAACATCACAGATGGCGATATTTACAGTAGTTCTCTCTGAAGGGCTGACACCTAGGGTGGGTGAGCCTCCATTAACATGAGCAATCTAAAATGGCAATTTTTGACCTTCCAGACTGGACAATGGAGGAGTTTCATTTTGCAGAGATTTTTTTGCCTCCCTTCTGTCATCAGTTTTGCCACGTTGCTTAGTGACCTTCCGGCACTTGACCACTCGGCGATTTTCAGAATGCAGGAAAATGTTCGTTGAGAACAATGAAATCCAAGTGCCAGCTTTCCTCAATACCCTGCTTTTGTATCTGTACAATTCAAAACCTGTAGGAGTTAGAGAGATATAATGCTGCAGCAAGTAGGCCTCCAAACCAGCTATTGAAAATTCATGTTTTGATGAGATAGCACATAAAACAGTGACTGGCACCAGGCCACAGTCTCATTGCAAATGTTCATATTTGTTGGCAAAAACTAGTCTTCTGTGACCTCCCAAGGTCACCTCTCCAGATTTCTCTTTCTGATTCATCAGTAGCAGTTTTGTCAGTGTGTGCAAGCACACAACTATGAGCTCTTCTCTTTCTGCTCTGCTGGCCAAGTGCCACTTCTGAGCAATAAAGTTTCCGGAACTGCTTCTGCAGTGACACTTGCTTCTGCCCGTGACACTTGCCCTGCTTCGGCTCGTGCTGCTTACGGAGAGATGGCAAGAGAGTGAGCAAAAGCTCACCCACATGTAACATCAGAAAGTCAGCTGGGTGCCGGAATGCCATGCAGGCTACAAAAATGCTGTGAATCTGGGGCGTATAAGGCCTTCAAATTCTCTCCTAGGAGGATCAGCATCTTCTGAACAGGGAAGAGGAATCTGTGTGCCTGAGGCACGTCGTGATGCCTGGGTTTCTAGAAGATGCACGAGGTTTCTTCTCTTGTTCAGCCAGTTCTGTTCTGTTCCAAGGCCTAGTTTCAGCACCCACCAGGGCCACCTGTGTCCTCAGTGGGCAGGGGGCAGGGACTTCTGAAGGAAAGACACCTCATCTCCCCAGCCTATATTTTCATTGACTTCATGGGAAGGTTCAAGTTTCCCTCCTGCCCTTGGACTGTCCCCTTGCAATTCTGGTTATCTTGAGATGGGCTGGTCATTTCAGGAGCACTGAATGCAATGACAAGGCAGTTCCCAAGTCCTGGATCTCCACACCTGTCACGCTGGGGATGAAGACCCTACATGGACCCTAACCTCTTTCTGTACTGTTTTCCATAGCTACTCTGTTGAAGTGCCCAACCTGAGCTTTTCATCTCACCATTGAAGCTGACCTCTCGTGAATCAAAATCCTGGCATTGCCCTTTTCCCCAAATACTTAAGCATTTTAGCCAAGGATCTTCTCTGTTTTAACTCAATTTTTAAGTTCATTGGATTCTATTTACACCTTCCCTTGTCAGTGAGGCACTATTAATTTCCCCACCATTGTGGTGAAGGCCTCAGGAAACAGATCTTATGACTCAACCTGCACGTTTTCATAGCGACTTTGTCCACAATTAATACAGATCTCTCTCCCCAGTATGCCTCAAGGTAAAGCAATGGCTCTCCTAGTGAAATCAGCTAAGTAGAAACACCATAACTGACACAGATCCCCTGGTGGCACCTTTGACTCCTCCTGCAGGGTTTCAGATTTAATGACTTGGAATGGGTAGCAGATACTAATGGTTTGCACATCTGTTACACTACGACTGGAGAGAGTGTTCCTGTGTTATAGGCTTGTTTTCATATACTAAAAGTAGATGGGCAAAAGTAAAGGCTCATTAAATATTGAAAAGAAAGGTATCTTTTTAGGTATAATATTTACATTCCCTCTAAAAATCAAAATTTATCAAAAAATACTCATCTCTTTCTTCTGGTATGAACTGATTCTCTCTAGCACAGGAATACATCTGTGTTTCTTGGGGTCATCTCTATTTTGACTTCGGCCATTCACTCAAACCATGCCTCACCCTTGCTTTTTCTTCCTTCTTTTCCTCCTGATCAACTTGATTCACACATTTTTAAAAAGCTATCTTGACTCCTTGTGTATTGAAGAAAATAAGGGGACATCCACAGAAAATAGACAACAACATGGGAAACTCCCTTTGCAGTTTTCCCTGTCACCTCAATCCAGAGGTGTCCCATGACTTTCCTCCATCTTGTGGTGCTGTCAGATAAATGGGGGGGACTCAGTCCCTCACTGGCAGGGAATTCAAAAACGTACTGCCCATTCCAGCTATTCCTGTTGCTCCAATAAAAGGTGTTACCTACTCCTTAAAATCATTCATGTCTAGAACATACTAAGCAACAAAACATTTTAAAAAGCATCTAAATAATTGCCCAGTGCAACAACGCCCTACTTTCTGTGCCCCTCTAATAAAAGTGGAATCATGCTTCTGCTTTGTATTTTGAGACCATGCAGCGTTATCTTCTGTGAACCTTCGGCACTCTTTATTTTTCATTGTCAAAGTGACACTGCAAGGACGGCTGCTCTCACTAAAGTTCTGGTTTTCCTAATCTCACATAGTTCGGTACATAAGGAGCACCCAAATGTATTCAAATAAGTAGCCTTTCTTACAAAGTGTAGGAAAAAGAAAGAATGAAAATGGAGTCAGATCCTTGAGAATCTGCACTGAAGTAAACAAATGCAACAAAAATATTACCGTTACAATCAACGAATGCTGACTGAACTCAGTAGGAGCTATCCACATCCATCTGAGCACAGGCTTTGACTCGCCTTAGCAGTAAAGTTTAGACGTGAACCTGACCTTGAAAGTTCAAGGGTGTTCTGATTTAAAGTTCTGGTTTGATCTCATCTGCACTCGCAACAGCAGGACAACAACTTCTGTTTTCCCCTCTTTGTTAAGGAGGTCATAACTTGCCTTGGTTTTCAAAAGTTTGTTCTTTTTCTGGAAGAAAATGTAAAAAGAAAAAGATTTTTTTTTTTAAGTAGACAAAAATAGGAGGAAAGTGAACTGAAAATGATAAAAAATGTTTTATCTGAGAAAAAAATAATGCTGTATTATAATAACTAGTTTTACTGCACAGACCTCGTTTTTTTCCTTCCCTTTGTACAGCAGACAGAAGATGGAATGGGGCTGACTGTGAACATGAGCATAAAGGTATGCATGGATATAGGACTTTATGAACTGCATGGGGTAGGAGCCTTGATTAGTGTTGCTGAGTAACAGATTAATTCCTTTAGCACTTTCCCGTAAACATGCCTGGCTGTTTGTACAGTCAGGGGCCTTACACTGGGCGCATAACTTGAATTCTGCCTCTCATCTATGTGAGCTGACATCACTTTTTTCTTCATACCAGTCCTAATTCTTCTGCTTTGCTCTGTCTCAGAGGGGATCTGTGCTCCAGCATGCTTTGTGGGACCCATTAGCAGAGCCATCCATCCTGGTGGGTGATGCAGAGCTGAGCCTGCGCTCACCTCCTCCCAGCAGAGATGGGTACTGAGCAGTACTGAAAGGGTTAGGGCTGTTTCCACCACTGCCAACAGGAATTCTCCCATTGATTTTTCACTCGGAGCAAGTTCAGGTCCTTCTTCAGTAAGTTACTGACACAAGTATCACTGTTGATAATAGTGGCCCTGCAGCAGATGGAGCGCTTCAATTATCTTGGGCCTGTGATGAATGAGCGCTATTGACAGCTGCTGCAAAATCCATAGCAGACTGAGTATTGCATAGACAATTAGGATATCGCTGGTAAACATATGGCAGGACTGGATCTTTAAAAAAAACTACGAGCTCATGCTCCTCTGGCCTTGGGTTTGGTCCAGAGCCAAGTTCGAGGCTGAAGTTAAGTCACACACCATTGGAAAATCCCACAGAGGTGGCAAAATGGGGTCTTAGGACTTCAGTGTTTGAAGCTCATTTTGCTCTGGTTGGATATTGTCTTTGAATGTCAGTGGTGTTTATCTGGTAGGACAAAAAGGAAAGTTTGTTTTCCTTATAATACAACCGAAAATGTATGTATGAATTTGTTCCAGCCTATTCTATTTCATCTTAACTTGTAAAGTACTATGTATAGAAGATGACTCTGTGTTTGAGGATGTAGGTCAGAAGAATATATTCCTCCACAGATCACGTCAAGGGTCCAATATTATCCATTTAATTTAGCCAGTTGTCTCCAGTTAGTATACCAGCCAGTGAAGCAGGAGAGCAGAGTTGGTTTTACCAGATCTTCTCCTGCTGATTCCTGTCTCTTTTCACTACACAAGTCTGGTGGATCTGGAAAACCTGAACAGCAGAAGAGCAGCAGATGAACTGAGTGGCTTTGTAAGATGATCTCTGCCTTGGTCTAGAGCTGAAAGGGAAGAAGGAAGGATACCCTCTCGGCAAATCCACATTCTCAGCTATGTGGCATCATTTGAGACAGAAACATGTCCAGGCAGTGCCAGAGGGGTGACCCTGACTGTTGACATTTCTGCACCACTCAGGCCTACAAGCAGGTTGTGATCCAAATTCTCCCTCTGAATTGCATGCAAGCACTGAGAGCAGACACAGGTAAGGACTACAAGTGCTGTCTGTGCAATGACATGGGGACTTTTACACCCCACAGCTGGCGACATCCCTGCTCCACCAAGTGCTGTAAAGGGCAACCAAACCTCTCTGGATGAGACCACCCAGTTCTCTGTGGCCTGCTACAAGCCCACTCCCATTTGTTCCAGCTGTGGCTGTGTAGTGTTTCTGACACATTTTCTTCTGGGACAGTTTTTCAGTTGCTTTGTTACACATTTTCTGTCCTCCTTTGACAGTATTCACTGCGTTATGCAATTAACAAGCAGATACAGAAAGAGGTGCGTGGGGCTGTGCATAGTAAATGTCCTATCAACTCAGGGAATAAAAAAAAGGTTGAAAAATGTCTTTTGCTTTATTTGCTGAATTAACATTTCAAACTGATCCTCCTGCAAAGGGGCCATACTCAGAAATCTGCATTTACATCAGACAATTGAGAGCAAAGTTTGCCTTTCACGTACACTTTGCTTCGCCGATCACATCACATCTCAGTGCCTCCCTAGAAAATGCTCTGATTTTTATTCTTGCTGGATTGTCCTTAACACTTATTATCTCACTGTCAGCTGCCAAAGTTATGAGATCAAAGGCCTGAATATAGCAAGCAACCACTACTCTAAAATATTAGAAAACATAGCATGAGTGATGTTATCCAATTCTCTAGGGTTTGGTAACTTGGGAGGGACTTTTGGATCCTACTGTCTGTATTGTCATTTGATTCTTTTTAACGCCAACTTGTTTCTTAAACATCATAAATTACAATACCAGGTGCAAGCATTTCTCAGCACAGACCACTCTCTGAAATACATCTTTAATTGTATCAGATTATGTTTTTATTTTGTTTTTAATAAATAAAAATATGTGAACACACCTACACAGGCAAGGGATGTATGAGCTTGTTTGCTTACTTTGAAACCTACTTACATGCAGAGAGTTCAAAAGCTTGACTCAGACATCATGCTCCAAGGAGAGGCTGAGTAAAGAGGTGATGAGAGGTCAAAGAGGGAAAAAAAATCTAACCAAAATGGGTGCTCTAGGTGACCACAGTTGATGTGGAGGCGTGTATTTGCACTGGACTCATCAGAGATATCCCGCTTTGTCTGAACTGAGCATTTGGTGTTGTTTAAATACTGGTACCTTATCTTGGCTGCTAATATGTGGCATCTCCTTCCCCTTTGTTCATGGCACAAGTCTTTCCTTTGGTTGAAAACAGGAAAGGGATTACTGCCAGGTGAGAACTAGATTTAGAGAACAGGGCAAAGGGTGTGTAAATTCAACCAGTATTGGAAGGAAAAAGTGCTCTGGGAGTTCAGACCATCAGCTCTGTGCTCAGCTACCAAAAAGCCCAAGCCACAAAACTTTTCCTTTTGCCCACAAAAACAGAGGAACTCCTGAGAGACCACATGGTAAGGTTTGTTCTCTCTGTGCACGACTTGTCCTCTCCAGCCTCAGGATCTCCATGGCCACCTCTTCCAAAACACAGAGGTGTGGGGCCAATCTGTTATAAAGTATTTCAGAGAAGTAAGGAAAAAAAATATATAGGAGAAGGAAAGTGGAATAGACAATCTTTTCGGTCTAAATATTGTTACAGTGGAATTCAAGGAAGAACATATGTTATTCAGTAAATTTCCAAAAACATAGGTAAATTCAATAGATATATCTGCAAATAAAAGAAAAGAAAACAAAACAAAAATATATTTAAACACCCCCACTCCTTTTGTACAAGAAACAAATAAATCATTTGCTAAAACCAACTTGGAAAGAAGCAGATGAAACAGGGACAAAAGTGGGAATAGATGTGCCCAGAAGACCATGCCACCACATCCCTGCAAGGCAATGCCAGCACTGTGTATCATTTCCATGGTGGCACATGGCCCCTTCTTCCTCTCAGAAAGCACGTAGGGGTTCATTGTAAATGATTGTGGGATTTTAGATGCTTACCAAAGTGGTGTTAGTAGAAACACCAACCTGATGTAAAAATATGTTCTGTTCCATCTGGGGTCAGACTGCATTTGTTATCATTTAAATTTAAAATGAGGCTAGAGAAGATATAAAACCCAGATATTCTAGGAACTGACACAGCCCCAGGTCTGACTTTGAACAATTTATCGCAGAGACTAGAGTTGTCAAGGGATCAGTTATAGCCTGTAGCTGAAAATCATAGACTGTGAGCAGGAGAAATCCAAATATGCAGGAGGAAAAAGAAAAATTTTAAAAAAATCTGTTATATTCCATTTCTCTGTAAACATAAGATTCTTATCTGTGTAGAAGTTTTTGCATTCATCAAAACTAGGAAAAAAACCAAAACACCACACACAAAACAATACACATACATTGTCCCCAGACGATAAGCTGCAACTAGCAATGCTTTTTGTCCTGATTTTGCGAATTTTGGTGCAAGGGTGCTGATAGTTAACAGTAACACTGTATCCATTTTCACTTGGAATACATTTTAATGCTGAGGGCTGTTTGTGCCACTTGTTTTAATAGTATCATCACTTAAATGGCCCCAAAGGGGTTTAAACATAATATCCCTATTAAGATGTATGAAAGAATTTCAAACCTCTGCTGGATTTATTTTTTCTCAGCCTGTCTGGCTGTAGGTTTGACCAGATTTGAATGCATTGATTTGCAGAGCACAGACTATCTGGTTTACTGGAATTGGTAAGCACTTCAGGGTGTATTTCTGCCTTCAAATCTACTAAAGAGTTAAGTAAAGTAAGGGGAGTAATAGATTTGTGACCAGTAAAAAGAAGTTACCTTGTTGCTGAAAACGTCCAAGAGATGCTTTAAAACCCAGGAACTAACCAAATGCTTTCAGTTTGGATTGATTGCAGCAGGAAGAAGAAATGCCACACCGTTTCCAGTGTCATAACAATTCACTTTGGGAGATGGCCTGAAAAACCTCCAGAGCTGTGCTCAGAGGGGGATGGATATAGGCAGCTCCTTACCAGCCTGTGCACCTCCCAGGGATGCGACCACGGGCACTTCGTTGTGCAGTCGTCGTGCTTGGCTCAGAGGAAGCCAGCCAGGCTGGCTGGACCTCTTCCCGCCCCGCGTGTCTGGGCATGGATGGAGGTTCATTAACTTCGGGCTTCTGCTGGAATTCCAGTGCCCTGCCATCCTCCTGCTATCTGAGCTTTTCCAGCAAATTTACGTGGCTGGTCAGATAAAATTACTAAACACTCTAGCAAACTGGGGCAAGCCATTCTTTCACCTCCCAAATCAAAGAATTCATCATTTCTACAGCCATTTAGGTGTGAATGATTTCTTATGGATTCTGGTGAAAAGTAAGTTTCAAGAATTCTATAATTAGTGCTGTTTCTAACTCCACAGAATTGTTTGATGTCTTTCACCAAACAATGTCTTAGAGACCAATTGTGTCAAAACTTTGTTTGTTAACATGGTTTATGGCTCCTTAAGTCTAACAAGCCATTTAGCAGATAGCCTCTTCTCCACCCAACAGCACAAGACTGCTGATACCCTTTTATTTCATGTCGGTCAGCCCATATGCTGAAACTGATATTTTTCTTCTATTGCTTTTCAGTATGACAGCTTTCCCTTTTCACTTTACAGCTGTCAAATCTTCTCTATTCATTTTCCAGCAAGCAGAGATACTGCAGCACCTACACGGATCCAGTTTGCACATTTATTTTGTCTCTTAGTCTGTGTTGAATGGGAAACTTTGAAATCTGGTTATTATGCACTGCATGCAGTAGCAAAGAGTGGTCTAAGGATCAAACTACATCCATTTGATCAGAGGTGCACTATAAAACAGACTCCCATATCCATGCATAACTGCATATTCCCGTGAGAGCGACTGTAGAAGTCCTTCTTCAGCTCACTTTTGTGTCTCTGACAATGGCCAGTAGCAGGTATTTAGGGAAGGAGTGTGCAAGCAGAGCAGCCATACAGCAATACTTTATTCTGGCACACCCTCCCAGCAGTCTGTGCCTTAGGGGCACTGTGAGACAGAGATTGTATCTGCATCTTTGCGTTTTGTAACGCTCAATGAATTTTTCAGCCAGGAATTTCTCTAATTGCTTTTTGAGCCCATTTATACTTCTGGCCTCTACAACATCCTGTGGCAATGAGTTCCGCAGTTTAATTATGCATTGTGTGAAAAAAAAAAAACTTTCTTATTTTTTTTTTCACTTTAAATCTGCAGCTTGATAACTTTATTTGATACATTCTCTTAATACACTCTTTCTTGAGTAGTAATCACTAATTTTGAACCTACTGTTGTTTTCTTATATTTAGCGTGTTTTCTCTTCATATGTACTATCCTACACGTATCAACAATAAATTCATCTGACAGTTTTATCAGCTGCTCAGTCAGTAATAAGAAATCCTTCTGCAGCATGTCACAGCCATCTTTTGCTTTTACTTTTGCTTTCAGTGTTCTTTTTGCTTTTTGTTTTATATTGCTTTTGTTGATTAATTTTTTTACCAAACAAAAAAAAATGTTAACTTGCTGTTCATCTCCTTCTCCAGATGATTTATGAATATTTTGAATAGCATAGGTCCCAGGACAGATCCCTGTGAAATTCCAGTGATAATCTCCACTATTGTGAAACCTGTCCATCCATTTCTACACTCTTTTTCTCATCTTTTACCTAGTTATTCATCTATACAAGATGAACATTTCCTTATCCACCTGTGCTCAGTTTCACTAAATGGTGTTAGTGAAGGACCTTGCTGAAAACATTAGGAATCTAAGTGCAGTACAGAAAAAGCTATAGTGTAATGTTGCAGTGGTTTCTTGTTGGTCTCTTGAGAATCCACACTACAGGCAACTCATTTCACATCTAGGGTCTAACTTGGCCATCCACATGTGAAGTTTGGCCTTAGGATGCGAGAGGCAGGGGCAAACTGGCATTTTTAATAGGGAGATCTCAGACTTGGGTACTCCCAAGCTACCTCTGATCTTCACACCTGAACAAAAGCACAGTGCTCAGCAAGTCCTCCAGAGGAACCTGGAAAGACCAGAAAATAACCCCAGCTACATCTCAGCGTGGTCTGTGTTACTGGGCATTGTTCCACCAAGCTCGTGTCTCATGCAGCATGATATCATGGACATTCTCCATTTCAGTTATCTTGAAGCAGAGAGGCACTGGAAAAAGGATGAGACTCTCAGAAGTTCATGAACACTCTTCTCAAGCATTGTCTCAGATGGTTTTATTTATGCAGTAGCTTCCCCGATGGCTGATATGAGCCAGGATCTCTGGCAGCAGAGGCTGTTGACTGCAGATTCCCCAATACCTTAGATTTCTAACCATCATTTATGGATGACTGCACCAGTGGGAAGGCAAGACATGTAGGATTTCTGATTCCTTATCCCACTTTGAAGGTATTTTTGCTGGATGTTATGCCTTTGCGTTATTCTTTTTCATTTTTATTAGTATACATATTGTGTGTTTGCTTAGAATTTCTGGTTTGTTGGCCTGACCAAGGTTGTTTTATTCTCAGTTATGAAATAAATGTGTTTTATAATCAAAGTTATATGTTCTTCTTCATCTCCCAACAGGATTTGGCCTTCTGTAGAAAGTGTTCCCAGGTCCAGGCCTTCTAGTGAGAAACATTTCTGGAAAGGCAATGGCCATGAAAAGGGACTGTTGCCGGATAGGCTGTGTCTTCGTGATAAGAACAAGATAGCAGGGTTGAAAGGAGCCTCCTAAAAAACATGCCAGACAGCAGTACGCTGTTTCTCAGAGACTTTATGATGGTGCAGAAGAAGATTTAGCTGGAAGAAAGAGGGAGTGATTTATGGATCAAGAGGGAAAGAAAGAGAATTTTTCAGAGAACAAGCGAGTGGAGTGCTACAGAGACTACCTGGGCTCAAGCATTAGCTTTTGTGTGTGTGTGTAATGCTGTTTTCTTTCTTCTGCTTTTGTTTGGGTGTGAAGTGAAACCTTCCTAGGTTTCTTTTGCATACTGGGGGTGAGGACTGGCAGTATCAGGCTTCAGAAAAGTGACCTGCAGGACTGTTCTCCTGTATGTGCTTCTGATGGAGAGACCCCACAAGCTGTGGCAGATTCAGCGGGCTGCAGTGATGCTGATGGTAGTAGGGACTCTGCTGCTTAGCCTTTTCCTGAGTCTCCAGCACCCTGTTTGGAATGAATCAAAGGCCGTACTTCACCTCTAGTCTAGAGGAATTCTGGGCTTGGCTGAAACCATTGATGGGGTCTTGGTAATCTGTTGTGGGCTCCATGAGGATATACAGCATAGCCACAGTACAGGTGCTTTCCTAGCATGGTTGATGACAGTGTTTCTTGCAGGGAAAAGCACCAGCTGCACATGGGCATTGGGTCTTGTTCCACACAGATTGTTTATGGTGAAATCTTATCTAATGACTGGCTGGGGCTTAGAAGGACCAGAAAGTGATACCTCTTTGAAATGATGCTATAAGGTATATATTAAGTATCCTGTTCTCTCTTGAATTTCTCTACTTGAATCTGTACCTTCAAAATCCCCTGTCAATCACAGTGTTGCTGATGAGATGTAGTGATAAAGTATATGGAGGATGCTCTTGCTTATCTAAGCTACAATTAAACCACTGTGGATTTTCTCAGCCCAAACTGCCTACTAACTTGCAGCAATTTGGCCAGCCAGACTGCATAGCATGAAGACTGTTTTCTTATTCATGGGGATGTTGAGTCATGAGGTAATGTGTAGATAGATGCTGGCAATAGGATACCAAGTCTTCACACAGGACTGTGAAGCTTGGGCATCTTCATGGGAAAGTGTTGCCCCCTACTCTTGGATCTTGCACTTCAGGACCAGGTAGCACAACACGCAGGTGCTTGTCTCTTTCTGCCAAAACTAGCAAACACGGAGGGATGAGGGACTCCAGCCAGTATCTGAACCAAGACTGTAAAGAACAGTCTCCCACCAGTCCTTAATACCAGACTAAAGGATTTACTGTGTTTTTTACTATAGGACAGATCTGCTTCATCCAATAGGGGTGCTCATTATCTACATCCTTGGTGGTCTGGCCCTTGTGAGAATGACCAGTTACAGCAGCAGAAGTAACAGTAGGAGTACAAGGACTGTTTAGACAGCAAAAAGAAGAAGGGTTGGGTCATAACCCTTATATCTAGCATAATTTCATGGCAGTGGGATGAACCAGAACAGATCATGGACACAGATCCATGAATCTGTGTAGCATTGTGCTGTGATACATTATATTTGGTGGATGCAACATGTCTACCCCGAAAGACTCCGATCTCTGACAGAGCAGGAGAGAACCAACACTACTTGACCTGGAAAACATAGAGGTCCCCTTGGGCATGGCTAAAGGCAATGTAGAACTAGTTTGTATCTCCTGTATTAATTTGCTCCAGCTATAGACATAATAGACAAAACCTGCAGCGTCTATCCCAACACAGTTCCCCCATCCTCAAATATGAAGAGCAAAATCCCTCTAAATTCCTTGCCTTATGGGTGCTACAATTTATTCATGCTTGTCTGGCTTGCCTTCATTTCCAGGACCCATATGTAGAGGAGCAGCATCTTGCAGCAGTAAACTTCTTTTACTGATCCTTCAAGCCTGACCTGTTTCTGAGCACAGATCTAGGCAACGGCTGCCTTGGTTTTTGATCCCTGAGGCCTTCTTAGAGATGATTACTAAAATGAAAGAGCAGGGATGGAATTTTAAAAGTGGACGGAGAATCAGGAATGTTCCCTTTTTTTCTCCTGTATCTCCAGCTTATGACATTTTCTGGGACCCAGAAGCTTATCCAGCTGAAGTAACCCACCAACTAAACAAATAAAAAAACAGCAAAACATTATTTTTTCACAATGCACATTTTCACAGGCTAGGAACACGGTTCTCCTTGCGATACTATTAGCTGATCATGTAAATAATTATGCTGCATTTCCCCTTATCATTCTCATTTTTTTCTACCTAAATAGAACTGAACCTTTTGAGGAGGCTCAGGGGTGACCTTATCGCACTCTACAGATACCTTAAAGGAGGCTGTAGCGAGATGGGGGTTGGTCTATTCTCCCACATGCCTGGTGACAGGACGAGGGGGAATGGGCTAAAGTTGTGCCAAGGGAGGTTTAGGTTGGATATTAGGAAGAACTTCTTTACGGAAAGGGTTGTTAGGCATTGGAATAGGCTGCCCAGGGAAGTGGTTGAGTCACCATCCCTGGAGGTCTTTAAGAGATGTTTAGATGTAGAGCTTAGTGATATGGTTTAGTGGAGGACTTGTTAGCGTTAGGTCAGAGGTTGGACTCGGTGATCTTGGAGGTCTCTTCCAACCTAGATGATTCTGTGATTCTCAGGAATGGCCATTCTTGTCTTCCTTTGACCATATAGTAAGAAACTGCTCCATTACCGTACACTGACTGATTCTCCTTCTTTCAGAAAAACTTTAAACACATTGCCAAGTATCTTTATGTCTCAAGTTTTAATAAGCTAAATATGTTTTTAAAATTAACTTCAATTATTGTAATGGAATCGGAATAAATGCCACAAGAAAAATAAAGTAACAACAAAAAATGAACCCTATTAGCATGGTGAGTGAGTTCTTATCTCCAAAGCACATCCAGCACTATTTCATATCCAGGTTCTGGTTTAAATTCCACATGCAAAGCATGGGTAATCAAAAAGTTTTTCCTTAACTCACCAGCACATCACATTCCAGACCTTAACTGTATGGTGACTGTGGTGTCACAACAGGTCTTCAGGTTCCAGGCAGCACAGGGGGAAACACTGGGCAATAAATGAGCCAGAAACTGTAATCTTCTCGTTATTGGATCACATGCATGCCCACAGACTTCAGGATTTCTGTCCTCCTTATTATTTTCCTGCTTCATGTCAGTAGAGTGGATCCATTCCGCTGAACTTTCAGAGGCCAACATCTTGGCACTGCACCTACAAGATGCATGCTTGGATGATCGTTACCTAGGAACATCTCACGACTCAGCATTTAGCACTGTGCCTTTAACACTGCAGTGTTCCTTCACATTTGTTTTTCTCCTGTGCCAAAGAGTTTTATCACAGAAATGTAACCAGTTTTAACAGCTATTTGATAGCAAAGATCTTGTGTTGTGTTCAAATGGATCAGTCCAAAGAAGGGACTTATTAGGTTCATGTTTTGAGATCTAACATCAGTGGTCTGACAAGGTTACTTGGCTATGTCATCTGTGAGAAGGAGGAAGAAGCATTTAAAACATCAAGTTTAGGTCGACAACAAGAATCAGACATTCTGCAGTGGTGAGAACGATTAGTGTTTCTTCCTGTGAGGAGGTGTAGTTTCAGGAATGAGATGTCTGCTCTGTGGTCAGAGAGAGAGGACTCTACATAAACATTTCTGATGAAAGGTAGCACAAATGGCTCTTATTTTCCTCCATGGACCCCTTTATAAGACATCACTTGTAGATCAAGATAAATAATATATGAGTGCATGAGTGCAGGCATAGATCACACCTTCTCAGAGATCAGATGTTTCTCTTCTTTTAGAGGTTTCAGAACAGAAATAAAAGCCAGCACTGATGATCTTATTGGTCATCATGTAACGTGCAGTTGTGCCTGAAAATTAAATACATATTGCCTTGGGGGTGAGGGCAGTGAGTTAACCTTGCATTAGAAATTTGGATACAGTGAGCAGAAATTAGCCTACTTGTTGTCTTTAGTCGTAAAACACCTTGATTTCAAAATTTCTTAACATTTATAGCAGTAAATAAACCTCTGTAGATCTCTCTCGCTCCCTCTTGGGCCAGCCAATACTATTAACCACATCTTCTACTTTTATGTCAGTGATCATGCTGTGCATTCGAAAGAGCTCATTAACTTCCTAGCATAGTAATTAGGATGAGATTGTCAATGTTGGGGAAACAGGGAAACTTAGAGTCTTTGTCATCATCCATTGAGAAGAAATAGAAGTCCCATCTCTCTCTTTTTTTTTTTTTTTTTTTTGGGTGGTAGTGGTGGTGGTGGTGGTGGTGATGGTGGTGGAAAGGGGTGAACAATGAAGGTTTTTGTCCTCACCAACAGAGCTGTTCACCCTCACCAGGGTGTCACAGACATCTTGGTCAGAAGTATGGGGTGGTTGTGGTGATCTCTGCTGGCATTGGAGGCTGTGAAATCTGCTTTCCATTCATAACTTATGCAGAGGACAGAAAGCTCTGCAATGTTCCTTGTATTATTTGTAACAAATGCAACTGCTTTCAAACAATGACAAATATTGGACCTCAGGCTTCAGGGACTGAGAAATGCATTTCTCCTTTGTGACAAATTGCATGCATGCATATACACACATAAGGACATTCTGGAACATAAAGAATATGCCCCACAGGTAAAGAAAGGCCTCCAGACGGGACAACACAGTGTTCCCAGGTAACATGCTGAATCATCCTTGACTGAGTCTTGATTGGCATGCCTTGCTCATGGGCCAAGGTCATGCTGATTTCCAGGTTTTCCATGAGGTCATATTGCAAAAGGCAGGATCCTTCCTCTTCCATTGTTCTTCCGAAAGTTGAAATCTTGCTGGGATCATTTGGGTTTATCCCATGAATCAGTTCCCTCCTAATGCAAGAGTCTCAGGCTGTATTTTCTATTCTTTGAGCATCATACAAAAGATCAGATGAGATAACGTGGTGGTTCCTTTTATCCTTAAATTCTGTGAAACTGTGAAATAAGAATTTAGAACATTTGGCTTGTACTCAATGGAAGACAGAGCTGTTGCTGCCATAATGTAAAGGAAAAATGGATGTGATATGCCCTTGAGATCTTATGCCCCAAACTGATGATAGAGTAAGGGCAATGAGCAGAGACAGGCTGTCGTGCAGAAACTCTGGGGTGTCTGGAGGTAGGGTTTTGGTTCTGGCCCATCTCCAGCCCCCCTGCAGCTTGTAAATTGGAACAGCTCCGCTGCAGTCAGTGAAACCGTGCCAATTCACAGCCAGCAGATAATTTGGCCCTTAATCTTCACATGCGTAAATGACAGTCATAAACATGGGAAATAACAAGATAGTCCAAAAGGTCATATTGAGGGTGATGAAAGCACTGACTTGCATGGGTCTCTAGGCAATATTGATAGGAAAGGAGTGGTGGAGAGAATGTGTGGAGTAACAAGTGGCAATAAGGAAATGTTTTTTTTTTCTGGAAACCCAATTAAAATTAAACCAAACACAACTATCTCCTTCCCTGAAGGAGACAGCTCAGCTGGCAGCTCTAAAAGTTGGTTCTTTATGACAGTGTTTAGCAGTGCTTCTCTTATGAGAAATAGCTGGTGAAATATTCACCTTCTCTGTGGGACTTAACACTTAAACTGCTGGCATTGGGGCTGGGATTCCTCGTTAAGTGTGGTACTTGGTTTAAAATGTTTTCCACCACTCTCTGGTGGGGATAAATCTAAGCTAATGGTGGATTTGAGAAGGCAGCAGTTTTATGATCCAAATACATTGCGTTGTCTATGAATATAATCTATTTTTGTCAGTTACATTGGAAAGAAATAAATTACTCATCAGTCAATCCATTATTATTATAATAAGAGCACGGCACTACTTAATTGCATCAGTTAAGTGGATATGACTTTGCCAATGCTCATAAATGCCATTACATCAATCCACAGAAATGGACCTGTTGATTTATTAGATGATGATGGACAAAGAAGATGTTGCAATCTCTTTTATAATTTAACCTGTGCTTAAAACACGTAGGTGTTTAAGGCCAATACATGTATAGTTATTACCACAGAGAGGAAAGTGAAAAGGGAACTGTAAACCATAATAACCTCTATCAAGTACATGTCTATTTCGGTATGTGTAATAATCCTGAACGTGCATTTATGTAGCACACTGTACAGTACTTAAGCTGCTGTGGGCTGTCATGTACTGTAAATCCACATTTAATCAAAGGACCTGTGGCACATGATTGAGTACTGTAAATTTTCTTTACTGTGGAGAAATGCAATTGTAGAATGGCAGTTCCGTAGATGAGCTGCAGATGCGCTGACTGTCTAGCAGTAATAAACTTCTCAAAGGAGCTTCAGGTCTATCATTGGTAATTCATTTACCGAATGTCTGTTTTCATTTACTTATTTATTTTTACCAAACCACTACCCAGCAGTGAGCAAAATGAATGTAGTCCCAGTAGTGATAACATAGCAAGGCATGAAGACAAGTAGACTGTTGCTGCAATTTGGTAATTTACCTGCAATAGCTCTTCAGTCATTTTTACACTATTCCATTTCTCTACAAGAAAGGCCTTATGTACACTGAGTACAGGTTGGATACGATACAGAAATTGAAATCACCCAGGTTTTTGTCAAAGTTGATTCTTCTTGCCTTTCACCCTTCAACTGGCTCATCTGAACAGTCTGTTTTTTATTTCTTCTGTCTTCTGCCCATGTTTTGGGGCAAAGATGCTGTTTGAGAATGGCCTGATTGAAAAGCTTTAAAGGATAGCACTTCAGAAGTCTTCTGCACCAAGAAGAAAGGCCAGATTTTTTCAAGTGTCTGAGTCATTTAGGCACCCAACTAGACCAGCTATATGCAAAGAACTACTCCCACAAAGAGCCCAGGCAACTCTTGGTTAAGGAGGTCTTACAAAAGGTGAGAATTGTGGCTATAATTGTGGCTTATGGCAAGCTTGTCTGAAATCCCCACTCTGTGGGGAAATCTACATATATTTTACGGTTTGTATGACAGAAATGAGAAATAGCTTGAAATTTAATTTGTTTCAATTAATTAAATATTAAGATTTGATATTTTTACCATTTGCACTTTTGACTCCCCAGTGGGTATAATATTATATTAGGCTTCTCAATAAGTCTTCTAATTATAATGCATCATACAAAGTGTAGAAGGTCAGAATCCTATTAGAAATAAAAATTGAAAATTTGGAATAATACTGAACACTGTAACACCTGCAAAGCTGCCATACCCATGTTATCAAAACTAGACTCTTGTGCCCATTATTCGAGCTGAATAAATACATTTCTTCATGAGAAGCTTCCTTGAAGTCAGTGGACTGTGCAGTATGTCTTTCCTTGCCATGACGGAAGGCACTAGGCTCTGACCTCAAATAAGGAAAGAGATTTTGATTTACTGAACCTTTGGACCATATTGCACAAGCCAGGCAAGTTTCTGGTAATGCTGACAAAGGAGAAACCTACATAACAAAGAAGACTTCAGAGTTATCTTGAGAGGGAGGAGAATGGTCAGTCCCTTTCAACAGTTGCTCTTTGGGCCATTCAAACTCCTCCTTCTGGTGGCAAACTAAAGGAAAGCTGAAAGAACAGCTTCAAGCACTGCCTCCTCTGGTCACAGTGTTTACCAATAAGCTGAGGAGTGAGCATCTCGATGTCTGACACCCAAAGGGAAGATGCTGCAGTTCTATGAGCTCCACCAACACCATTTCAGGCAACAAGGAACCTTTTCCCCTCCCTGGGGTTCTGGCTTTGTGGTAGAATCATGAAACTATAAAAAGCTTTCCCATGTGCCTACTCAGACTGGGGCTTGCCCCTGATCACACTGTCCAGACTGAGATTTCATCAAATTGCTGCAGCTAACGTAGTTTCTGGTTGACATTTTCAGGAGAGCCTCAAGAGGTCTGAAGAAGCATGTCAGAAAACGCAAACCCAAGAGCCAATCCTATGTGTGTCAGAGAGGGATCAAGATCTAGCATAGATTAAAAAGCATCTCCAGTACACTGACTTCAGCAGCATAACTGACAGCAGGATTTGGCCCATTGTTTCTTGGGAAAATTAATGAGCTGTAAGAAAAATATCTGACCATCATTTGACTTATCAAAGCCATTGTGACTCCTTCCCTAAATAACATTAAGATGAATCACCTATTATTTGAGAATCGAGAGTCACGGTAGTGACTGAAGCCAAGTTAGGAAAATAGCACTGCCATTACTAGCTCTGCAGGATTGAACTTGACTTGGAATCTGGGGTTTTGCCCTGACAATACCACAACGTTTGAAATCTTATTTACTTTGTGGGGTTTCTTTTGTACTAACCTACTCACTCTAACATCACATGAAACCTTTAATAGGTGTCCTACATACATGGAATTTATTGTCAGCTGCTTGAATCCTGATCTCATTCGCAATGGTGCAAATAAGAATGAAGGTGCTGCAACCAGTACAGAAAATGTCTATTTTCCTTCTGCAAAATGCAGTCATTGAATTTTTCAGTAATGAAATTGGGCCTGCAAGTAGATTGTTGGTATTGCTTTGGGAATGTATTTTGTTTGATCTTTATTGATTTCACACATTCTTTAAAGTGTCTTTTCTACCCTCTTCGTTCTGTCAATGCTTCAGTTGCACAAATGGAAAAATATGGGAACCCTCTGGTGGCCAAAATAATATCTGTAAGTCCCACTCAGCCTTTATCACCTCTGCATAATCTAGCGATAAGATCAAGTTTTGCTGGAGTTGCTTCATTATTAATATGCTTGATAACATTCTTCCTCCCCTTCTATCCATGTACACTTGTATATATCCTGTATGTCGTTGCCCCTGTTACACAAAATGTCCTGAATTTATCAAGGCAACTTAAACAACAAGGCTTTCATTGTGGTAGAAGGTCTGTTGGTCTTATTCCTTATCACATGCTCTGTGACTGGGGCATCTCATCACAAATAAATGGCAAAGAAATTAATTAAACAGTAATCAGGAATGCCTATCACAGGTTCTTCCGTGCAAGCCAATCCTGATCTGAGCATGCTCTAAGATAATACTTTTTGCCTTTATCCTTAAATAAAGATGAACTTTTCCATCATCCCCCAGAATATTCCTTTTGACTTTAAAACAATAAGAAGTGTGAGCCCCTTTAGTGGCTAGAATAAGAGCTGGTAAATTCAAGTGTGCTGGTCAAGGGCGTGGGCTTGTTGCACTTGAGCATCAGTAAATTGGCACAACCTGTCTGCTTGTTGTGAAGTGGCTTTTGCTCTAGGCAAAGCATGCCAGGCCTCCGGTAACTCAGACTTGGATGTCCCCAACTCCTACTGCAGTGGTGTTTCACCTTTTTTTGACTTACCAGCTTTGGTATGCCTCCTAGAGAAAAGTGTAGACTCCTCAAGATTTGCTTTCAAAGTGCAAGATAAGCCCATAGAGCAGTCTCATTTTCCTTAGCTACTTTTCCTGGATCCAGCAGAAGTACTTCAATTCTGCCAGATATCTATGGACCACAGTCTGCTACTGCCCTTCAGTTTGTCAAATGGATGAAGGTCTAGTATGAATCACCACTTTTCCATTTTGTGCCATTGTGCAATCAATATACACTCATATAAATGAGGATGCAATGTCCAAGACTCCAGAGGGAGTTGGGCCCCAAAGATTGCTGCATCAGAATGTGGTTACATCAGATTCCTGCTCTTCTTTGCTGATGCTAAAGCAAATTTTATTGCTATGCTGACTAACTTGGCCCACTGAAAACGAGACTTGTGACAATTGCGGCAATCAACATTTCCCAATCAAAGTTTTACTTACATCTTTATTCCTTTCTTATAGGGAAATGATTGGATTCCCACATATTAATTTAATTCTTTTATTGAAAGCAGTTCATTCAGACAACTGTATACTAACTTCTTGTCATAAAATGCATCAAGGACTATGCATAAAAGCTGTTCACTTAGATCCCAAGCTGTTCAAGGTAAGGATCATACATCTTTGCCTTGTAATCCTCAGCAACACCTACTGTGACCCAGATCATTTGTAATGCATGATTCCACATCCATTACAGTTGCTTACTTGACCTCACCCACTTGGTATCAATGAAGCAGTAAAGGGCATTCTTCATCTGCTCTCCTTATCTGTCTGAAACTTAGAAAGTCTAAATCCAAGCAAGTCACTTTTCAAACTCTGTATAGTCAATGCAGAAAAATAGGCACCAACACAGATCATACATCAAGCTGAACGTCTAAGATGGGTCGCATCATCCATATGTTTAAATGGCTGTCCCTGAAAGGTTTGCTGTGTGTGCCAGGCAGCACTCCTCTAGACAATTCTTGGGCATGTTTCTGGGGAAAGATGACCCGAAAGGCAGTCCTGGGACAGGACTTCACCAGATATGGTTCAGCACTGCACAGGTCTCTGCCATAGCCATGCTGTATACCTACAGCCTCCCTTTCATGCCATGAAAGCATCAGACTGACAGGCTGCAGCACAGTATGTAACAGTATAATGGTAACCAGAGTTTCATTTTGGGTTTAAAAAACAGTATTTCTGCCATATCAACTATATGGTAATTTTTATGATTGCATTTTATTTAAGCAGATATAAGGACAAATAAATGAAGCCTAGGATCATAAAGTATGCACAGTGGGGCTACATCAAGAGAACCAATACTCATGTCATGTGGATGTAACACCACTACTGTACCACAGACACAAATTTCTTCAAAGCAAACCTGAAGATACCAGTTTCAAAAGGAGCTATGGAGAGCCAGTTCACTCAGCCAGTCCAGCCTTTGGTAGCAGATGAGGGCAGGGAAAAAAGCAGCCAAGTATTCACTGTCTCGTTAATGTGCTGCTCCTACAGTACAAGAAGAAATGCTTTGTGAGCCTACCAGTACATATCTTATTGCTGCCTATCTGCACATTTGCAGTGTTGCTTTGTTCTGAAAAGTAACTGTAAAAAATAGTACCTCCATGCTCCCGGATGCATGGAAATCTAGTTGTAGAGGGGTATAGTGTAGAATTTTTTCTGTCTATTAAGTCCTAGGCACTTAGGACTGGATGTATGCCTAGTTTCTGCTCTTCTCAAGGCATCAGTTACTTCAGTGAAGCTGGATTGTGAAGAATTTCTGAATTCCTCCAGACAGGGATTTTAGAAAATAGTTTGGTCTGTAGAATCCCCTCTGCAATGGCAAACTACATCAAGAGAACCCAGCTTCATATAAAGTCCTCACACTGGATAGACAGTTACAAAACAAACAAACAAACAAAAAACAACAACAACAACAACAAAAACACCATTTACACACAAAGTGAGCAAAAGCAACCTGTGGTCTTCACAACAGAGTCCACGCATAACCCTGCAGTGCTGTTTTTGCAGGTACTTCTAAGAGAAGAGTTGCATTTAACGTCTATGTTGAGGCAGGCAGAGGGGAAATAGCTCTCTCATTTTGCAGCAGCCTGTAGCAAATTGATGGTGTTTTGGTTTCATGGCTCGGGGAGGAGGAGATGAAGGCAGGGAGCAGCACTCCACCAATGTGGGCTGTACTCAGACCACCTACAATAGGTGCCTCACGTAGTTGTCATGAATGTTGTGGCAACTTAGTTCAAGAAAGCAGCAAGCACATCAGCCGCCTACAGTCCAGCTAGGTTTTGGCTCCCTGCACAGACAGGAGACAGAAGCAGTCACCATGCCCCAGTTAGGCTCTAGTAGTAAGAGACCTCAATGTAGCCACCTGTGCTTCTGCCCAAAAAGGCGATATAATGCTGCTGGAAACTGATTAACATCTGAATCACACTGTCCTCTGCCTGTATGGTGGAAATAGGTTGCAGTAGGGGTGGGCTGTATCCACAACCACTCATCTCCTTAATGGTCTTACCCACATGCACAAAAGGCAGGAAGCCTTGAGTCTGCTCAAGGAAAACTTCTAAGATGTTTCCCTTGCAACAAGGAGTTATCCTGTCCATCCATGCCATAGAATTGCCCTTCTGGCCTCTTGTCTCTGAGGTTTTACCACTGGCAGACTGTGACATGACTCTCCTCCACCCATTCGACCCACACGTGGTAGGACAGCTGAAGAACTAGCGAAACTGCAGCAGCTGAAATTCGCTTTCAGTTTGTTATCTATCTAGTGTCACTATAAAGGTCTGAGCTAATCTTAGCTGCATAATGGGCTGGTAGAAAGTATTCCATTTGTTATATAAATAAATATTTGCTTCAAATGTGGTTTCCCAAAGTAGGGTCACCTTGCACGCATCTGCTTCCAAAAATGCATCTGCTTTACAACAAGGTAGTAATTATCCTTTCCTCAAGGGGGTTCGGTTTGAACCTACTATGTGTACTAGACTGTTGGCGAAGTTTTTAATTTTGGTTTATGGTGTTTGTAGTTTTTGGAGGCACAGGATCAAACGCTTGAAAGGCAGTGTTCATCTGATACTATGTACCAACCCCAAATACAGGTAGGGTTTGCTTGGTGGGCTTTTTTCTTCTTCAAGTACAATTCTTTTCTCCTGTAAAAAGAGAAAAAAATCTCCTTTTTTCTCTTTTTTTCTTTTTTTCTTTTTCTAAAAACATCAGTCAGTTGAAGTAGATAGATGCATAAAGCAAGTAACTTCATTTTACTGGTAAAATACCTTAGTGGAGTAACACAATAGCATTATCATCCTTCTTTTTTTACTGGTTCTTCTTTTAATCTGTATGTCATAATAATGTCATTAGAGGGTGACTTCATCTTTTTAGCAGGCTATTTCTGCAGTACTTAATGTCTGTTTGATCTTTCATTCAGATATCTATTACCATACGTATCTATTATAAGTTGAAAAGGTTTTTAGTCTGACATAACATTGAAGGGGAAGAAATGTCAGCTTCATTAAACTTCATAGTTCTGAGACTGGAGGCAAATTACTTAATCAGCACATTTTCGAAGAAACATGCTGAAAAAATCTTATGAAAATAGGTAGTTTGTCTGTATTTATTTTCCCTCCTCTCTTTAATCCACCTTTTTTCTGCTTGCCCTGGAAAGGGGCAGTGAATTAAATTGTCTTGCATTAAGAAGTTTGGCAATGCCTGAGACAAATTTCTACTGGACTGAGCAGCTCAATGAGGTCAGGGCTGGGTACCAGGGAAAGGAGGAGGCTGGCAAATGGCACAGTCTTTCCCTCTCACATGCCCTGGCCTCATACTGAAGTGGGAAATTTTGGTTGTGCATATTTAGTTATCCACTCTGAGGCAACATCATTCTGCCACAATAACATCATGGTGGGGGGCTAAGGCAGCAGAATACTGCACAAAGTCTCAGAGCCTTCATAATCAATCAGGAGCTTTTCCAACTCTTGATGTTGGGCTGACAAGTAATTCAGGTGAATTAAGGCCTGATTCAGCAAGGAACATAAGCACTTTCACAATTTCCAGAGCACAAACCATCCCTGTGAAGCAGATAGGATACCTATATTTATGTGGCTCGCTGAACTAGGTCCATGAGAACACAAATACAGTGATGGCTTTTCTCCCAGTGTTTGTGGCCTGTCTTCATCTGTCTGACAGTTCTTAGCAGTGGCACCAAGACTGACAGCTTGGGCATCAAACAGTACAAAACTGAACTCCTTTTGAAGCAGAGAACTGCAGAATGCATACGGCAAGGAAAGAAGAGGAGGGGGGCTCAGGGTGCAGAAAGTTCAAAGGCTTTAACACTCACTAGCTACTAGGTCTTTTGGTTTTGCTCCTCTGAAGGATGTGGCATGCAAGGTTAGGGGTGCAGAGGCTGTGCTTTAGATGTGAATGGCCGCACAGACATTATGCAGACTAGAACAAGAGTATGTTTGCAGATGCCTTGCTTTAACTCCCTGTATAACACTAGCACAGCTTTTTCTTTTAGCTTTCAGAGGCATGTGCAGTTGTGTCTTGGTTGTCTTGACCGAAAGAATGATCCTGTGTGTTTTAGCTGGATCTTCTTTGCTACAAATCCATAAGAGATGCCATTGGTGTTTTTGTTACTATCGCTACTTGATGGCTTTCTGCAACTGCACTTCACATTCCTGAAGCTGAAAGTTTTGTTCTCTTGGCCACCGAGAAACACTACACTCTTATTTTGGAGTCTCCCTGCATTCCAAGATAGCACCCGTAACAGAGGACACGCAAGGGTCAACAGCTCCTCGGCCAGCAGCACAACCTCATTCATTGCAGCAATGAGCTTTTCAGAATTTGGAAATGCCCTAGAGAGCATTTCCTTTTGTGTCCCAAAGAGACTGGCATTTGCCCTTTGTTCCCAGGCAAAACCATGGGAGCAGCAGAAGGATATCATCAAATATTTTGCACCCAAACTTGCCCCTTCTTACCACTGAAAACTCTCTCTGAGATCACCTGGTGTCATGATGAAGTCACACTGGGGTCCTTTGATTTTGTGACTGCTAAAGACATGTTTGTGCCATTGTTAGTGTAAGGAAAAGCTGGTAGCAAGCTTAAGGTATGGTATGTAATGACATTTAAAAAAAAAAATTGCTCCAGAAACACCTTACTCTCTGGAGAAACTGGGAAGATGAAGGTGAGAATTTGT
This sequence comes from Anser brachyrhynchus, assembly GCF_964034855.1. Lineage (NCBI taxonomy): Eukaryota > Metazoa > Chordata > Aves > Anseriformes > Anatidae > Anser > Anser brachyrhynchus. The sequence continues at coordinate 9,365,425 of NC_137695.1, forward strand.
AGCAGAATACACCTTATGCTGTACTAAATTCTGCCCTGGATTTTGTTTATATTAACTTGTTGAATCAAATTCACAGTTGTAACTGAGGTCTGTACTCGGCTGTGAATAACACAGACTATTGAGATTTGGGTGCAAAAGGAGAGATCAAGGTGTCTTGACAAGAAATTTTATCTCCTTTTATCTCGTTAAGTTTGAGATGTGAAGTGCAGATAGTTGACATACACTTGGTCTCAGGAGTTATCATCAACTTTCAGTCTTTTCTTTCCCAAAGTGTCAAACTTTTACAAGCTGTTCACTGACTGTGAAGTCAGTCTTCAGTCCCAGCATACAAACACAGCCATTTACAGTGGAGTGACCTACTGTAGTTATAGCTATAGCTGTAGCTATTTCCAAGTGACCCACTCTAGCTATATTTTGTTATTGTTTGCCTGCAGAGAAGTGTCATAGGTAATTTTTCAGTTCCTTTCCAGACCTAGCACTGTAAGCCTTTTTGGACCAATAAATGTTTTGTTTTCTCTGTTAATTGTTACCTTAGGAGGAGGGCTTATAATCAGAGGGTTCTTGTGCATACCTAACATTATGTTACATAAAGACTAGAAATGGATGATTTAGTATCAACATTTCTTAATTTTTGAGATTTTCCAATAAGTATTGATTTTAAACAGACAAATAAAAGGAAAACCCCACGTTTATTTAGGACAGCAGCTCTCTGACTACGGTAACTCTGACAACGAGGTTTAACACACTAAAAGGTGTCACCAGGTTTTGTACCCGTGTCTGGCCAGATTTCTACTGGAAAGTGTCCCAACAGCTGGCAGGTCTGTGCCAGCAGGTCTGTACAGTACTGATGCAGCATTGAGCAATAGGAGATTGATCGTCTACTGTTGTAGATACACAATCTCTTTGGACAACATAATCTACACTGTCAGTGTCCACATGCAAGATCTTTTCTCACCTAATTTTGGCTGCTAATGAAGTGGATTTTTCATATGGAAGCCAAGATAGCTGTTCTGGAAGAACTTCATCAGCCAGGCCCACCCTCCATAAATCAGAGTGTCGAGCCCATGTTAGCTGAGCAGCTGGATGGGGAGGCAGGAGATGCCTTTGGGAGTTACTCTGTCTCTTTGCAAGGCAGCCAGGAGACTGAAAGTGAAACTCATCTGTGGGAGCCAGACTCTTGCCACATTTTCATCCCCATTGGCATGGCATGGGGCTAGCTGAGGGGCAAGGATGGAGTGGGATGTGGTGGGCACAGCAGTGGCAGACAGGCATGGAGTCCTCAGGAGGGAAAATATATGAGAACATGAGGCAGAAACATGAGACAAACTGCCACTGTATACATCTGTGACTAGCTGGCTTTTTTACCTGTCTCTTCCTAAAATTCAGCATGCACAAGCCACATGGTCTTTAGTGTTGACACCAGACTAGGAGCAAGAGCCTTGATTTCAAAGCCCAAAGAAGCTCTTTGGTCCAGGGTCAGTCCCTAATCTTTGTCTCTCATTAAGCTATCGTTCAAGAGCTAAAAATGTTCTTCCCACTGGTTATATCATTATGAGTGTTTACCCTGCCAGTACCTGGAAAAAATTGCTCTCTGAGGTAGAGCCAAATACCATTACTAGATCTGCAAAAGATTTGACAGTGAAATTAATTAGTTAATCTTTGTAAAGTGCTTTGAAGATGAACAGCTCACTATGAGTTTTAGGTGATGTTATTATAGGTTAGTGAGTCACTTTGTTAATTTAAGGCAGAGGGGTCTCTTTTACCATGTCTTATAGTGTTGTCTTCACCATGTCTGTGGGGTTGACCAGTCTTGTCCTGCCACCTCCTGCCCCCTTATTTCTGCCTGTGTTCACGTGCTGCCTCTAGCCCTCTGGGGGTCAGGGACAGGGCTAGGGGCACATTTGCTCTGGGCATCAAGATCTACAAATTCCTTTCAGCAAGCTTCACGCCTTGCCATCGCTGCCCCTCTTTCCTGGGAGGTTTGCCATCCCAGCCTGTTTTGGCAGGCGACTACTTCTCTGCCTGAGCAGACTCGGACCCCGACATCCCCAATCTCCCAAAGAAGGGCAGCCCAATCTGCTCTGGCTCCCTGCCCTGGGCCCCACCTGGATGCTCTCTGATCTGCTTGTGGAGCTAATGGTTGGTATTAGGTCAGGGACTTTCCTTCTGCTCTGTGTTTGTGCAGAATGCATCACCCTGGTTCCCCACCAGACTCTGAGGTACGGCAGTAATACAGGCAATAAATAATAACAACCTTGAAACCTCTAGTGCAAATTACAGCCGCATGCAACACCTACGTAATTTTGTATAATATTAGCACAGTAGCTACCCTGGGAGAATTATATTCAGATACGAGAATACACAATAATAATCCTTCCATCTGAAATCAAATAGAATTGTCTAAATGCCTAGAGCTCCTTTCCTGCTCCCGTGTTTTTTAAAGAAAAGACGGAACACAGAAATGAAACGAGTATGTGAGATAAATAACCAAAGACAAAAGGAATCAAAAAATAAATATTAAAGCATAATAACGATGTAATTTCTCTTCTATAATATACAAAAGTTCTTATGCCTGGGCCCTTCTTGCATCTTGCACTCCATGATTATACCGGAGAAGATGAGCCCTCTCCTAGTGTTTATAATCTGAGGTTCCAATCTTGCAAACATTTACATGCATGGTTAACTTTATGCACACAATTAGTGCAATTGAAGTCATGCCACTTGCAAGACAAGATGCAACAAGTGAGTGTATCAAACGCTAGGTGGGAAGAGGGCGGCAGACAGATGAAGGGTAGTAATGATAAGATCATGTGGTTACCTGGGCTAACTCTGCACGCTCAATGACTCCAAATGCCTTTTTTATTTTTGAATCATCACTTTAAAAGAGTTCCCTGTCACTCTATAACTGCTTTTTTGTGACTCAGAAAATGCTAGGCTTACTCATGTTGGTATAGTGTGTTATTAGTGGACTTTTTCATTTTCTCTTCAGAGAAATGCTATCTCTCCACCACCAACTAACACCACTTTAAAAATAATAAGAAAAAATGACCCCAAGCCTCTCTCATTTACTCCACTGCTTTCCTTCTCTCTGTTTGTGCATTAACCTCCCCCTCTGGATACCTTCTCCAAATGAACATCTTTTTGTTTCCTGAGGCTTTTCTTATCTTCCTTGCAGCTGTCCAAGAGTCAAGATCTGAGGAACAGGAAGGCAGACGTTTTGTTGACCAAATATAGCAGATACCCCTTACATTCACAGCTCCGGGGTTGTGAACCACACGGGGGCTGTTCTTGACATCACCCTGGCCTTGACCAATCCCTCCCAGCTCTTACCAATACGCACAACATGGGGAAGCAAACCATGAAGTGTGACCAAGCCAAAATTACTGGAGCATCTGGACCAAACAGGAAGGGCAAAATAGTATTTTTCAAGCACCATTTGCTCTCACATTTCCTAGCTCTTTGAACAGTCTGGACAACTCCACAAATAGCTGAATCTCTCCTTCTTCAAAAATGGCTATATCTCCATAAAACTGTCTTGGGAGGCTTCAGATTTAGGAAAGTCACCCTATGCCACTCCACACATAGATGGATACTTCAGGCATGTTTGTGGAACAGGGAAGCTGTTCGAAGTTGGATGGACTTGGAAAGACAATTTGGTTTATACGTAACATTGTTATCACATAAGTTAGAATAATTATCACATTTGTGTTGTATTTTCATGATATTTGCTTCACTTAAATTGTTGTTATAAAATAATTTTATGAGTTATGTTGCTATACTCTGCGGCAATGTAAGGGAGTTTTCTGAACTCAATGGTGAGGCCATGTGATTTAATTGCCACACTATTTGTTAATTAGTCTGGGTGAAAATGCCAGCACCTGAGTGTGTTTGGAGAGTGGGCGGTGGGAATGTAGCTTTGTGTGAAGTAGTTCCAAATGCCAGAGAGCTTGAATTTGTGGTTCTGATTTCTTGATGTTCTGACTTCTTTAGCTTTACCAGCCAAATAACTAGTGTTTAAAACTTTCATAGGCAGAACTTTTCTTGTGTATCTCATGCATCTGAGCAAAGGAATGTTGATCTGATTCATCACTGGATCACATCTTGTGTAGTGCAAGTGGGTTTGGATCACTCTAACACCAGAGTGGCAGTACCTTATGCCACACTGAGACGGCCTAGATGACTAAACAGAGCAGGCACCACTGGCCCCCTCAGTGTCTGGCTGAAGTATCTGTAGAGCAATTTGCTTGATATTCAATATAAACTTGAGACCATATAGTCTTGGAATAATTTTTAGTGATCAGGTAAGATACCTTGCAAAATCTTCACATAGTCTGGGTCCCACAGGAGAATATGGTCAAGATAAACATAACAGATAGCAAAGATAGTGTCATTCATGCACAGCTTGTATTAGATATGTGTAATGATGTATCAAAAAACTGTTTGTTTTTTTTTGTTTGTTTTAGAAAAAAAAAAAAAAAAGATCAAGCACAGTCAGTGATGCTTCTGATGTGGCCCAAGGAGCTAGGTCATTTCCCAGTTGTTGATCTGGTTGTAAGGAACAGCAACCACAAATCTGTCAGTCTTCTTGCTGTTAATATGCCCAGGCCTCAAGCTGCAATTTATTTTTTACATTATGTGTGTTATTTCTAGGCTAACAAGTTTAGAGTTCAAACATCAAATGAGTTTTGTATTTCACGGAGCAGTAAGGGGATGCCATGCTCTCATGTTCTTTCTGATGGTACAAAGTAGACTACGCCAATCTGGGAGCTGGCAGAATCATCCACAGGTTTTAAACAGCACGGATGAGAAAGTAGCCATGCTTCTGCCTTGTTTTGGAAATAAAGGATAAAACGCTCGCTACATAATACCTGTTTTGATGACTTCAAGGCTTAAGGAAGACAAACGGATCTAGAAAGAATCCCTTTGCTGCATCACAACAGATGAAGCAACAGCTTGGCAGAAGTATAACAAGAGAAAGGAAGTAACTAATGCAGTGCTGAACTGAGCGCTTCTTTGGAGCAGTCCGAGGGTGCAAGAGAGACCTATTGGCTCAGTGCAAGAGTAGCAAAAAGTCCTACTTGTCAGTGGTCCCTGTGCACCCGAGACACAAACTGGTTGCACCCATATTATCATAGAATCATAGAAGATCCAAGTTGGAAGGGATCCACAAAGATCCAACTCCTGGGTCCCCAAAGGACCACCCAAAATATCAGGCCATGTGTCTGAGAGTGTTGTCCAAACGCCTCTTGAATTAATCACACAGGGAATACACAGGATTAGTTGGCTCCGGTTTAGTTTTCCTGAGTTACTATTTTCAGCCCTACAACCCACCATAAATTTGTGTCAGGAGGATGTGGAAAAAAAAATTCTCTCTAACATATATTCATAATGGCAAGGAATGGTCTTTCTTTCATCAAGGGGGTAAACTTTTGTTCTCATTATCATTTTCTGGTATATTGACCACTAATTGCAACAGTAGAGATGACATAAAAAGAAGACGCATGCAGTAACAGGTGGGAAAAATGATGAGTTTTGCACTACCTTAAAGGAAATTATGTCACTGTCATTTCAGAGTTGAGACTGGTTATATGATAAGGAGGAGCAAGTCACCTGTGCATAATATCTACGTTCACATTAAAATAAACACAGTGCATCAAACTGTGCCCTCATGTATACACACACTGCCCCACAGTGACTATGGAAGAGGAACTGAGTGGAGAATTTGATCTAGTGCGATTTCAAAAATAGCACCATGAAGTAAAGTGGGTATAAATGCGGAGGAAGTGAACCCACAGAAGAACATAACCAAGGGTGTAAAACAGCAAGTTTGGGTGATGATGCTATCGACAAAAACTCAGCACCTGGACGGGGTCCCTGCTCAGACAACAAACTCCCAAACATGCTCCAGTCCATCATGAATATGCAAAGCCACTAGTAGCAAGGAAAAGCAGGATGCTCCTGGGTATTGGAAGCCTGCATGGTTTTCAGGAGTCTTCTGGCAAAGGAGTGGACAAGGAGGAAAGAGAACAGGCCATTTAATCACCATCACCCCACAGATAAGAAAATTGTGGCTCAAATTCAGAAGCGTAAGGTAAAAATTCACTACACAGTTGAAACTAAAACTGTTTTATTTCAGGCAAGCTGGCAGAGTGTTTCAACAGCTTCCTGTGGCTTAGCTGCTATGACACAGTAGGAATAACCTTTCTTCTGTCTAGGTCTTAGGAAGTATTATGTTTCATCCTTGCTAAGTGACCTGTATTTCACAGGTCAGATGTAAAATTCATCCAAGACTGAGTTCTCTTGCTCCTCAGCATGCACAGGTTCATTAGAAAGAGCAGCTGGTGCAGGAGGCACCTGGCACTCCATACTTACCTTTCCTTTTTCATAGTGCTGTCCCTGCCCCCGTGAGCATGATCACTGGCCAAAATGAAAGCCAGATCCAACACCTTCAAAAAGGAGATCTCTTCCCTTCCCTTGGGATCAATCAATGTAAGTGGTTCTCCCTTGACCTCCCTAGAACCTACCTGCAGCTAGAAAAATTCAGACTCTTCTATTAACTAAATGGCTGTGAAGAATTACTCCTATCAGAACCTCAGCATAAAATTTTTCTGTTTGTTTGTGGTAGCCTGAGGTGTTGCCATTTGGGCCTCATGTAAAATGAAGTAGTTGAACTGTCATTTTGGGCTGATTGGGAGATTTTGAGACACATACCCAACACCATAAGTCCAATTTAGGCACTTGAATACAATGGCAAGTGATGGTGCTAGGTGGAGTACTTCATATGGGTACTGTGCTCAGGTAATACAGCTGATGGCATGCTATATTATTTCCGGTTTGAAAATCCTCTGATGGTGAAATAATACTTACTTTTCAATCTTTCCTTATTCCCAGGTGCATAATTAGTTTTTATAGAGTCATAATAAGATGGTTGCTTATACATAATTGTAATGTGTAAAGTCTGTATTTTTTTAAATGTTTAAATAAGTTGAAGAATAGCAGTGGAACATTCATACAATTTTCCCTATTGCCCAGGGTACTTCCCTGAAATCCAGCAGCAATCCTGAGTATATGGGTTTAGAAGTCAGTCATTTCCTATTCTGTTATCAGTGTATAATCAAAGAGACGGAGCTTTACTGGCTTTTAGGTTCATGACTTGTCCTTACAGACATGTATCACAAACCACACAAAAGAGTGGTTGCACACACTCTTACTAACTATGCAGCAGCTTTAACTCAGAGCTCACATTGGTTTTTTTCCTTAAAACTCACAAATGGCCTTGGAAATGGTAGCTGTAATTCTGCAAACGCAGAAATGTGGGGAAAATTAATTAATTAAACTGAAGCTTCAGAAGAAAACTGTGGTAGAATGGGAGCTTTTACCAGCACCCCTTCTGGCATTTGGAAAAAAACATCTCAATATTTTAGTATTAAAATTACTTTACTTTTGGATTTTGTTGTTGTTGTTTAGGTGGAGTGGTGGTAACATCTAAAGGTCAGAGAGATTAAAAACAAATATTGTAATTTCATTAAAGCATTTCAAGTGATCTGATCAGGATTTTCTTACTGAGAAAGGGGATATCTTTCATAAAAAAAACAAATTCATTTCAAACTGAACTGTCATCCTTAACCAGCACAAGTTTTTATCCTCCTAGTGCCTCTGCGATGTAGCTGTAGTTTACAATTTATTACCTTTCCTGTTTTTCTCTGACAATTTGGGCTCAGATGTCTGAAGATATTTCACACTTAACCATACAGATAAGTGTTTGCAGGACTTCTTTAGGTACTCCTGAGGTGACTTGGTCCTGATGAGCCGTTGTGGGAGTTGGGCATTTACGAACCTCTGAAAATCCCTCTGCATGTTTACACTGCAAGAACCTCGAGACACTTAAATATCTGGCTTTAAGGATGGGACTCATCCCATCTAATACCAGCCTCCAAAAAGATAAGTATCTATCCTCAGCTAAACCTGCTCGCGTTGTCCTGAGGGGAACTCAGCCCCGTCAAAGGGCAGGGCAGCCTCCCCATGAAGGACACCCACCTGCAGACACAGCCACTCACTTCACGGAGGTTTTGGGCTCTTCCCACTGACCCAAGGGATGGCTTTGATCCATAGCTTAGATGAGATGCTTAACTTTTCAAGACCTAATTACAGGAGAAGAATCCAACACTAGGGTGAGGTGCGGTACAAGAGTTATCTGGACAATGCTGTCATAGGCACAGCTGGTGTCTATATTTTAGGCACTTATTAAATTCAAAAATTAGAGGTTTAGGAGCCAAATTCAATGACTTTTATTTTTCTCCATGACCTTGATTCAGCTGAAATCTGTGGAAGACAGAGTGCTAAAAACAAAAAAATCCTAGACAAGGCAAGCTCGTAGATGGTGAAAGCTTTTAAGATCACTATGGGAGCTTCAGGCAGGTAAACAAGTCACAAGGCAGCTTTGGTGTGTAAAATTGCTCTGTATCTCTTGAATTAAGTCCAACCCATCTCCTTTTTATATCAACATAAGGCCCCATAGGCCCAGGGCTGTACTTACGCTTTTCCAATACAATAATTTTTCTGTATAGAAAGCTCCATCTGACCAGGAATTTATGGTTATTATTTCTAAAGCTTTGGGATATCCCTGGGTTAAATGTGGTGCATAAATGCAAACAGTGTTATTTAAGCTTCTACATGACTAAAAGCAGAACTTCAATGGTATCTAAATATAGGCTTGATAATTATATGATATCACAGATCAGTTAACAATTGTCTTGAGAGTAGTCAACAGCCTAAATTTGTTACACCCTGGTCTGTACATTTAGGGCTAGCTCTCCTCCTCACCTTTCCTGGAATGCCAGCTATGATGAGCAAGCTATTTTCAGTTTCTCATGAGGAAGCTGCCTTTGGACCAGTTCCTACGTTAGTTAGCATTTTGCCTCGGTAGCAAATTTAGGATCTGGCCCTAGGAAACCTGTTTTCTTGGCACCTTGAGCCAATTCATTATTAGTGTAGTTACTTTTAATCATCTGCTATGTGCTGCCTGCAGTGGCCTGTGTAGGAGCCTCTATGAAGATGGAGCTGTTGTGACTCTTGTCTCATGAAAGAGTCTCTCCAGTTCTTTACTTTGAAGGTCCACTGAAAGGTGTGTCTACGATGACACATCTGTTCTGTTTTGTTTTCTTCTTTTCCGTATAAAAAAGTACCGTGATAACTTCTTGTCGCTGTGCCAGGACGTCACTCGATACATGTAGAGGAGAAACAGTTTAAAGCTACTTGACTAACAGCTTCCTCTGTCAAATATGACATTAGAGTTATGATTGTCTCTTTTTTATCTCTTCACTTTGATGACAGGCTTATCTGAGGTAGTGAGACAAAGAGCGGGGTTGATTCAGCCTACCATGCTGTGCAGGTGAGAGTTTTGAGATCAAGTACAGCTGTTCGAAGGGCAAGTCCTAGTGCTGAATGACAGCTGCTTTCATCAGGAGCATGGCTTGTTTTTTCTTTCTTTCTTTTTTCCTTTCTTTTTTTTTTTTTTTTGACAATGCCAAGAAATTTGACTGAGGCTTAAGGAATGTACAAGCTTAAATATCAAAATGTGACTGCTTGTGTAATAATGTCAGTCTGAGCTACTGGCTCCTTTTGATATTCTTAGATCAGATCAGATGCTTCTTTTAGAAAATTCAATGTGTTATTTCTGATTCTGGTCAGAAGGTGTGAATCTATTTACTGAATCCATGCGTGTGGATCTGACAGTGCAGCGTATCACACCCACTGTAATACTGCACAGAATACTAACATTTCTGGTTTGTTGCTAGAAAAGAGCTGCAGATTGCTCTGTGCTGCACTTATCAATCAGTGTTCACCAAGATCGTGCTTTGCACCATTTTTTTTCAGAGCAGCATGGTGTTCCTTCCTTCTCTCCTTCCCTTCCCCCATCGCTCACTGCCTCTCCACCTCACTTCTCAAAAACTATTGTTAGTTGTTTGATAAGCCCATTAGCCCACTATCCAAAAGCTCTCAGATACTGCACATTATTAGGACATTTTAAGTGTGGCTATTTTGAATTTCCCAGAATACTCACATATGCAGATGTACCATGAGGTTTTGAAAAAAATGCTCAGCCTTTACTGCATGAACAAAATCTCCCATGTAAGCAAGCAAAGAGGTATGTGCTTATCCAAGTAGTTATCTATGCCTGCAGGTATTTGAAGTGTGTGAAGGAGTGCAGGGTTTGTACATGCACTGGTTGGACCATACATACATGTTATTAAAAGCTGAATGTATTTAGGCTTGGTCTCACTCTTATTCTTGCTCTGCCTATCTAGGAGAGGATATATTTATTTTTAAACCTCAAGTCTTGTATTCTCTGAACAGAACAACTAGACTTCTGATTTCTTCATTTTCTTTCTTTTTTTTTTTTTCTTATTTCTGTTATGTCACAAATAAAATATCATATGCTCAGAAATGGGCTCATGATCACGTCCATGGTTTTTACTATTTCCTCTTACCTTTCCTCTAAGAAAATTCAGGCAACCTAACTTCCTGGCAATGAGAGATCCTGGCCATGTGCTCTTGGAAAGTCTTGAGGATTAAGATGTTATTTTTTATCTATAATAAACTTTTCAGCCAGATCTTTGAAGTTTTTCAGCATGGTTTTCCCACCAGCAGAAGACACTGATTTTTCTGCCACGAAGCATACGAGAGTACAGGAGTTTATCTTAGGTGAAAACAAACATTGAGCTTGGCCACGAAAAGCACTGGAAATAAGAAAGTGATTTGTAGCCATTATAAGATATTCAAGTATATGATACATTTACATCTATTGATTGATATTCACTGAAACCTAGAGAGACTAAGTTCTATTAATATCAGATCTGTCTATTAATACCTATTAATATTAAAAGAGGACTGAAAAAAAATATGTGAAGAAGCCCAGTAAAGTCAGGGAACTTCGACATGTTGTAGCTATGTCTAACATTTATAAAAATACCCATTGAACAAGAAGGAAAGAGAAACACTGATAATTCTCTGCCTCTACATACACATTGCAACAATATTTGATTATAGTATAACAAACTTAAGGGCTGATATACTTGAGGAAGACAGCTCTATATGTGAAACTATTTGTGTGTATTAGGAATATGCTCTTGCCCAGATCCCACCCTTCAAATCATGTAAGGGGGGATCCCTATACTCCATGGGATCTTGTCCTCAATTTGAGGGCTACTAGTGCCTTGCACCGTAACTTCTACCTCGAGCAAGGCCACTGAACACAAAGGGATACAAGAAAAGAAATGTGTCTCATTATAAAACATCTGGGAGCAAGCATATTTAGCTAATTTAACTTAATTTTAAATGTGAACCCAAGACAGCATCCACCACATAGTGGCAGACTTGCAGGGAGGCTAGGTATCTAAAGCTGCAGACAACCAGCACAGTACCATTTAATTTCCATTGAAAGTTGAGGTTTTGGGTACCTAGACGCTTTTGAAAATCTCACTATGCCTCTATTTACCTCTCTAGACATTTAAATATCTTCAAAAATTCTGGCTTCTTCTCTCCCCTTTCAACAGAGACTTCCACAATGAGATCCTTTCATTATTAGTGCCAGAGTGGTAGCTAGTTGCTACTGAGGAGCTTTTCACCATGGCCAAATCCAACAATAACAAGTAATAAAAATCTAATAATCCAAGCGATCGACAGTGTATTGAATAATTCTTCTGAGAGCACAGTGCAAATAGCACAATTCTGGGCATACTAAAGACAGTGAAAGATTAAAAACCTAAATGAACACAGAAAATGTCTGTCACGTCAGATACATCAACTCTGTCAGTCCAATACATACACTTAATTAAAATGGTTCAACCATCTGTCCAAGAGGGTGCATGGGAAAACTTTAATTGATCGTCTCAGTTTTTCTGAGTGATAAGGAAATAGGGCTAAAGCCAGCTCTCCTGGAATGGATTTAAGAGTTATAAAACTGACAGTTGGGGAATTTTCTGCCTTAGCTATTTTAAGCCTCACTCCTTTCTCCCCACAACTTTGATAGAATTGGGCAATTCAGGAACACAGGGGCAGCTTAAGCGCTGAGAAGGCAGGTGAACTGCATCCCTCCGTGACAGCCAAGCCTTGTGCCCGGGGGGGCTATTTGCTGTGAAGAAGGGTAGGTGTTTCCCTGCCACAGCCCTCCCTGGAGGATACAGCAGAGGAGCAAAGGCAGCTTTCATTTTCCACTGGGGCTCTCCGGGAGCTCAGTGAACAGAAACAGCTGAGGGTAGACACAGAAACACTCACTGCCTTATTCGCCTCACCCTCTTCTTGATCTGGTCTTTCCTCTGTGCCACAAAGGGAGGCAAAATCACAGTTTTTTTCACCTGTGTATATTCACCTCACCTAGAGGCGTGCCTAGATTTGAGGCTCCTGGGATGTGATTCAGCTCATCTAATTTTAACTGTTTTAGAGGTATCTAGACTAAGCAGGGCATCAGTGAGAGAAAGACCCCTCTAAAAGGTGGTTCAAAATGCTTTATGCAGGCCTCTATTCCTATAAAGCCAGTGGGAAGAGGCTGGTTCATTTGAAGGACTCCAAATGTACATCAATCCAATATAAGTTTGTTTGTTTGTTTGTTTGTTTGTTTTCCCCTAAAAAGAGTTGTAATCATCCCCTGACAGAAAAAAGCCTTCATCCAACCTGTGAGTTTCTTGGTTGCTGCTTTCCCCACCCCCAGACTCTTCCTGCTTGATTTTTCCCAAACTCGGTTGTGGAATTATAATGTAAGTTGGGTTGTTTATTCTCCTCCTTTGCAACCTCCATTTTCCTTTGACATTTACCTCCAGAAGATCAGGTACTTTTAGCAGCCATCCTCTTGGAAATGTCCTAAAGGACCAGCTCCAGGGGAAAAGCATTTTATAGATTCTTCATATGGAAAACATCTGTGTGAGAAAAACAGTGACTCTCCTCGCTTCTAGAACATTGTCCAGGTAGCCTTGGTCTCTCTGGATGATACTGTACTGTCTTTCATTGGCCTCTGAAATAACAGCTTATACTCATGAGGGTGAAGAAAACCCTCCACAGAGTGATCACTGAAGCAGTGATATCTGAGAGCAGGAAAATTCCCATTTGTAATCTCCCCCTTAGGCCTTCAAAACCAGGATGGTGAGAGCTCAACCCCTCCTTATCCAGGGCCCTCTCACCAGCCTCTGCGCTGTTATCATGGCTACCTACTCTCACCAAGACACACTGGCTCCAGTGGTATTTTATAGTCCTTGTTGTGGGAAAATGCTTATGCCTACCCATTGCTTCACTAACAGCTATAGGAGACAGCTGAGCCAGTCGAGCAGTGGTAGGAGCAAAATGAGTACTCCTTCAGCCTGCTCAGTAGCCTCAGGAAATATCACAGTTGGGGCACACCCTGCTGAAGCAGCAGGGTGAGTGGGAATTGAGCTTAAGTCTGCCTCTACCCCTTCAGACCACTAGCAGTCTTCCAGGCCATTCAGGCGTTTGCAAAATGGACAGACATTTTTGGTACCATTCTAGGAACTGGCAGCAGCCACAGCAGCTGGTTAGCATGTGTGTGACTTGTCTGCTGGTGGGAGACGTGTATGATCGGATTGTGGGGAGCTTCTGCATGTTAAAGTACTCACCCACACTTCTCCAAGTGTCCTGGGAATTCAGCTCTGTTTGTGGCTGTCTGTTTCAGGTTTTTAGGTCCACGAAGAGGTTTTTAAATATTTGATATGTGTGCACAGGGAGTTCAGGGACTTGTTGATGCCACATGAATGGCCACATGCTGAAAATGATCAGAGAGCAGAGGTTGTTTTATACTGTGTGGTAGAGGAATATTTTTCACAAGCTTGTCCTAGTCTGGTTCCAAAATTGTTGCATGGGGATTGTCTTGAGCCAGCATTTTGGTGAAGCTTCACCTGTAAGGCCTAGGGAGACAGCAGTCAGGTGAAACCTTTAGGGAAAGTAGGGAAAGAAGGGACATGAACTGAGAGATTATCCGGGACTTGATTTTTCAACTGTTCCAAAGAAATGTCTTGTGATATTATATACCTGCTCTTGGTTCTGTCTTTAGCCTCCCCAACCATTCTGCCTTCTCCCACCATCCACCACTGTTCCCCTTGCTCCCATACTGAGATCCCTGTCCTGACTGCAGAACTCTGCCCCATCCCTCAGGACTAAACCATCCCTACTGTTGCTGAACAAGGCCAAAGACATGAGTGTATCTTTCACCAGTGCCAATGCCTTATATCTTACCATCCACTCTATACCATTTTCTTCTAAGGCTCCATGAACAAACTCCACTGTTTTCCTGTCTACAGTCTCTGCTTTTGCTATTCACTGAACCAAATACCAAAAAGTGCAAGCACTTGGAGAACAGCTGTAGGTACAGATTAGACTTTTTGTCCATGTTTGACAGTGGACATCTTTCACTTACGGCATCAGACCCTGTGAGTGTTGCAGTGTCCCACCAGCTCTCCGTGACAGTCCAATTTCTTGTGAAAGGATTTTCCCTTGATGGCCTTTTCCCAGTGGGGTCACACTATCTATATGGGCTCACTGAAGCAGAGCCTTATCTTCTAGCCACATCAAGCTTGATGTATTATTATCCTAAACTAATTTTCTCATTTAATTTCAGGAATATTATCAGTTGTATGATTTGTTTTCATTGACAGTAGCTACTGCTTGCTGTAAATTACACTGTACTGTTATATTGAACTTTTTTGATAATAAACATATTGTTACCACTCTGATCTTCTGCTGGACTGGTTTAGTAGTTAAGCTCTTTGGGTAAGCTGGGGAGAGTTTACAAGACATATCATACTTAATATTTAAAATATACTTTAAGATGAATGACTAATTGTGTGGGAATAATGTCATCTGTATGTTTGCATTATAGTTCTGTGATCAAAGACAGACTTCTAAGATATAATCTAAGCTCACTTAAATCCTAATGAGAAATTACTTGGGAATGTTGGTATTTCAACAATCCACAAGAGTAACTGAGCTCAATTATCCCAATGTCATAAGGGATTTGTTTGGATAATTGAGACTTCTGACCGTTGAGGCAATGTTCATTGTAACTAATATACATGCAGGGATAAATCTCTATTTTGAGGAAGAGGGAATTGTAGACAGCTATATCTTTGGATAATCAAGTTGCACTGTAAAGCCAGTTTGGATTCACATGGATCCTTGTGGTTAATAAACAAGTAACAAGGCAGGCCTGGAACTCTTCAGAGGGATTCGTCAATTGGTTCATAAACACAATCAAGTTAGTACAGAGATAAATGACTCCACCTGTTACCCAGCCCTGCAAAATTTATCAACTCAAGATTAAAATCTCTTTGCCTAGCCTTATGATGAGGTTCATAATTATGAAAAAATGTATCATATATAACTCACAAGTCAAAACAAATACTATTCCTTAGATTAGTGGACCAGCACAATTACACAAGTCTGTCTAATACTTTCTCCCTGAATTAATTAACAGGGTGCGAAATTGGACTAAATTCTTTGTAAGGGTGAAGTCTTTCTACACTTGCTAGAGACATTGTTATCTTTCTGGGTCTCTCTGAGCCAGAGTAGGTATTGGGGCCAGCTGGACAAGATTCACTCCATGCTCCTATGGTTTCAGAATCATTGCAAGATAATAGAAAGCATGAAGATGGGAGCAGAGATATGGGCAAAGAACTCACTGTTTCTATCTGAAGACTGTGAAAATAGGTCAAGTAGGTTTGTTTGTCTGTTAATGAACTCTGTAAGAGTTTTCCCATTTCTTCTTTGGGAGAAGGTTCTTTTAGCACCTAATGTCATCTGACTGGCTGAGAGAATAAAACAAGGGCTGCAATCTTTAAAAAGATGTGTCATTGTGCATAATAATGCAATTTTCAAGAGCACCTTAGGTTCACAGCTTTCACTGAATGTTAGTGAAGGTTGTGCTCACAATTCATCTCAACATTTCTGAAAGCTCCACTTTATATTACAAAGATTTAAACATCTTTTACTACTGTTAACAAACCATCACAGAGCAAAACAAATCACAGAAAAATGAAAAACAGCTTTCTGCTACTCTATAAACCCACTGCATTTGCATGTTTTGTGTACCGCATGAACTTCTTCTTACTCTCTCTCCAAGGTAGTAAGAAGAGGAGTAAGAATAACTGAAGGAACAAAACAGGTTGCATACAAGCAGAGACTGAATAGACAAGGTTTCTTTAATTTGGACAAGAGCAGATAAAGAAAGGATACGATAAGAGATCTAAACATCCATGAATGCTGTGAAGAACATAAAGAGGAAATGATGATTCACAATTTTCATAATGGCAGCAGGTTCAAAACTAAAGAAGGAAGATTTTTTTTTTTTTGCACAATGGAAAAGCACTAACCTGTTGCTACAGGATGTGGTGGAGCGTGGAAGTACACTGGGTTCAAAATGGCTAGAAAAATTCCCAATTAGATAAAACAGAGAGCAGTAGCTATTAAAAGTGATGATTCATGTGCAAATACAGTTAACCTTTATCTACTGATTGCCAGAAACTGAGATTGGGTGACATGGTAGCATTATGCTATACTTTGTTTCTGAAACACTTTGTCCTGGTTCCAGTTAGGACAGAGTTAATTTTTCCTCATAGTAGCTGGTAGGGTGCTATGTTTTGGATTAGGATGAGAAGAGCGCTGATAACATGCTGATGTTTTAATTGTTGCAGAGCAGTGTTTACACCAGGCCAAGGACTTTTCGGCTTCTCGCTCTGTCCTGCCAGCGAGCAGGCTGGGGGTGCAGCAGGAGCTGGGAGGGGACAGACCCAGGACAGCTGACCCCAACTGGCCAAAGGGGTATTCCATACCATCTGGCGTCATGCTAAACAATATATAGGGGTGGCTGGCCGGGGTGGGGGGCCGGCTGCTCGGGGATAGGCTGGGCATCGGTCAGCGGGTGGTGAGCAATTGCATTGTGCATCACTTGTTTCTTACACATTATTATTATTAATACTATTATCATTATCACTATTATTATTATTATTGTTATTATTATATTCCTGTCTTAATAAACTGTCTTTATCTCAACTCACCGGCTTCACTTTCCCGTTTCTCTCCCCCATCCCAGAGAGGGAGGAGGGAGGGTGAGCGAACGGCTGTGTGGTGTTTAGCTGCCAGCCGGGTTAAACCACAACACACTTTCCTGAATATCCACTCATGAATGCTTCTGGAGGCAGCTGGACACCTTTCTGACCCCCTGGCTGAGCTTATACTGGTTAATTAGACAGGCTAGGATACAGGAAAGAAGACTTATGGTTAATTTTTCAGTTCAGTTCCTGGCATGGGTCTGACCTGTGCCAATTGTGCCAACTGTGAGAAAACTTTCTCACCAAGAAAATCCACAGGAATAGTTTGGGTTGTACAGAGTCACAATTATTCATAGTGGGCAGTTTCAACGTGGCCCTCCGCTTTGGAGGTAAGACTGCTTTCATGAAAAACAAGCAAGGAAGTGCTAGCTGGCCTCAGGGCCCAGAAATGGTCCCTATCTGGCTCAGTTTGCTAAAGTGTAGCCACTATGGCTGTTCTTACATCCTTACATGACCATTCACAACAGGAGATCCAGTAAAACAGCATAAAGAAAGCCTCTGAAAGCTTCTTTCAGAAACAGGAATTTCAATGGGAAGTAGGTGCAACCAAAATGTGAGTCCAGGGATTTTAATCTATAGACAGGTGATCTCAAAATTCCTAAGATATGAACAGTTTTCAGAAGATAAAAATCAATGAAATGCAAGTGCTTCTTCTTTTTCTTCATGAAGAAGGCAGCAAAGGCCTATTTAGAACTTGCACTACGCTTTTCATGAAGAGTAGGAAATTAAGATGAGTCCTCAACCCATTTTCTAAGTCCTTACTTGAATCGGTTTGAAATCACAATTAAAACCAGATTCATGTGGCTCCCTGATGTACAGCTCAGAAGTTAACAGGGACAATACATGGTGCCATGTATTGGCATCTATGCCACCCTTGGAATTAACTTGAAATCTAATTTGCATTACGTACCACTGTTCTGTTACGAATATGGGCAGACATTTTACACAGAACTTGTTCCCACTTGATTGATCTTGTTTCTATACTATTTTGGAAGCTAAGTACTTTAACCTTTATCCCATTGCTGCTTGGTGTGATGTAATATTAGAGCTCCTAAGTGCATTTCTTGTCACAAGCATCTTAAATCATGCACAACTTAATCGAGTTATTAAAAAATAGTTTCCTCTGTTGCTTAGTCTATTTTCCATGCTCAATGGCTGAGGTCCTTTATTAAGGAACAATTAGCTTCTTGCCTTAGTTTGCCCCAAGGAACTACAACCCACCTTCTCTGGGTGCGCTTCTTGGGGGTCTGGTCAGCCAGGCCCAATTGAAGCAACAGGCAAGGGGCATCATTTGAATTGCTAGGGCCATTTCTGGGTCTCTCTCCAATGCAACATTACTTACCAATTCACAAAGATGAAATTTGGCAGGGAAGAGAGGAATCACTGGGAATTCACAGTGACACAGTCAAAAAGAAATCCTATTTGTCCCTGTAGTCTGTGTGAAGAAAAGAGTCTCCTGTCAAAGGGCTCTGCCATTTGACCCATTTTTTGTCCTTTGATTTTCAAATTGCTTTTCTTATAAGGTGACTATGCCATAGATGGCATGCTTCAATATCTCATTTATTCTTTATGAAGGACCACAAAGAGGTATATTCAAATTGCATACAATGGCACTTTGGGTTGGAATTGGTACCTTTAGTGCCATCCAAGTTCACGAGACTTATGAGGCAGACTGCCTTGCACATCTGCCAGAGCCGGGATCCTTGCCCAGTCAACTCTGAGAGATACACACAACTTCTGAGTTATGTATTTAGCCTAGGTGGTCTGGTCACAACCTGTACTTCTGTCTGGGACCTGAATAGGGCATGATAGCTTCTTTTCATTTTATGTTTAATGGTGGATCTTAACTCTCTGGCTTACATTCAAAATAACGCTCTATATGTCAGATTTGCCCCTTTTCTGTTCTAGTCCATTAGGTCATAGTGGAGGATATGCATCACCCTGGAGATGGCATCATTAGTTTCCACTCTGGGGTCTGTAAGAGGCTCATCAGCAGAAGGCACCAGATACTATTAAGCCTTCAGTTGTCATGGCTACCTTCCTTCCGCCTCACTCGTAGAATTGTCTTGGGAGCTTTAATGGAGAAGACACTGGAAATCTTGCATCACTGCAACTTCTTTTTAACAGATTGTGAGATCCCTGGGATTCTGCACCTTCCCTAGGAGGGAATTTCATCCTCAGGTTCCCATCAGTCACTCTACAATGGGAAGAAAAGGATGAAGCTTGGGTGAAAGAACAGCCCTGGAAAGGGGAAGGAAAAGGCAGAAGAAAATGGATGAGAATAGAAATACATAAAAAATATGAAGCATAGAGATGTAATGATAAGGAGTAGGAAATAACGCAGGACAGAAAATGGGGAACATTGAAAGAAAAGCAAAACAGAACAGAAAAGAGGAGAGACATGGAGTATAGCTACTTTTCCTTTTTTGTTCCAGCAGCCATAGTAAGGGCAGTCCGTAGCATATAACCTAGGAAGAAATAGGATTTCAGAGCTGTACAGTAAATAAGGTCTCTTCTCTAAAGCTGCAGAAATTAGCTCAAGTCTGGCCTTTCATCCATTGGCAATAACTTCACAAAGGCAAGGTGAGACCACTGAGCTTTTCCTTGTTTTCCATAAGTCCACGAAGGAAGACAGGAAGGGACCTGTTTCCCTGTCTAGCTTCAGATGATCCAAGCCCATGAGCTCATTACCAGGGTTAGGCAGAGAGGGCAGGACAGTATTGCTTCTAAGTGTGCCATCCTCAAAGATGGTACGTGTAACTGGTCTGCTGCCTGTCACTGAGGAACTGGCTACCTGGTGTTACCATAAACAAACTATAATAGAAAAGCATGAATATGGACATTTAATGCAAAGGTGCTGGTGTGCTATAAATATACCACTAACCCTATATAATACATACCTATACCTTTATCATATCTGTACAGGCATTTTAAGGATTTAGGAGAAGCAAAACCCCATATATATACATATATATTATTATTATTCAGTAATAAACTTTTACAGGTTATGTGGGATATATATGTGTTATTCAGTAGTAATGTGCTTGAGATCCATCTCCTTGTACCATATAGCTTGGTATTCTTCTTCTGGGGGGTCATCTAAGTCTGCAGAAAACCTTTGTGGTTCTCATTTTCAGGCATCAGTGCAGAAGTTATTGCTGCCTTTACTGCAGGTGCTGGCCCAGGCATGGCCTTCTGCTTCCTTGAAATAGGCTTTGAGCTCTCCTGGGTCTCTCTCCAGCAAAAGCACTTAAAATACAAGAATCTTTAAGTGATGGAACTTTAACCACTGAGGTCACTGGGACAATCTGTGTGTCTATGCATGCATTGCTTGACAGGGGTCATAGGCAGCAAGCAAGCCCAGTCAGTATAGATTATCTCTCCATCTTTCTCATTCACTAACTCCTAACCTGATTGCCTACTGACTTTCCAAATGATGTAATTACCTTGGCTTAGGTATAAGGAAGGCTTAGAAATGTTTTTCTCGTGTAAAACAAATATTGCCATTTTACACTCTGATGTAGCAATGGCAGGATGCTGATTCACTGATTTTTTTTTTTTTTTTGTTTCCCTGAAGGAATGAGCCTCTATCATGCATTTAGCTTACCTGCATGGCATCCCTGAACAGAAAGTGCCTCTGAGTGTGCAGGATAAACAAAGAGCATGCAGACCTATTTTTAGTCTTAATTTGATTGCCTGCTTCCTAGGCTTGTTCTGTGATTGAACGATTTTTTATTCATTATTTATTAGAATATTAATTAACAGCCATATATTTTCTTGAGATTTGCTTCCCAGTCAGATGAAAACACTGTCTGCTCCCTTTTTCCCTTAATGTATAAACCATTTGCTACATGTTTACAAAATGATATCATGTGTAAATCTAGTCCTGATAAGAAGCCTTGACAAGGAAATAACTTAGCATTCAGTGTTCATAAGAAGGGAGGGTGGGAGAGAAAGAGAGAAAAGGAAAAAGAGAGAAAGGATAAGATCTCAAACGAAATCAGCACAATGTGCTCCTTTAGGATTGGTTCTAGAGCAGATAAGGTTTCTATTCCTCCATAAACAGGTCAAAGAGTCTCGGCATCAAAACTGTATTTACCAAAGTTTTCTGTCATTTCGTGAATTGATCGCACATATAGTAAACAAACCTCTGTAAATATGAAACCAGATTAGCATTTTCAAGTTTTTCAAATGCAGTATTCTCTTTAAAATGGTTGGGCATTTTTCTTAGACATTTAAATCCTATGCAAATAGTTACAGCAAATATATGAATCAGAAAAATGCACTTTCAACTGCAGTGACCACTCCTTTCTGTATCTCCTTTTATTTGAAAATAGGCAAACATAGTACTGAGTTATTTCTATTTGCTTTTTCTGTTGAATATTTTTAATGGTTTGTACTGACGGAGGGAAAAACTGATGTTTAGTTAAAGTTGATACAACCCACAAGTGGACATGTCAAAACAAGCTATAGAAAGTTACTTTTGATGTGTTTTATTGAGATATCTATGGTACTTTCCAATTACTTTATGCCAAAAAAGGTAGCTCTACTCAAAAAATTATTTCTTTTGAAAACCACAAATAAAACTTGTCAGCCTTTTAAATATGCTTCAGTATATTTAAAGGGAACCTTCTTAAAGTAGAAATCATCCACTGCTAGAAAAAAAAAATAAATAAAAGGCAAGTAATACAACAAAATCAGTTTAAAAATCTTTACATGAAGTAAGCAATTTCATTAAGGTGGTGATATCAGGTGGCTGCTATTTTGTGTTTGTGTATACAAGTGTCTTCAGTAGCTGCATTTGCAGGAGTTAAAAAGTAACAGTGTGCAGAGAGCCAAGTTATTAGCTCTGTGATTGCTAATGCTCTGAGCCAAAAGTACATCATATTCGATGATACTTGAGTGTCCTTTCTATGTTAGGATCCTTCCTCCTAGGACAGATCCAACCTGAAATTTTCCAGGATTTTCTTTTTGCTCCCTTTTTAAATCAGACCTTAAAGCTGCTACCTAGAGGGAAAAAAAAAAAAAAAAAAAGAAAAAAAAAAAGAGAGAGAGAGAGAAAAAAAAGAAAACCCATTCTTTTTCCGTACACAGAGATATGGTTTTCCCCACCTTAAACATACATGATTTGAGTTCAAAGGCTCAGCTTCCTGAGTGATAGTAAAGGTCTGTTGTTTAGCCAAAGGATCAAGAGGATACTGGGCTCTGAGATGTCAGAAAGCGTGTCTAGACAGGGGTGGGAGGTTTCTCAGTGGAGGTGGGAGGAATGATAACCTTGATACTTAAATGTCCTGTTGTATCCTTGGTGCAATAACCACAGGGGGAGAAAAATGAGATGGAAAAGCCTAATAAAACAGCTTGTGAATTTTACAACTAGAAAGCATGCGAGCCTGGATGCCCATGCATTCCCCCTGCTGCAGCCACGCAAAGCTGCAGGCATTGCTTTCTGGAGCCTTGCCCTTTGTGGGAGCACGGCCGGGTGCACCTGGAGCCTTGGCAAAGCCTTCCTCCGCCTGGCATGCTGATGGGCAGAGTGAACATGCATGGCCCTTCTGGGCACAGTTGGGGAAGCCCATGGCAGGTGCCACCAGGACAGAATGAGAAGCCAGAGGTGAATCACAAGAGAGAGCCAGACATTAGCAGCCCTCCAGGAACATCAGCCACAACACTGGGGGAATACACGCAGATTAAAAGGAGAAATTACTGTATGGATGGGAGCTTTCAGGGAAAGCTCTTCAATCCCTTAGTTTGCAGATTTCTCCAAATCAGAAGACCATCTCATTCTGAAAATCATGGCTCTCAAAAAGTCCTGGCCTGGGTGAATGGGAGACACCTGGCCCAGTCACCTACAAAAACTCATGATTAGGGCTGGACAAAGAATTTCTGAGCACTCATAGAGGAAGCATGCAAGTATCAGTCCAAGAAAAGCTTCCCAAGTTTATTCAGGATTCGGAGTCCTGGACTGAAGCCCTAACTCTTCCTCATTGGCATTACATTATTTGGGTAGCTTTGCTGGATCATACCTGCCCTCGTTACCCATATCAGAGACTGGCCCATGTTCCTGAGGCTAAATGGGTAGATGCTTGTACCCACACCAAGCACCAGGAGCAGACCCTGACTTGAATAATCTACCTGTGCTGCAGTTTTCCTGGCAAAGAAACTATCAGCTGGTGTAGAGCTGAGGTGCACACACCCATGGTCATGAGCACAGTGAAGGGTGATAAAAGTTCCCCAGATGAAGGCCAATGGACGTGGTGCCAAAGAAACCTGTAATAGATGGTTTGTTTCCCAAAGAGCTTCCTGCCGAAAGAGATATGACAGAAGGAGAAGGGAAGTGCTGGTTTGAAGGTAGAAATTAGCTCCTTTAAGCTTTGTATAATTTTGCTGTTTATGCCCAGCTATATTCTGTATTTATCAGACTCTTGTTCTCCATCAGATTGGTGCCTCCTAGCAAACCCTCTGTGTCCTCTTCCCATCCACAAAATTACCCCTCTGCGTGCCCTCTGGAAATATGCAGACTTTTAAGGTTCTGTGTCTATGTATATGTGCAAGTGTCCTTGAGTGATGAGCCCTGCTTAAGAAAGAGCTGGAAATAGAGAATACATAAAATCCATCATAGTAGGGCACAGTGGAGAAAAAAGAGAAGTGGAAAATTTGCAGATTGCATTAATTTGAACAAAACATTTACATGTTTTGATAAAACTATTGCCACAGATAATGCATCCTCTGGTAACTTATACAGTGCACTAAGATGTTGTCATTTTTACATTTTCATTGCTGTTTTTTATTACCTTCTTTGTGTTTTATCTTTTGATAGATATTGGTAGCTTTCCCCCCTCTTGTACAACTGAGCCTCTTGATATGTAAATCTGCTGGTTCAGAAGTTATAGTTAAAGATATTATGATAGGATTGTGAGTGCTCTTTTCCCTGTAGTACAATCTTTCATTAAAATATTTTTTTCATTAAATTATAAAAAGCATGTTGCTGACTGTTATCATTTATTACTTTTATTATCTGCATCTTAAGTCTTTTTTGACTCTGTTATTAAAATGTGTTCACAAAGAAGGTTATGATGGGTTGTACTGTAAAAATGGCATTAGAAGGACTCAGACATCTCAGGAAGAATGAATTTATACCTTGATAAACGAATTGGTATATGGCATTAAATCTGAAGGAGAGTGAAACACAACCTCAAAAATATTCTAATGCCTGAGACATTCTATCAATATCTGAGCAAAAAGGATTTGCAAAACATTAATGGGTATAGTATTTCCTGCAATGAATTATGCCTGTTGACTTCTGTCAGTAAGAGGGACTTTGTCTAGGGTTACATGTTAGCAGGATTGGGCCTAGCCTGGCTGCTCACAGTAGAAAAGCATGCTTGCTGCAAGCCACTAGCTGTCAGAAATGAACAACCTGCCAGCATATGGGTGAGGTTTGGCTCTTCTGTGGAACAAGGAATTCGGAGGACATTACTATTTTTTGACAGTGGAAGGAACCAGATCAGGTTTTAACTTGACTGCAAATTAAGAGCTCACTGGGCATAAGAAGAATACTCCTGCAAAGAGCAAATAGGCTGAGCAAGAAGAAGTGTGTGCCTGATCTTGCAGGGAACCTATTAATGGAGTTATTAAAAAATCTCATGTTCTGCTATTGGTGAAAATGTTGCCCATGACTCACGGGCTGTATCAGTATTAGTACAGCATGTGGTTCTCTGCCCACGGCCAGCTTAGCTTGTGTGCTCGACTTGTTTGCGAGAGTTGAGTTCCATTTAAAATTCTTGCTGTCTGCAATGCTGGCTGTCTGCAGCTACCCCTGGGCCAGCCCGTGTGGCTTCAGCAGAGCCAGGAGACAATTTGCAGCCATCCCTGATACTGTACAGTCGGCAAGGTAGGTAGATCCAGCTGCTAAAGCCAGCTGTTGAAAACCACCTCTGATGCCTCCAGATGCCTGCAATATTGACTCCTGTTCTGGGAGTCATGCCACACGGCTTGGCTCAGCCAGCATTTCCTCCTTGCCTGTTTTCTCCAGCCCAGAGCTGGAAATCCCCACGCGGTTCCCCTCTCCCCCAGCCAGTGCCCCCAGGGGCAGCATGTGCCCATCTACCCCAGATGATACCAGCCCCCCAGCGCCTGCTCCCAGCCTGGTCCCCGCTTTCCATGCAGCTGAGACTGCCAAACCGCGTGCGTTTGTTGTGTGCGCGGAGGGCTGATCCGTCCTTCAAAAGGCAGCGTGGGTGAACCGGACCGGCCAGGAGCTGCGGTGACATGGATTTCATCAGACGCGAAGTCCTTACATCTGCTTATTCTCTATTGTCCTCTCCCATCTGCTTTGTTCACTGACTGGTCTTCTGGATGGCGAGAAGGTCAGAGGCCCTCCCTGAACGTCATGTCTTTATGCATACCCATCTGTTATTGTTAGAGCCTTGCAACCCACTTTCGATAAACCTTGCTCTTCATGCTTCAGTATGGCCAACATAAAATGTTGAGTGAGAATCTCTGAAGTTACCATTACATGATAAGATTTAATTATAAGAAGCATACATTCAGGTCGTTTTATTTGCTGAATAGTTTCAAAGTGTTTGAGATGCATTCTGAGCATGTTTCCCATCTTAACTCTTAAGCCTTAAGGGCTAGAGACTTTTATAAATAGAAAAAACTGGTATTTTGGAACAAACTCCTGATTCCAACAGGGGAAGTTTTAAGAAACTCACCAGCAACTGTGACACATATAACAAAATAGAAAATATTGGTGATTCTGATATGTGCTAGCAAAACTTCAAAGCAAATTCAATTAGAAAAAGCATTCATTTTTGATTAATCTTTTAAAGCCTAAGAGAAGTGATAAAATAGAACATTTTTATCCAGAAAATATTTAAAAATATTTATTATTTTTTCTAAAGCAATACTGCTTTCTTTTGATTATCAGATTTTTAAGCCCTAAAAGGAAGACAAACTAAAGCAAACATGAAATATAGGAAAGTTGAGTTAAACTTTTAAAATGCAGACAAAAAATTGTTTGATGGAAAGTTCCTTTGATGAAAAATGTTTAGGGAAGCTTTGTTCTACTTGGTAGCCAAGTAAAGCAGCCATGTATTTGTTATTCCTGTTACGCTTCACAAGTTAGACTGGGCCCTGTTGTTGTCCGTATACAGTGTAAGCACACCTGTATATGCAAAATGCTATATAGGGCAGCAAAGTATTTGTGAAATGTTGCTGGTGATTGGGCATGAAATATACAGAATGTGGATCATTATAATAATCTTCACATACTCGTGCCTGTACTCCTTTTATTAAACTTTCTTTCAAGTTTCGCTATTAATTTCCAAAGACACAGAGATAAGAACTCAGAAAATATGAGCTATCTGCCTACATTTATCTATGAAACCACGTCTTATTTATTTTTAGTTCTGGAGTTCAGGACCAGATGTGAAAGAAACATTGACACCAAATGTATTATTTGTATGAGTTTTAAACCTTTCAAACTTATTTCGACCAAGTAGTCTTCCTCTGAGTCCCTTGCCTGACACAAAGCAGAGTAACATGGAAGAAGACAAAAAGCCTTTACATCTTCACCTTTGCTGGAGATTATTGCACCTATGTGCAACAAAAGCCTGTAGCATAGGCAAGAACCTCCATGCTCCCAAACTGATTGCCTAATAGAGTTGGAGGTTATGGTAGGCCACGGACATGCTCTGTTGCAAGACTCACTTTCCCCGAGAGCCTCACTGCTGCTGTTGGAAAAGGAGGATATTCTAAAATCATCTGCTTAAGAAAATATGGGTAAAAATTGTCAGCTTTTACTTACATTTACATAAAAAGAAAAGAAGCAGAAAATTGAATAAAAGGGATTAAACTGGTGATGGAAAAGGGTAGAGAAGTGTAAAACTTTATCCCCCCCATCATTTGATGTACAATGGAGTGAGGAATGGAAGAGGACCAGGGACATACATGGTCCTCTGCTACGTGTTCTCCAATGGGGTGGTTGCAAAGATGGGAGAAGTAGATATAGGGTCACTCAACAGGCTGCTGGCCACCTCTAGTGGTCGCTGACAGTTGCAGGTAGTTCACACTTCCTAGAAGCAGGTTCTTGGCATGTCCAAAGGCTGAGGCCTAAGGCACTGATTGTTTTACTCTGTAAAATCTGGGAAAGATCCAACCTGCCCTGCTCAGGGAACTTGCTCAGTGCTTCTTCCAAGCTGCAGCAGCCACATGCTTTGGTGTCTGCCCTGACAAGAAGAGAAACCAACATTTAAGTTACAGCACTCATGAGTTTTTATTCATTTAATTCATAAGAATGAATTCTTCAGCAAGCAGAACTGTGCCATTAACACCCTTCCTATTGCTCATAGTGGGAACACAGCAAACAGCCTACAGGATGGAAACACAGAGATGGATGGACATTTGGTGACATGTACAATAAAGGAGACCATAATTTAGGAGATTCTACTACAGTACATCAACAAGATTGACTGCATTTTAAAGCAGAGAGAGAGAGAGAGAAAGAGAGAAAAGAGGAAAAAAAAAAAAAAAGAGTCCATTCCCAGTCTACGGGAAAGTAGAATGGTCTGAAAAGAATTGTCAACTTTGGTGAGAAAGAGCTGCACACAAGAAAAATGTAACTTTAAAATACACAACCACATGATGTCGGGTATGCTTAATAGATGGAAGGACTATATTAATCTGTTTGAATTGCTAATTGGGGATTTAGTTGGCTAGATTGGGGGTTAGAAGATTAAGGCTTTTATTCTGTGTTTTTGTTCTTTTCCAAAGGTAGGAATCCTCTATAGATCCCCGCTCTTGGGAATCTAATGCCCTCAAATGCACAACTCAGCAGCCAACAAGCAAGCTGATAAAGCATTCCTTGCAGATACTTAATGGGTACATTCTGTATCTCCGTATCTCCGTCTGTATCTTTCTGTCTGCCTATCTTTTTTTTTTTTTTTCTCCCCCTTAGCACACTTGGAGGAAGGTAAGCAAACAAACAAAAACAAAACAAAACAAAACAACAACAAAATAAAAGAACTGCCTCTTCCCTTCATGTTTGTAGTTGTTTTCCCAGAAGTCATTTCCACATACGGAAATCACCCTCTCCATTCCTCCTGTTTCAAGACTTAAGATCCCTGTTTTATCTCGTGTCTCTTTAGCTGAGTGGGGCAAAATGGAAAGAGGCCCTCAGGACTCTGCACACTTTGAATTGCAGCTGTGCAAATTGCAGCCCCAAAGAGTGCGGGATCTGCCATGGGAGCTTGTGGGCTCCCCAGTTGTTCTGCTCCCCCCTGCCCTGTCCCTATGGCAGCCAGAAAAATGTAGACTTGGAGGGAAGAAAATGGAGAAACACCTTTGGAGATGGAGAGCAGCCGCTGCCCTACATCAATACACGCAAGGCTCCTTGGAGGATGAGGCAGCTTCATGCAAGGCAGCTCTGGTGTGTTGGCAACACTTCCCATGTTGCCCGATTAGCCCCATCATTTGTTATGTTCTGGAGAACAATGGAGGAAATACAGTTTACATAATCCTCAAAAAGCCATTAGTTCTCACCACAGTTGTTGTGGTATAGTAACTGAAGTAATAATAAGGATGGAGAGCAAAGGAGAGCCTTTATTTTTAAGATAGCAAAAGGCAGTTGTTTATTGTGAGGTGTTTTTTTTTTTGTGTGTGTAAAGGGAAGCTGGTGACACTGTGTTATTTGCACAGCTTCCAGTGAAGAGCTATGACATTTCAAAACCATTGACTCATTCTTTAAAAAGGCAAATACAGTAAAGATGTATTATGTAGTAAAATGATTACAAATGTCGTGAGTTCTAAAGCATATACAAAAACACTCTTCTGAAATCTTGTTGCAATTATTACCCGTATTTCCCCAAAAGTCAAGTAAACATATCTTCAGAGTAATTTTTGTAGCTGGAATGCCAGAACAGGCATTTTTATCATTCAGAGAAAACCTCTTTAAGTTCTGTGTTTGCTGAAAAGGAGGTAACTGTTCCCAGCCAGAAGGCAAAAACCAGATTCCTGAGTGAGTTGCTTATTTACTCTCGCAGGGAGCTCTCTGCTGGGGACAAATAACTGCCAAACTCATTTGTATCTTGCAACTTGTGTACTTCAATTCACCAGTGGTTTGCAACTGCTTCCAAACTGGGACCACTCCTGTATTGGAAGAGTAGTCCTGACTCCCAAATTGCCTGTTTATACCCATTTTGCATGTGTAAGAATGTTTATTTGTTGTGCCAGCATAGTGATGGACTGGATTTAAGATGTTAGCAGAGCTGGGTTTCACATTTTTCCTATGGGACCCAAAGTCTTTATTCTCTGTTGTGTGGGTATATTCCTACCCCTGATCAGAGCCTTAATGAAGCCAGAAAAGGGCAAGAAATGCTCAGGGATGCACCAGCTTTGATAGTAGATCAGGGACCCAGCAGGTCATGGCAACCTGCCCACTTTTAATGGAATGAATCTCATAGGAAATTTTGCGTAAAATTCGTTGTCAAAACAGTGCCAAGTCAGATCCTTCAGTTATAACAAGAGAAGAACCAAAATATGGCTCTGCAGGGAGCTAAAAGCATGACAGCAGATGCTGCTGCTGTGTGGCTAGAAGTACCACAAGATGCTGTGAAGAGCTGAAAGGGGTGTTTTGAGAAATTATTGTTTAAAATGTTGTGCTTAATAAAGCAGTGCAGGGAACTTGAGAAATCTGGGGCCATGAGGAGCAATACATAGATGGAGATGATAAACAGTTCCAGAGGTCGAAACAGCAAGAGGAATATGCCTGAGTGAGAAAAGGTTTCAAATACATTTGCTGTTCAGGCTTTTCAAATTTGGAGGCTCTAATAAGTTACAATGCAGATGACTTCTGTTTGTGGTATGCTTTATCTCCATAACATCTCCCCCTTGTTGAGATGGAGTTTGTACTTCTTGAAGACTGAAAGAGGAATTGCAACATTTCTACGCATTTCTGTGCTGGGGAAAAATGAAATTGCTACTCCTGGAAGACACTTGCCTTCACTGATCCAAATTTTAAAGCGTCTTATAGAATTCACTCATCACCCTACATCTGTCCCCTTGTCAGTTGGGCTTGATCAGTATTTCTCTGTTCCTTTGTAGAGATTTAAAAGCTTCCCATTCTTCCTTTGAAATGTGGGAATAAATCGCATATTGGGTTTTGCAAAGTGAGTGAACGGCCCCTTTCAACTAGTCAGCAAAAAGTTTCAATAGAGGAATTAAGGCCGATGGAGGAGGAAATGTGATTCTGGGCTTAAAAGTTGTTTTTGGTGTAGTCTTCTAGAAACCTAGTGCATACATTCATTGTGTAAGTAATAATGGAAAAGAAATGTCTTAAACAAATACCTTTTGTAGGATAAGTTTAATGCCACAATCATATTACTTGGGTTGACTGCAGAAATAGGAATGCAAATGATAAACCTTTCCCGACAACACTAATCTGGGAGGAGCTCTCTGGGAAGAATAGCATCTGAAATATTGTATACAATGAAATATTGTGTCCTTCCCTACCCCCAAGGTTGAGGTCTTCTTCCCCTCTTCAGGCAAGTGGCACTAGTCGGATTACAGTGCAATCATAAAAACTAAAGATGGAAAAAGCTATTGGGCCATCTAATCTCTTCCCCTGCCAGTAGAGGATTACTCCTGAAGTATGTTCTTCAATGCCTCGTCCAGTTCTGGGTGACCTGAGCAATAGGCTTCCATCATTTTTTAGGGAGATTAACTTTTAGATAAGACCTTAAAGACCTATGTCCTGGCTACCCTGCACAAAGCTGTAGAGCTTGATTCCTCAAAGTTAGGCTTAAATACAGCTGTGTACATGCATTTGTCTGTACTTATTTTAAAAATCAAATTTAGGGCCGTCACAGTGATTTTGATTAAAGTTGTTAACAATTCTTTGGCTAAAACTCCCTTCATTCACACATCTGTATTACATGCAAGGAAACTATTTGGCCATTTGCTTTCAATCTGCATGTAAGTGCATACCAGAGCTTCTTCTGCAAGTTTTTAATTTGTAAAGAACTTTAGGATCTTGAAAAATCTAATCATCCATGAAATAAGTAGCTTGTCTAAATATCATTGCCTAGTTCATCTGGTGTCATTTGTTCTTTTAAAGAGCCTTAGAAACATTCAGGCTTATTTATTAATTCATTTGTTCTGTTTTTTATTATTCTGTCTATGTGTTCAGATTATTTTTTTTTATGTTAAGAGTTGTTCTGTTATTTCATCAGGGAGTCATATGTACTTACCAAATTATAATTGTGAGGTTATGGCTATTTTTAAATATGAAGCTTAGTAAGATGTTTTGTTTTCCTGTTCCTTTGAAGCTGTTTCTCCATATTATTACTAATATATGTATTATTACTAGTGTACTTATGATCTTGAATGCACAGGGATCCATATAGGGCCAAAAATGTCCTAACTTCCCAACTTTTTTTAAAGTGTATGCCACAGAACACCAAGTGTGCAACCACTAGAAATGTGTTTAACGTTGAGCAAAAAGAGAATAACAATATCTGTAATTCTATATACTATGAAATAATCACTTCTTTGCTCCTGATGACAAGGGGTCAGGTCTTCCTCCTTTCCTCAAACAGTGGAGAAGATAGATTTTTATATAATAATAATAATAATAATAATAATAATAATAATAATAATAATTTGTTTTAATAATAAATTCATGAACCGTCCTGTAGTTAAGCTTGCAGATGTATAAGATCAGGATGCAAATTAATACTATATTGTTGAAGATTTCATGAAAATGCGTTAGGTATTCAGATTTAATAGGAATCTTTTTCATGATGTTAACATCTTTGCATCTGCATCTGTTGATATTTATTAGCAAAGAGGATTGACTATTTTTGTTGCTATAACAGAAATGAGGAGTCTTCAAAGGAGTCTTCAAAGGGAGAAATGAAATAAAAATGTGATTTAGGTTGTGCAGGTAGTTTCAGACGCATGTCCTGCCAGAGAAGAAGGTCATATGGGATTGTCTCAGATAGATGTCAACAAGCTGTAATGGGCTTGCATGTTGAGCAGAGAGAGTTATGTAAGATGGAGCAAAAAAGATGAAAATAGCAAGGTCAGTAGCAAATGGATTGGACGGATAGTTTTTTATTTTTTTTTTTCTGAAAGGAAAGAAGAAACTATGCATTAGGTGAAAGAGATTGTGTGTGTTCTATTATCCACAGTTAAGGTGAATGCAGTTTGCCCATGCTGACCCTGACTAATTATTTCACTTATTTGCCATTGTAGCATATTCATGATCTTTATCTGATAATTCAGTCATTTACAATTTTTCACCTAGATCATCAATATTTTTTTTCATTAAACTGTTGACAAGAACTCTTCCCAATTTTCCATTGCCAGACATCCATTTATCTTGTATGGTCTCAATTGTTAGAAAGAAGTCGGGGGCACATCTGTGCAATGCCACAGAAATGTCAGACAGTTGAAATCTCCTCTGTAACACTGAACATAACAATTTCCAAGTGCTGAAAATCAAGAATAACAGGAAATCGGGTGCCACTGTTAGGCAGGACTGACTGATTTCATTACAAGCTGCTAAGGAAGTCTAAACACTTGTGTGTAGAAGCTAGACATATAGTAGTGTCCTGGTTCCAGTTAGGACAGAGTTAAGTAGCTCATAGTAGCTGGTAGGGTGCTATGTTTTGGATTAGGATGAGAAGAGCGCTGATAACATGCTGATGTTTTAATTGTTGCAGAGCAGTGTTTACACCAGGCCAAGGACTTTTCGGCTTCTTGCTCTGTCCTGCCAGCGAGCAGGCTGGGGGTGCAGCAGGAGCTGGGAGGGGACAGACCCAGGACAGCTGACCCAAACTGGCCAAAGGGGTATTCCATACCATCTGACGTCATGCTAAACAATATATAGGGGTGGCTGGCCGGGGTGGGGGGCCGGCTGCTCGGGAATAGGCTGGGCATCGGTCAGCGGGTGGTGAGCAATTGCATTGTGCATCACTTGTTTTCTTACACATTATTATTGTTAATACTATTACCATTATCACTATTATTATTATTATTGTTATTATTATTTTCCTGTCTTAATAAACTGTCTTTATCTCAACTCACAGGCTTCACTTTCCCGTTTCTCTCCCCCCATCCCAGAGAGGGAGGGGGGAGGGTGAGCGAACGGCTGTGTGGTGTTTAGCTGCCAGCCGGGTTAAACCACAACAGTCTTTTTGGCGCCCAACGTGGGGCCCGAAGGGTTGAGATATCGACAAATCTGACCAGAGTGTGTTAAACTAAAATTGGTATAAGTATTGGACCTGCTTAATAGTTGCTAGTCACGATGTTGATTGCCTTAATCTCCAGTCTGCTGTACCTGTATTCCAAATTGAGTTTTATGGTGCGTTACTTTCTGTATGTGCTCCCTGTTGCACTGTTTATCCTTTCCGGGCCCTGGTTTAAGATTGTTATGGTACTGTGCGGTGTAACAATGGCTTATGAAATGATGAAATATCTGGTCACGACTTTAACCTGGTATTTGTACTCAGCACTGACGTCGACTCTATACTTTGGAACCCATATCTCGGAAACTATTAGCAATTACACCTATTGCCTGTTTTCGTTAGGGAGCCAATCTGTGAAGGGGACAGGGGAAGACATGTTTCCCTACCTGTTCACTCTCCCTTTCTCCTTCACCACCACCCTCTTATCCCCCGAGTTAGTTACGGTGGTTCTCCGAGATGTTGAATATCCTTGGGATACTCAGACCAGCCTGCTCTTGTTGTTATGTCTCCTGAATGCGCTTCAGATTTTGTGGAGGGTTAAACAACTACTTAGGAATCTCATCCGGAGATCTGTCTTGAGGCGGGATAGTTGCGAGTGGCAGGGAGTGTGGGAGGATATGGGCAGGTTTCTAGAGCAGTGGTCACCTCCAGTGTTTTGGACATTCACCCCTGAACAACTGCAAAATCCTAAAAAGCTGGCAGAATGCTTGAAAAAAAGGTGTCATGACTCTGGCAGTTCCAAAGTGACACAAATCACTGTAGCGTGCTGGGGTCTGGCTTGTGCCTATCGAGCTGCAATTGATGTTATTAGCAACCTAGCTCCAGCTCCTGCAGCCGCTCCAGTTCCAGCTCCTGCAGCTACTCCAGCTGCAGCTCCTGCAGCCGCTCCAGTTCCAGCTCCTGCAGCTACTCCAGCTGCAGCTCCTGCAGCCGCTCCAGTTCCAGCTCCTGCAGCTACTCCAGCTGCAGCTCCTGCAGCCGCTCCAGTTCCAGCTCCTGCAGCTACTCCAGTTCCAGCTCCTGCAGCCGCTCCAGTTCCAGCTCCTGCAGCCGCTCCAGCTCCAGCTCCTGCAGCCGCTCCAGCTCCAGCTCCAGCTCCTGCAGCCGCTCCAGCTCCTGCAGCCGCTCCAGCTCCAGCTCCTGCAGCCGCTCCAGCTCCAGCTGCAGCTCCTGCAGCCGCTCCAGTTCCAGCTCCTGCAGCTACTCCAGCTCCAGCTCCTGCAGCCGCTCCAGCTCCTGCAGCCGCTCCAGCTCCAGCTCCTGCAGCCGCTCCAGCTCCAGCTCCAGCTCCTGCAGCCGCTCCAGTTCCAGCTCCTGCAGCTACTCCAGCTCCAGCTCCTGCAGCCGCTCCAGCTCCTGCAGCCGCTCCAGTTCCAGCTCCTGCAGCTACTCCAGCTCCAGCTCCTGCAGCCGTTCCAGTTCCAGCTCCTGCAGCCGCTCCAGCTCCTGCAGCCGCTCCAGCTCCAGCTCCTGCAGCTACTCCAGCTCCAGCTCCTGCAGCCGCTCCAGCTCCTGCAGCTGCTCCAGCTCCAGCTCCTGCAGCCGTTCCGGCTCCTGCAGCCGCTCCAGCTCCTGCAGCCGCTCCAGCTCCAGCTCCTGCAGCCGCTCCAGCTCCAGCCCCTGCAGCCGCTCCAGCTCCTGCAGCTGCCCCAGCTCCTGCAGCTGCCCCAGCTCGTGCAGCTGCTCCCACTCCTGTGTCTGGGTCAGAGAAACGAGCTGTAGCAGTGCAAGTTGACCCCGCAGAGGGTATCCCAACCCCTGTGGCAGACCCTGTGTCTGGGTCAGAGAAACGAGCTGTAGCAGTGCAAGTTGACCCCGCAGAGGGTATTCCAACCCCTGTGGCAGACCCTGTGGCTGGGTCAGAGAAACGAGCTGTAGCAGTGCAAGTTGCCCCTGTAGACAAGGTGAAAAAATGGTATAGAGGCTCAGGTCGTTTAAAACGCAGACAGTCTTCTGCTAAGTCTGGGCGAAGTGAAGACGAGGCTGGGCCATCAAAGGTGCAGGAGACTGAAGATGAGGATGAGGATGGCGAAAAATCAACAGTAACTACCCGGACTCCATACCAGCCATCAAAGGTGCAGGAGACTGAAGATGAGGATGAGGATGTCGGAAAATCAACAGTAATTACCCGGACTCTATACCAGCGTGAGCTACGAGATGTGCGAAAAGATTTTGGTCGCTGTATAGGCGAGCAGCTTGTCACCTGGCTGCTCCGGTGCTGGGACACGGGAGCCAATTATGTGGAATTGGAGGGCAAGGAAGCCAGGCGGCTGGGATCCCTTGCTAGGGACGCATGCATTGACAAAGCAATTGGAGATGGAGCACAATCTCGCAGCCTCTGGAGGCGTCTCCTGTCAGCTGTGAAGGAAAGGTATCTCTTCAAGGAAGAACTTGTATGTTTACCAAGCAAATGGACCACCATGGAGAAGGGAATTCAGTACCTGAGGGAATTGGCCGTACGGGAAGTAATTTATAAGGACCTAGATGACGCACAAACATCCACAGATCCAGATGCAGTCCAGTGTACACCACCCATGTGGCGGAAGTTTGTACGGAGTGCCCCATCATCATATGCCAACTCATTGGCAATACTAACCTGGAAAACGGAGGAGAATCCCACAGTGAATGAAGTGACTAAAATACTCCGGCAGTACGAAGGAAATCTCTCCTCTTCCCTAAAGGCCTGTGTCTCAGCTGTGGAGAAACTCTCTGAAGAGGTCCACCAACTTAAAGAGAATTTATCTTCCCCTCCACCTGAACGAACCAGTGTCCACCAGCTAAAAGAGAATGCTTTAGAGAAACTTTCTGAAAAGATCCACCAACTTGAAGAAAGATTATCTTCCCCTTCACCTGAACGAACCAGTGTCCACCAGCTAAAAGAGAATGCTTTGGAGAAACTTTCTGAAAAGATCCACCAACTTGAACAAAGATTATCTTCCCCTTCACCTGAACGAACCAGTGTCCACCAGCTAAAAGAGAATGCTTTGGAGAAACTTTCTGAAAAGATCCACCAACTTGAAGAAAGATTATCTTCCCCTTCACCTGAACGAACTAGTGTTCACCAGCTAAAAGAGAATACCTTGGAGAAACTTTCTGAAGAGATCCACCAACTTAAAGAGAGTTTATTTTCCTCCCCACCTGTACAAACCAGTGTCTCAGCTATTAGGGGTAAACGTTCATCTATGCAAGGAAGACAATATGGTGGGCACACACACCGCGCCACCCTGTGGTTTTACCTACGTGACCATGGAGAGGACATGAGAAAATGGGATGGAAAATCTACTGCGACCCTAGAGGCACGGGTACGTGAATTGCAAAGGAAAACAATTGGGAAAAAGGAGTTCTCTGAAAGGTTTGCTGCTCCAACTTCCAGCAGGCAGTCCTTTAAACACAGAAATGAGGATTCTGACCAGGACTAGAGGGGCCCTGCCTCCAGCCAGGGGGAGGAAAGGGACAATCGAGTTTATTGGACTGTGTGGATTCGATGGCCTGGCACGTCAGACGCACAGAAGTATAAGGCTTTGGTAGACACCGGTGCACAATGTACTCTAATGCCATCAAGCTATAAAGGGCCAGAGCCCATCTGTATTTATGGTGTGACGGGGGGATCCCAGCAGTTAACTGTATTGGAGGCTGAAGTGAGTCTAACCGGTAATGAGTGGCAAAAGCACCGTATTGTGACTGGCCCAGATGCTCCGTGCATCCTTGGCATAGACTATCTTAGAAGAGGATATTTCAAGGACCCAAAAGGGTTCCGCTGGGCTTTTGGCATAGCTGCTTTGGAGACAGAGGACATTAAACAGTTGTCTACCTTGCCTGGTCTCTCAGAGGACCCTTCTGTTGTGGGGTTGCTGAGGGTTGAAGAACAGCAAGTGCCGATCGCTACCACAACTGTGCACCGGCGGCAATATCGCACCAACCGAGACTCCCTGAGTCCCATCCATAAGCTAATTCGTCAACTGGAGAGCCAAGGAGTGATCAGCAAGACTCATTCACCTTTTAATAGTCCCATATGGCCAGTGCGAAAGTCTAATGGTGAGTGGAGACTAACAGTGGACTATCGTGGCCTGAACGAAGTCACGCCACCACTGAGTGCTGCAGTGCCGGACATGCTAGAACTCCAGTATGAACTGGAATCAAAGGCAGCCAAGTGGTATGCCACAATTGATATCGCTAATGCATTTTTCTCCATCCCTCTAGCAGCACAGTGCAGGCCACAGTTTGCTTTCACTTGGAGGGGAGTCCAATATACTTGGAATCGGCTGCCCCAGGGGTGGAAACACAGCCCTACCATTTGCCATGGACTGATCCAGTCTGCGCTGGAGCAGGGGGAAGCTCCTGAACACCTGCAGTACATCGATGACATCATTGTGTGGGGTGACACTGCAGAAGAAGTTTTCGAGAAAGGGAAGAAAATAGTCCAAATCCTTCTGAAGGCCGGTTTTGCCATAAAACAGAATAAAGTTAAAGGACCTGCACGAGAGATCCAGTTTTTAGGAATAAAATGGCAAGATGGACGCCGTCAAATCCCAATGGATGTGATCAACAAAATAACAGCTATGTCTCCACCAACTAGCAAAAAAGAAACACAAACTTTCCTAGGTGTCGTGGGGTTTTGGAGAATGCATATTCCAAATTACAGTCTGATTGTAAACCCGCTCTACCAAGTAACCCGTAAGAAGAATGCTTTTGAATGGGGCCCTGAGCAACGACAAGCCTTTGAACAAATTAAGCAGGAAATAGTTCATGCAGTAGCCCTCGGGCCAGTCCGAACAGGACCAGATGTAAAGAATGTGCTCTACACCGCAGCCGGAGAGAATGGTCCCACCTGGAGCCTCTGGCAGAAAGAACCTGGGGAAACTCGAGGTCGACCCCTGGGGTTTTGGAGTCGGGGATACAGAGGA
The DNA here is from genome assembly GCF_964034855.1 of Anser brachyrhynchus. Lineage (NCBI taxonomy): Eukaryota > Metazoa > Chordata > Aves > Anseriformes > Anatidae > Anser > Anser brachyrhynchus. The sequence continues at coordinate 9,403,687 of NC_137695.1, forward strand.
TCTGAAGCCCGCTATACTCCAACTGAAAAGGAGATATTGGCAGCATATGAAGGAGTTCGATCTGCTTCGGAAGTGGTCGGTACTGAAGCGCAGCTCCTCCTGGCACCCCGACTGCCGGTACTAGGCTGGATGTTCAAAGGAAGGGTCCCCTCTACGCATCATGCAACTGATGCTACATGGAGCAAGTGGGTTGCACTGATTACTCAGCGGGCTCGAATAGGAAACCCCAGTCGCCCAGGAATCTTGGAGGTGATTATGGACTGGCCAGAAGGCAAATACTTTGGGATATCACCAGAGGAGGAGGTGGTTCGTGCTGAAGAAGCCCCCCTGTACAACAAGCTACCGGAAAATGAGAAGAAATATGCCTTGTTCACTGACGGGTCCTGTCGTATTGTGGGAAAGCATCGGAGATGGAAAGCTGCTGTATGGAGTCCTACACGACGAGTTGCAGAAGCTGCTGAGGGAGAAGGTGAATCGAGTCAGTTTGCAGAAGTAAAAGCCATTCAGCTGGCTTTAGATATTGCTGAACGAGAAAAGTGGCCAGTTCTCTATCTCTATACTGATTCATGGATGGTAGCAAATGCCCTGTGGGGGTGGTTACAGCAATGGAAGCAGAACAACTGGCAGCGCAGGGGCAAGCCCATCTGGGCTGCGGCATTGTGGCAAGATATTGCTGCCCGGGTAGAGAACCTGGTTGTAAAGGTACGCCATGTAGATGCTCATGTGCCCAAGAATCGGGCTACTGAAGAACACCAAAACAACCAGCAGGTGGATCAGGCTGCTAAGATTGAAGTGGCTCAGGTGGACCTGGACTGGCAACATAAAGGTGAATTATTTATAGCCCGATGGGCCCATGACACCTCAGGCCATCAAGGTAGAGATGCAACCTACAGATGGGCTCGTGATCGAGGGGTGGACCTGACCATGGACACTATAGCACAGGTTATTCATGACTGTGAAACATGTGCTGCAATCAAGCAAGCCAAACGGTCAAAACCTCTTTGGTATGGAGGACGATGGCTGAAATATAAATATGGAGAGGCCTGGCAGATTGATTACATCACACTCCCTCAAACCCGCAACGGCAAGCGCCACGTACTTACAATGGTGGAAGCAACCACCGGATGGCTGGAAACATATCCTGTGCCCCATGCCACCGCCCGGAACACTATCCTGGGCCTTGAAAAGCAAGTCTTATGGCGACATGGCACCCCAGAGAGAATTGAGTCAGACAACGGGACTCATTTCCGAAACAACCTTATAGACACTTGGGCCAAAGAACATGGTATTGAGTGGGTGTATCACATCCCCTATCATGCACCAGCCTCTGGAAAAGTTGAACGATACAATGGACTGTTGAAGACTACACTGAAAGCAATGGGTGCTGGGACATTCAAAAATTGGGATACACATTTGGCAAAGGCCACCTGGTTAGTCAATACCAGGGGATCTGCCAACCGAGCTGGACCTGCCCAATCAAACCTGTTACGCACTGTAGAAGGGGATAAAGTTCCTGTAGTGCACGTAAGAAACATGCTGGGTAAAACAGTCTGGGCTACTCCTGCCTCAGGAAAAGGCAAACCCATTCGTGGAATTGCTTTTGCTCAGGGACCTGGATGCACTTGGTGGGTAATGCAAAAGAATGGGGAGGTCCGGTGTGTACCTCAAGGGGATTTGATACTGGGTGAGAATAGCCCATGAGTTGAATTGTAGTATGTTAATTATTATATAATAATGTATGTCATCACTACCATGATTGCTATATATCATAGATGAAAATGGTGATTAATTAGAATGTATTGGACAGAGTGTAACCTGAGCATGACATAAATGGTATGGAATAAGGGGTGGATATCTGTCCTGGTTCCAGTTAGGACAGAGTTAAGTAGCTCATAGTAGCTGGTAGGGTGCTATGTTTTGGATTAGGATGAGAAGAGCGCTGATAACATGCTGATGTTTTAATTGTTGCAGAGCAGTGTTTACACCAGGCCAAGGACTTTTCGGCTTCTTGCTCTGTCCTGCCAGCGAGCAGGCTGGGGGTGCAGCAGGAGCTGGGAGGGGACAGACCCAGGACAGCTGACCCAAACTGGCCAAAGGGGTATTCCATACCATCTGACGTCATGCTAAACAATATATAGGGGTGGCTGGCCGGGGTGGGGGGCCGGCTGCTCGGGAATAGGCTGGGCATCGGTCAGCGGGTGGTGAGCAATTGCATTGTGCATCACTTGTTTTCTTACACATTATTATTGTTAATACTATTACCATTATCACTATTATTATTATTATTGTTATTATTATTTTCCTGTCTTAATAAACTGTCTTTATCTCAACTCACAGGCTTCACTTTCCCGTTTCTCTCCCCCCATCCCAGAGAGGGAGGGGGGAGGGTGAGCGAACGGCTGTGTGGTGTTTAGCTGCCAGCCGGGTTAAACCACAACAAGTAGTAAATAAACAGGAGATTTCTTTGGCCCAGAGGCCAGCTGGCATGGCCAGGCATGGCTCAAGCCCATGCGGCTTAGTTTTCTCCAGCTTCAGAAGAGCTGCTGCATCCCTGCTGCTCGTTGGCAGCAGGCCCCGCTCTGCACCGACCCCTGAGCTGTGCCCAGACCTTGTCAAGGAAAATGAGCTACTTGGCACTGGTCACAGCTGTGGCACGCGCCGAGCCAGCAGCTTCCTAGTGTGGGTGATTGCTGGCTGGAGCACGAGTGTCTTTCCTGGTCCAGACTCGCTTTTCAGAGCAGGCTGCAGTCCTACGTGCCCAGCCTCATGCTAAGCCGCACATACGGAATCGTATTGATTGCAAAACTATAAAAGAATAAATAATTTGTTCTCTCTTCTCTGAAGCTGTGATAACTTTAGAGGTATTCCTGACATAAGGTAATAGACAGTAGGAGAAAAGACTGGGATACCGGAGAGAGCAAGCAAGGTATATAAATGATGCAAGAGATGCTTTGCTTAGGATATATAAATAGAAGGCAAAATGCAATGAAAAACACATTAAAGCAAAAAGACTGGACCTAGTTTTTCTATTCCTAAATTGTCTCTTCCAGGAGCAAATGTTCCCAGGAATATTAATACTTTTTCTCAAATCTACTTGAAAATACTTAGCAGGTTTGATTAAGTCAGGGATAAATTTAGTTATCCCCATAGTCAGTTTGATCTCCCTTGTAATTTTTGATTGGTTAATTGTAATTGCCATTTGTATTTTATTGTATCTCTAATTGGTGCAAAGTTTCTTTTAATTTAGTGGTATCTAACTTACCTTGCAGTGTGTTTTGGTTCTAAGCAATTTCACTCTTAAGCATACTTAATTCCCTTCTGAGATCCTCCATCACTAAAAACACAAGATCAAATAACCAACTAATTAAAATTTATGTCCATCTTCTATTGAAGTCATCATTCATATCCCCCTGAGTAGGTGATTTCTGACTGTGTGATCCCACAGGAATATTTTTATGTCTACAGTAATATGTGAGTGTGGAAATGTGGAGTTTATTCTGTTTTATTCCTGTGTAAATGGAAAAGGTTTCCATTAAAGGGTTAGTATTTTTTTTTTCCAGTTTTCAGATATACTGTGCAAAAATCCAGCTAAATTTGCCTTGGTGCAAGGAAAGAGCATAAAGTCCTATATACATCATAGAATTGTACATCATATAGAAGTTTCATCTTTCAAGAACCACCTTTTCTCAGTTATTTCCTTGTAGGCACAAATGTTTCAACAGAAATAGGGGTGTAAACCCCTTCTAAGCATTCAGTACCCATATGAACATGTCCTTTGGAGTGCTGAGTGGCTGGTCACCTCTTTTGTAGGTGAGAACTGGCCTTAGCTTGTAGTTAAGGACAACCTTATCTCTGTGGCTATGTCAATGTTTGCAAATGAAACAGTGCCAGAGCTCAGACTCAGACTAAGCCAGAGTCCTCCACCGTCCATGCTGCTCCATTGCACATTGGCACCCCACTAGTCATTTCCTAGGTCCTGTCAGGGAAATGTGCCATTCCCAAGAGGCAATATGAGTGAGATAAAAACACTTTGAGTTCCCTCCACCTTACACCATCCTTCAGCAGCACCACAGAAGATTTCGTACCCTTAAATACCTGTACATATTTGTGTACCATTGCCAATGAAAACAATTCTTACCAAAGGATTCATGCTATGAAAACACTACCTTGATGGGCAACAATGCAGCCCTCAAATTATTTAAGAAAAAAACACCCTTGAAGATACGGAAGTAGACACCAACAATGATCATTACATCTTAGTGCCCACAGCAGCAGGACCATACAGTCCAGAAGAAACCCAGAGCCAAGAGCTGTGCGACATGTATTTGACCAGATCATGACATTTGGCCTCAAGTCTATTTTATTTAATGTGAATTGCAGCATTTCCTTGGCAATATAGATACAGAGTAAGTCAACTTTGAGGACTTTGCTTCTTACAGGATGGCAGGGAGGGGAACAGTTCTTCTCTGCAGTGAACCCACTGTGTCCTTGCTTCCTCTTTCACCCAGGTGGAGGAAGCCATCTGAGAACAGTTTGACAAATGTGCAGACCTCTGAACAGATCTCTAAATGGAAAACCACAATCCTACTGAGATGCCTCCTGTCAGTGAGAAATGCTGATTACCATGGAATGAAATTGGAATGAGATTTGGACCAAAGTGAGTGTCTAAGAAAACAGTTGTGCATGCAAAAGTGGCTAACATAAAGCAAAGGGCATCATGCGGCTTCCTGACAAACTAAGTCCTCAACAGTTTTTTGGAGCTAAAATTAAAAGTTTGATGATGTTTTAAGCACTATTATTTATGCCAGTCTGTGGTTTATTTATTTTTATTTTGATGCTTTCAATGATTTTTGTGCTGCATTTCTACTGAGTCAGGTTCATTTCTGAGCATACCCAGTTGGTGTGAAAATATGTCAAATATTTTCAACCAGGACAACAACCAAGTACTCAGTGTCCTCAGACTCATGGGGGAAAAAAAAAAAAAAAAAGTTACTATTGGTCTGTGGAGTTCGTTCAGAAAGCACACACTGCTGACTGGTGATGCTCATGATCAAGTTCATAGTTTACATAGATAGTTTCTTACCGCTCGTCCAGTATATGTTGCTGAGGTCTGCTGCTCATCCAGTACATGCTGCTGAGGTCTTACTTCTCATCCAGTATATGCTGCTGAATATACGTTGAAGTATACTTTGGAGAAGGATGTGTCCTCAAGTTATGCAGTAGGAGTGGGAAAGCCAAATATCACACCTCTCCTTAGTCCATGGAGAGTGCCAGTCTTCCTCCAGGGACTACAGAGGAAGTCCTGTTGCCTAACTTCTAGACACTCAAGCTAGGTGAGATGAATCTGACCCTTAACACACTCCTTGGACATTGCACCAAGACTCAAGAGTGGGTAGGAACAGAAGATAGCAGGGGGCTTGTCTCCACCACTGGAAAAGTTGGTCAGTTACAGAGGAGCTGCACAGGGATCAAAGCTCCCTGACCACATAGGCTTTAGGTGCAAGGATTTTCAGCCCCAGAGGCAGAGAAAAGTGTGTGAGGATCTTGGTCTGTTAGCAGTTTAGAAGAAATAACTTGCATTGTTTTTTTTTAGTTAACGTTTTCTCAAGGATGCCAGTGTTGTTTAGAAATTACTGTGGGATTGATGGAATTAAGGCAGGAGGATATGACTGAATGTTTCTAACAGAAGAGAGAATGAGAAACACCACACAGTAGTCCTACGGACATATTTCTCTTCTGGCCTCCTATGCAGGACCATAATTAGAGATCTGATTTACCATTATTGCATGATTTATTTCCTTCAGTTCTTGCTTCCACTGAGTCTAATAGATTTCTCATGTTATTAGATAACCCTCTCTGTGAGTTGTTGTATAGATAATGGTTTCATGCCCCAGACCCAGAGCTTTAATTTTCACAAGTGCACTTAAAAAAACAATCAAGCAATGAGTTATTAGTCAAGTTATTAGTCTCAATTGTGTCACCATTAAATAGTTTGGTTGCTTTCTTGGCTACAAGAGCAATCATCTGAGTGTCTTACTGGTCCACTGGCTGTGGGATGAGTTTGATACCTTCATTACCCATCAGAAGAGCTAAGGCACTCAGGTGCCAGTGCTTATTTGGCCTGACATGTCCAAGGCTCAAATTTAGCACTTAAGCCAGTACTTACATCCTGTAGAATTCAATGGAATTAAAACAGATTGTTTGTTAAGTAGAAATGTAATTAATTGCTTGGCTTACTTTAAGCAAAAGCCTGAGTGCTTTATGGCATTTTGGCTGGTGAGTGTGCAGATTTGGTTCTCTCAACCACAGCGGGTCCCCAGAAGAGACACTCCCTGCTACTGGTGTGGACTTATCCATTTTGAAATTGTATATTCAGGTCTCTGGGTTTTGGGAGTCTGATCGTATCACAGTCGGAGTATACTGTGAAGTGAAGGGCATTTGATGCATAATGGAAGTCGTTCAGCAGCGGGGCAAATCAGGCTCTTAAGCTTTTACTGCATCCCGCAATGTGAAAGTGGAGAAGTCCAAGTTTTATTTAGCTCCATAAAATATTTAACCTCAACAGTGATGGAGTTGATAAAAATCTGTATTTTGTAAAAAGCTTTTGTTTCAAAGCTATCCTTTTTATGACTAGCCTGTACATTCAAAAAAAAAAAAAAAAAGGCAATATCTATTATTACCAGCGAATGATCCAATAAGTGTCTTGGGTATTTCTGCCAAACTTCTGTGCAGGTTCCTAATGAGGGAGATATTAAGTTAAAATCAATGTGGGAGTAGTTCTTGTAGACCAGGGGAAAGTGTGTCATTATTTTTGCTGGCCAAATATAGTATCATCATCCATTAACTCCCTAGCTGAAAAATATCCCATATTTCACTGGGATGCTGATCAAGTCATGTTCTTGTATATAATTTCTCTTAAGACATGCCTAGCATGTATTTTCACAGGAATTTTTTCTGGCAAAAGAATCTAAAAAGCACTCCGAAATTTTGTATTGCTAAACCTGTATTATCTGAATCTCCAAAAATACAAAGAAAAAAAAATCCATTACAGTAAAAACAAACAAACAAACAAACAAAAACATTTGCTGTAGGCTACAGGTAGTAATTTTATCCAGACAGACTCTTCTAAAAATTGGAAACTTAAACTAGCAAAGTTTTCTGGGAAGGCAGATCCAAAGTTGTAAGAAACACAGCTCTGAAAGTAAAGAAAACAACTAATTTTCATGAGGAATTTCAAGACTTGGTGCTCAAGTAAGATAAAACTATGAAAAAACAAAAAAAAAGAAATCTGTAATGCATGCGTGCTTTTAAGGAGCTGATGTTCTAACTAGAGCTAGACAATTTTTGTGGGAATATTCTGTACCCTTAAAATATTGTTTGAGATTGTCTGAAACTACTGGTGAAATCGGGTTAAATGAGGTGAACAATTTTGAAAAAAAAAAAAAACAATTTCAAAAACAGATATCAGTTACTCATTGAATAAAAATTCATTACAGGTATTGCTTATGTTCTGAAGGAAGAATTTAAATTAAGAATTGCTCAAAAAAAGTATAACAACAAACTCCTTCCTCTCCAGATTAATATGATGACCCTTGTTTCCGTGTTTGTTTTTCTAGTTTGGTCAGGCAGCTGAAAACACTCACCCATCTCTGTACTTGCTCAAGTCCAAGCAGAAATGCTATTGAGAAATTAATTTCATTAAGCATCTTTAAAAGAAGAGGTCCCATATCTAAAGCTTCTGCTCACTTCAGTCATATTTGAAAGACTTGCTGGTCAAGGGTACATGGAAGGACACCCATGGCAGTGCCACGGGCTTTAATGTGGGCAGGAGGCCAGGGGATGTGGAGCACCACACTGCAGGCAGGAGGTCCTGGACCCCACAGCCTCCTCTCTGACCTAGCATAAGCTGCCTGGGGAAGTGTCTCTGTTTGTCCTGGAGGGCAGAGAGGGGATGCCTCTCCCCGCATTCCCATTACTAGCCATGCCATTGAAGTTTTGCAGCAGCTCCTGAGGGCTGCTGTCAGCGAGGGCTTCCCAACCCATCAGGGATCTGCATAAGGGTAGGGACATCCCTTTACAGTAAAGGCAATCCCCCCTCTTATTAACCCTCTCATTTGGTAATGATCCACTAATGGAGAGAATTAAAGTCAGCAGTCATTGCCTTGCAGCTGTTCTCCACTCTCTCCTGCTGAAGGCAGGATTTGGGAAGTAGGTCTGCCATCAGGATGCGTTCCTTCCCTCAGGCTCTACCTCCTCCTTGCATTGCATGATGCTACCCCCATGGCCATCTGCATGGCCAAGGCACCCTAGCAGCCACATTCATCTATTTCAGCATGGTTAGGAGACAGGCAGGCTTATCTTTAAACTTGAATACCTCAGTTTCTCCCAGAAAACTGAGTCTACAATGAACTTTAAGTTACGTGCCACCAGAATTGCTTAAATTTCTGTTAAAATCTGTGTCATTATTTTTTTTCTCCTTAGCTTGTTAAATGACTTTTGGAAAAGTCCTTTTAGTCATATTATAGCATTATAAATCACCTGCTGAACAACTGGGATTCAAGGTGGTTGATTCCTCACAATTTCTGCAAGATCAAAGGTATGGCTGTCCTCCAAAACTGTGATGCTTCACATCAAAGTTCACAATGAAAACTGTCTCAATTTTCCTCTTCAGCATTTGGATTTGACTTCATGACAATAACATTTTAACCAGCATGTTCAGCCTTCGCTTGTCAGAGGACGTGGCTGTGCTCGTTAGCATAGCCAGTGCAAAAACAAATGGAACAATCCTGATTTCCAATCTTCTGTTCCTAGAATTTGTGAGTCTGTTTAAAAAAGTGAACTTCTTTAGCAGCGCTATAAATATCCCTTTGGTAAATGCCCTGAGTATCTTTCAATCCATGCTGATCCTTGTAATCACAGCCACATTGTTCTGGTCATGTCGTTGAAAATGCTTTTGACAGAACAAATGATGATCACCTGTGCTATAGTTTGTAAAAAGCCTAAAATCCAATCTGCTATTTCATCAAGAAAAACAACATTCAGTTCATTTCTTTCTCTCTTTCATGTGCAATGCTTTTCACTGGGACGCATGGCTTTTTCACTAGATTTTTTTTTTTTGTATTCTTTTTCTCCAGGAGCCTCACAAAACAAATAACTGGTGGGAAGTTCATAAAAGGATTGCTTTTACTTGCTTCAGGTGCTGATGGCCTGGTGTAGCTTGCCATGTCTTTTTTTTCTTTTTTTTTCTTAGGAGAAAAAAAAAAAGTTTAGGGACTGGACTCTGCTTTGCTTGAAAGTAAGGGTTCTGCGGATGTGCAATGGCTGATATTCCTCTACCTATTCTTGTACAGCAGAAATAGACTTTAAAGTGCCTGAAGTTGGTATATTCAGAGAATATCAGTCATAAATACTTTTATGTCTGACTCATTTAAGCTAGAGTTGTAACTTTCACATTGCCATGTGCCTTTATATTATTGAAGTTTAAAGGAATTCCTTTCGAAGCCTAATGTTTGGCTCATGATGAAAGAAAATCAAACAGCTTATTCGGAGTTACGTTAAATAATTACATGCGTAACCCTTTAAGTGCTAGATATGCAAATAAAGTGTTGTATGGTCACCTACACAGTAAAGACTTAAGGCCAAATTCCCCCCTGTCTACTCCCCCTCCCCAATCCCATTCCTGTTTCTCCTTCTAAAGCTATCTGAAAGGGAAATTACCCCCAGCAAACATAGCTTGATGAAACAAAATCCAATTATTTCCTGAAGAAAAGGTTCATAGCAAAGGACCCAGTTCTGTAGACAGCATTATTGCTGACATCACTGGAAATTCAGCTGAACTGAAGGCTCACAGGGTTAATCCCCATTTCTCATGGTACTTGCTGTGACCCCCAGTCACAGACTTTTCCAGGTGGGAATAGGTACATCTGAGTCACAGGCATACCTGCTCTAATAAACAGCCACAGACCCTGAAAGGCAGTTGCTGCTGTTTGTCTTTGATGGAAACGGGCACACCAGCAAAGGCTTCAGGAGGTGCTGAGATGCCATCATGCTGAGCCTGGGCAGAGAGACTTTCATCTCTGCTAAACATATCTGAATTCAGCAATTACTCTCAACCTATGCTACCCTTCTGTGTGTTAGCTAACCTAGCAATGCTGCTGTTCTTTCAAACTCTTCCATAAAAGAAGGAGCTAAAAACCTGTTTAGGTTTGCTGCAAAGGATCTAGGCCTAGCTGATTCATCTGAGGTAATTTAGGAATTGCTTGGATTTATGCCCTCTTCTCCAACCCCTCTTAATGCTAATACATGGGATTATCTATCTGTCATTTCACTCAAACCATTTAAAAAAAGAAATTCACACTACAGAGGCATACATTTTCAAAATATTATGAAATCTCTTTTATGGTATCTTATTTGCATGCTAACTTTTTATTAACTTAATTGCTGTCCGCAACTAAAGAGAGTCAGAAAAAAAATTGCCCTTTTTTTTTTTTTCCAGGGGTTCAAGTACTTCAAGGAGAACAGTGAGCTTTATTGTGTTAGAGCATTTTTGACTTCTTCATTGCCCTGAACGAGGACACGGTGTTTTCAAAATATGTGAACAAATATCATAAGGCCTGGGAAAAGAGGCAAAATTTTCTCTAATCTCAAGAGAAGGTAGAATTTAGAGTTTAAAATCTGAGCTATGATACTGGTCAGGTTTTGTTTGTTTACGTCTTTTTTTTTTCTTTTTTCTGTTTATTTGATCCAAAATAATCTGTCCTTCCAAAGTCTTTTTTTTTTTTTTTTTTTTTTTTCTGGCAAAATTCTGTCTGTCTTCAGTTTGGTTTGATGGAACTTGTGCACATGTACCACAAAAAATGTCTGCCTTAACTGAAAGCTTTACAGAGTAAGACTTGCAGTGTTTGACCTTTATGTACAAGACCAGGGATGGGCATGAACTAGTTCAGATCAAATGTAGAAAGAGGGTTTGGCCCTTAATAATTTTAAGAATACTTAAATATACAGTGATTTATTTATTTATTTATTCATATTTTTACTACATTTGGAAAATGATTAAAAAGGTGGAGAGAAATGTATTTCTGAGCCACAAACAAAACCATAGCACTGCGAGAACTAGAAAGGAAAAAAAAATATATAGATACAGATTTAGTTGCTTGTTACCACATTGTCAGCCTTTTCTTTAAGTTACACAAACATGATCATTACTAAAGTTTGTCACTGACTTTTTAAATATTTTAGAAAAGAGAATAAACCACTTTCATTTTTGACAGAGTGCTGTTGCATGCGAGGGCACTTACAGTTTGTTTACAGCATACCAGAAGCATTCTGTTAGTGAAACATTTCAGGGCTAATGAACCAAAACTTTGCACCAAACAGACAGCGGCTGCAAACACTTTCTTGTCTGTGTCTGCTGGAGTTCACATTTCAGCTGTGCTCTCAGCTCCACCCACTCCTCACCGCCACAGATAAAACAACAGCTCGGATTGACAAGGCGAGCTTGCAAGGTTAGCTTTCTATGAAAAGCTGCAGCAAGTAATGCCATTAACTCTTTTGAGGCAAATACGGTCATGCTTTTTGGGCAAATTGGCTACCATTGAGGGGAAGCAACGTGCTGCCTTTGCAGTTTTAATGTCTTGTTGATTAGCCCGGCATAAGGTTCATAAGGAATTATGAGAAAAGTATGCTTGCAAAGAGGGGTTTCATGGGTATGTTGTGTGATAATAGCCTAGTGGTTCCAATTATAAGATCAAGAGTTCACTTTTGGGAATGGTTGATGTTTGAAGGCACCTCTGGAGATGACCTGGTCCAAACCCCTGTCTCCAGCAGGGCCACCCAGAGCAGGGTGCCCAGGCTCATGGCCAGGCGGCTTTTGGAGCTCTCCAAGGAGGAGACCCCACAGCCTCTGGGCAGCCTGGGCCAGGGCTTCATCATCCATGCAGTGAGGAAGTGTATCCTAGGAATATGGTTGGCTTGGCAATGCTCGTCTTATTTCAAGACCTTTCACTATGCTTTGAGGATCTATTTCTTTCAGGAGGCACAGTTTTACAGTGGCCACTACCAAACTTGTGACCAAAGCAATCCAAGGTTTTGATCCTGAAAGGCTGTAAACAACCAAGTAAATATCCATAGCAAAGTCACGATCCAGGTCTAAATGGTAGGGGTGCTCCTCTGGGAATCCGTGCTCACTTCTGCACTGACTCTGATTTTCTTTGTGGCCTCAGTAAAGTACTCTCGCAAGACCTTTTCTAGCTGTGCATTTGCACGGTATCTGGCAAAGGCCCTACTCTGATTTGTGGTTTCCAAGCAGCACTGAGTATGCAAGTTGTACCAATCAAGAACAATCCTCTACGCTAAATTGAAAAAAGGTCTCAGTCAGTCACCTTGCAAATGCATGGAGAAACAAAAAGGTGTAGGCAGGGAATGGGGAGGTGTGGAGAGAGGTACTATTTTAAATATTTTCTGTTTCATGATGAAGATAACCATGGAGCTACAGTTGTGCCTAACTCAATTAAAAGCCAAAAGTCCCCCGATGCTGTGGAAGTGCTGTGAAGACAGGATAAGGTTAGCATTGTTGCTGCTGCCCATCTCAGGTCATCCTCCCTGTAGTGCTCCTCATGCAGGCTATCATCATGAATCCAGTCCACCTTGTTTAGAAAGGAAGCTCCTTTGTATGTGAACCCAAAAACATATGTATTAACACAAACAGTTGCTTATTTTGATGAATGTAGATTTGGTAATGTGTTCTAGAGTAAATACTCAAAGAGTGTTGTTGAAATCCTAGTATTGCATTGCTGCACTTGTTCACACGTCAGTGGACTGTCTGCTTCAGAAGAATGGTAGAGACATACATCAGGTACTTCAAACACGCTTTTTGAATAGGGTCTTCTGTGTCAATGGGCTGTCCTACAGATTGCTGCAGGACTGGAGTCAGAGTGAAGAAATGTCAGCCAGCTTTTACCACATACAACAAAAAAGATTTGTTACAAAGAAAAATGAGAAAAGAACTAATCAGGTAGAAAGACCTATGGTAGTAAAGTGGATCCCACTGACAAATAAGAGAGTCACTGTTTTTATTTGGCATAATGCTGTTATTTTCTATATTCAAAATGTGGTAATTTTGTGAACATGTTTGACTCATATAGAAACTTATCCCTTGGCCACTACCCTTCATTGCTGTAATAAAGTTACTTCTTGAACTATAAAATAAACAAAAAATTACTTTCCCCAAATTAATACCATCTTTGAAAATAATAGCTGTGTATAGGCAATAGCTGCTATATTTTTAAGAACAGTCATAGTCTTTCAGGCAGCTGGAAAGGTTATTCCTAATGGTTTTGAATCTGAGATAATCATCTTCACCAGCCACAGTGAACAGGTCCTGTCTGGATGTAGAGAGACTATATCTTTAGCCTACTTTTCTCCCAGGAACATGTTTGAGTGTGGTTTTTGGTTTGGTAGGGGAGTTCTCTGATGTGTATCAACTGAAACATAGGAGTGTTTTTTTATCACCATCATTTGTAGATGTGGTCCAAGTTAGCATTAGGTAAACCTACTACCTGTGAAACGAAATATGAATAAATTCACCTGTTTACCTTGAACTTCTGATACTCAGTAACTCAATTATTTTTCCAGGCTTTTGACCCATAACTGGTGAGGTAGCTTGAGTACATAGCATATGTGGATGAAATCTAATAATTAGTTTAATTGAAATTGATGAAATCCCACAGTTGAGAAGTGGCATAGTTTGCCATCTTGTAGCAGGACTGTTGTTATATTGACATACTAAAAGCATTGTCAACATACAACAAAACCTTTTTAGACAATGTCCAAGGTGATCTTCTGAGTTGCTTCTCCCAAGACATGTCCTCCAGGAACAAAAAAGTAGAGAAAGATTGGAAGTCAGTGAATCACTAGGAACTGGTGTTGCAAAACACTGTTCACTCACCACCTACCAATCCCTTGCCTCTCCCACAAAGCCTGTGGCAAGAGACACTCCTTCCATTTGCTAGAGATGACAATCACTCCTACCGCACCACTGCAGCAGAGACAAGCACAGAGTAAGTCTTCTTAATAACTTCTCTTACTGGAGAAAAGAGAAAGAGGAGTTTTTCTATTTTAGTTCTTTGGTTTGGCATACTGATTTTCTTAATCCCATTGCTGTTCTTGTTTTTCATTTTCCTACATTGCACCAGTTGACCATAACCCAAGCGAATATGAATGCAAATGCCAAGGGCAATACTGGAGACATGTCATATCTTCATGTTTGACAAGGCCCTCCTAACCCTTGGATATGTTGGCAAAATTATTTTTGATACAGTGAAAGCTGGTAGCTCCTGTAACATGTGGGTAATGATCTGAAGTAAGTCATTGTATATTTCTTCACAAAAAATTTACAGGGAGTGTGCATGTAGGACATATCATCTAATAGGATTCATTTTAGAAAAAAATAAATGTCTGAATGTTGTGAGACTACAAAATCAGCTTGAGACTTTCTTCTATGGGAGCCCAGAAATAGAGACAATGCAGTAAATTGCAAGTTGCTATCTGTTCTTCCGCCCTTTGAGGCCAAGCACAAAGACCTCCAATTTTAAAATTGTGTATTAATTTTGGGTATCCAAACTGAAAATCCCTAAAAGTAGCAAGCTAGATGGAAAGTGGGGAACCCTCGATTTCTGCAAATCAGGCCTTTTCTAAGTGTCTCAAGCTACTCCTAGGAATGCTTAGATAAGTTTAAGAACAAAAGCTTTCCAAATTACTTTACTCAAGAAAAAAGGTAGATGGCATAACATAAATGCACTGCGGGTGATCACAAAACACCTATTAAGTGCACTCTATGTTTGTACTTAATCCTGCAATCATGAGTATTTTCAGTCCATATGAGAAGAGAAATAGAGTGTAGTTGGTATAGTAGAGGAATAGAATAAATGGTATAGTTGAGCATTTTACTGTGAAATCTTTTCTCATTTTGCATGACAAAGACAAACAAGATGAAGTGTGTTGAATCATTTCCAAACACTTCTTCTCAAGAGCCAAATAATGCATGAAAGCAATATTTACAATATTTTAACATAAATATTGCAAGAAACCCAGAGTGCATATTTTACATTTAAAAGAACTCTGTTTCAATTAAATTGGTGAGTCAATTAACTGAGTAAAATTTTAAATATTTTAATTTTTTTATGATATTCTGCTGTGTAATAAGACTCTATAATTATCTGCCAAAGCCACTGACTTACCTTTTATTTCAAAAGATACTCTATAATAAAGTGCTACTGTCATAATAGCTATTCTACTTTTCCCTCTGAAGTTCTTTCCCACTTGGAAGAATAATAGAGACTGGATATAATTCTATAACATCAGCTTCTATAAGGCTAAACAGGTGTTTAACTGGAAAAGAATAGTGTTTAAAAAGGATTAAAAATTGAAACAGGAAGTATTTTGTGCCAAAAATATTGTGCTTAATGTTGCTCTTGATCACAAAATTGATGTTTCAGACAAAGGTTTACTTTCATTCGGGTGGATTGATTTCTATATCTTATTATCCTTTCAAATACCTACATAGAAATGTTAGAAAGCCCAGTTAAACAGGTGGACACACCCATTATTTTGGCAATTTTGTGAAAATGACACCTGGACAAACATCTGGGCAGCCTAGTCTTTCAGCAGGGGTGGAAGCCAATCAGAAAAGTCAAAAATGCTGTAGAGACTTGTAATGGTCTGATTCAATAATAACTTTAGCTCAAAGTTGTGGGGAAGACTGGTTCAAAGTACTGCAGTGAAAGTGGGTGGGAATTTGATAAGGTGGGGAAATGAAGATGTTCCATGGAGAAGGTCTGGTTTTAGCCTGTCATTAGCAGAATTTCAGTGTTGTCCCTCAGACGTTCGTCCAAGTCAAGTTATCTCACAGGCATCCTGAGGGGCCCTAATCTGGCCAGGTAGAGGCAGACAGCTGTGTCGCTGGGGCCTGCTGTCTTTCCTTTGCCATCTTTTAAGATTTGAGAGGGCTTGCTCCTATGGAGAATGAGATGAGATTATTATTATATTATTATTATTATTATTATTATTATTATTATTATTATTATTATTAAATAATAATAATAATAATAATAATCTAATATATTCTCTGAAAAACAGGATTGTTTTTCTCTGCCCAGCTCTGGTAGTAGGTTCTTTTCCTTCAAAATCTGGATAATGATGGGCACAAACCATTGTGTTTTAAACCACAGTATTCCAAAAGGCATGGGATAAAACAAACGTTTTTGCATAAGAGGACTTATTTTCTTTAATCGGAAATTTTACATTGTTTCCGCTTTGGTAAACCTGCTAACTGAGACATTTGGTATGTGACAAAGAGCCTAAGCCTGCAACCTAACCATAGTTTTCATATTCAATTGGACACCATCATAAAAAAACATCCATGAGAAAATGTAGCCTGAAAGGGATGCTCTTTGTAGAGTGAAATGGCATTGCAGGAAAGAAGTAGTATTTCTGAAAAAATAGGAGCTGTTTTTTCTCTTTTCTCTTTTCTCTTTTTTCTCTGCTCTTTTGACTTTGGAGATGATGTCTGCATCTCAGTCACCATGTTGTCCCAGCAGGGCACAATGAAGTTACAGAGCTACTAATTCCGAGTCTGTTGCTGTTTGTTTCCCCCGCACAGAGTGGGTACTTTCTCCTCCTCACGTTGCATAGCATGGTCCCTGCAAGCAGTCAGCCTGGTTCCAGCAAAACTCCACATCAGTAATCACAGAATCACAGAATATCCATAGCTGAAAGGCACCCACAAGGATCATCAAGTCCAGCTCCTGGCTCCACACAAGACCACCCACACATGAGCCCCTATGTCTGAGAGTGGTGTCCAAATGCTCCTTGAACTCCTGTAGCTTGGTGCTGTGACCACTGCCCTGAGGAGCCTGTCCCAGTGTCCGACCACTCTCTGGGTGCAGAACCTTTTCCTAACACTCAGCCTGACCCTCCCCTGTCCCAGCTCCATGTCATTCCCTCAGGTCCTGTTGCTGTCCCCAGAAACCAGAGCTCAGTGCCTGCCCCTCCACTCCCCTAGTGATTAAGCACTAGTAATCTTGCTCTAAATTAGCAGAGCAGTACTACTATGGAATTGCTCATGGAAGAGGAGGTTTCTGTAATCAGGATGACTATTTAGCTATATGTCCTGTGAAAGCTTAATGGGAAGAAGGGAAAACAATTCATTTTTTGAGCAGATGTGATACTATGACCATGCCACACGTTCCAAGATCTTGGCTTTAGCTTCCCAGCAGACCCAATGGTATGTTACATTTTTCTTTGTAGACTGACAACTGTGCCTCAAATAATTCCATCCCATTTGTTAAATTTTTGAAGATTACAATTGTTTCACACCTGTCAAGCAAATGGACATTGCCCTCGTAAATGGACGTCTAATTAGCACGCAGTTTCATTTGCATGCATTTTCAGTTTTCAACAGGTGGCACTAAAGAGCCAATAAATGATTCTATTCCCAGACTCCAGCATTCAAACTCCTGGGCAGGCACTTTTATGTGTGTTTATCTATTTAAATATGGTATTATAATTCCAACATAATTAGTCATCTAATTGAATTGCATGACCACATCCATCCAAGACATTTGCATGTACAATTAATTAGGATTTATCTAAAAGCACTCTTTTTTGTTCTCTATTTCCTACAAGTCAAATTACTCATGGATGGATTAGAAGCTGATTTCATTTTGAATGAGCTACAGTATAGGTACCTGTAGAAAAATAGGTCTGCAGAATTGGTAAGCAGCAGACAAGTAAAGAATTATTTTTCTTTTCCTTTCTGTCTTTATAGTATCATTGCTTTAGAGCATGGCCAATGTGGGCCAGACTTGCAATAGACTTAGAGAAAAAGAAGTCTATAGTGCCTTCTTCAGACACCTGCAGAAACAGGGTTTACAAAAGCAGAATGTCTTTGCACACACTAGTAGTTTTCAATCTTCCTCCAGCATAATTTTTACTTAATCTTACACATTTCTGATGGTTACAATATATTTGCTAATGAGCATTCTTGGAAAATAAGGGAGAGAAAGAGGAACCTTGAAGCCATCCAGTGAAAACAGCCTTTTCAAGCAAAATGTTTAGAACCATCTCAGTTGCAGGAGCTAATAGAGACCCACCTTGAGATGTGTATGCCAAATAGAAACTGAAACATTATGAGTGGCCCATTACCTTTGAGAAAGTGTCCAAACTGATGAGAGATGAAAATACCTTGGAAACTGGAAGGGCTATATGTCTTTGGTTTCTTGTTTGACAAAACTCTTTTTCTTCACAATGTATGTATTTGATTATTGGCTACTAATGGGATGGTGAAGCTCTTCTTTCTTTCTTTCGTTACCCAGTTGTAACCAGTGTGGGATGTACTTGGGTGCTTCCAGAAGAATGAGCAAACCTAAAGCACATCTTTGAAAACCAAGCTGAAATATGTGTGAGGAATTATAAATACAGCTGTGCAAAACCAACCAAACAAATAACAGATACGTTATTTTGTAGGAGAACGCGTTACAACTAAAATATATTGTGTTTCAATCCTGGAGCTCTGAGGACAGTTTGCTCCCGAAAACATCTTAGAGAACCAAAATAATCTGTGTCAAGAAATAATTTCACAAGGAGAGAGTAACACTAACATGTCAACACCACAGTGTAAAAGGGAGGAGTGGGCCAGCATTCCCCATTTCTGTGTAGTCTTTGAAGTGACCATTGCTTTGTGGTTCTTTATTTTAAGCAAATTGTCTCTTGTACTTCCAGTACGTGTTCTTTAAGTCTGTAGCTTGTCAGAGAGCTTTTTGTCTGTGAATGGCTTCTGGTGGGGGAAGTGAGCTGGTTTAAAATTATTTCTCCTTGAGACCTTCCTTCTCTCTTTTCTTCTACTTCCAGATTGTCCAAATTGTGGTTTATTTGTTTTTCTAATAATTATATCAATATTTTATTCATTTAGAAAAGCTTACCTAAACTTCCAGAGGAGTAAACAGTGAGCCTTTGCAGGGTACACTGGCTGCTGATCACTTTTTCAACAAGTATTTCTGATGTGGGTGTTTCTCTCACTGTTGCTGTTTTTAGCATCCTATTAGAGCTAGGCCAGATGGATTTTCTGCTGGCAAAAGTAACCACTCTCTGAGATAGACTTTTTTCGTATCTCAAAAAGTTAGTGGAAGGAGGTTTCCTTCTAGAGTTTGTAAGGTTATCAGTAAGTATCGTACATCTCAACCTTTCATGGAACAACCAATTGCTAATTCCAATGTACTTAGCTTCAGTCTTATCCTTACTTTTATGTTTAGGTGCTTTGCTGAACAAAATGCAAGCCAGCTCAGTTCTTTGTTGAATTGCAGAGGAAAGAATTACAGCCAGACTTGCACAAGTGTGTGCAGCATGAGTGTGTGCATTTCAGCTTTGTCACAACTGATGGACAGGACTATGTCTGAGCTATAGATTTGAAAAATTACAACTAGAGCAGAACTAGAAGAAATAATTGAGAGAATGGAACAAAACAAATGAAGGTGTAGAAGGAAATTAGACTTTCCTTAATTACTAGATCATTTAAAATTCAACAGGTGAACATGTTGTAATGTGGTATAAGGCACAATTTTCCTTTGGACCAGTGGGGACAATGCAGCAGTCTCCAAACAACCTGCTCTGTTTACTTTGTAAAACCATCTAAGCAATGCACTGTCCTTCCATCTACTGAAACTGCTGTTTCCCAATTAATTTAATTGCAGCTATTTATTTTTTTTCTTTTTTTTTTTTTTTTTCCAAATAAATTGTTTTGTGTAAGAGTTGTGAGCTTCATGACCTCAGTGGAAATGCTTGTTTGTGGCTTCAGAGAGTGCACTCTGCCAATAGCCCCATTCACCTCCGATGGTGACAGCTGCAGCAGTGCTGATGACATATAATATACTGTATGTGGCTTTAGACACTCCATCAAAACATGAAAAGTCCAGAATCACATCCATATTTTGACAATTTGCCAAAGTTTCTGCTGAAACAGTGGGTTATAATTCAAGCATCTGATAAATGCTTGTAATACTCTAACAATCACAAAGTCAGGAACCTCTATGTAGAAAAGTTAAAAAAATAATAATAAAATGGAAAACATTATAACACTGAGCTTAACTTTTTGAATTAATTGACTTCTACTTTAACCTAATCAAGGGACTGAAGTTCTGAAAGTTAAGGATGTAACATTTAAATTTGCCTGAAAAAAATTTAGAGATTTTACTTTGGCAACAATTTGTTATCTGCAATTTAAAAGGCAAGTAAAGCAATAATTCCCCCAGGTGCTGACTGGGAAAAGGTCAGATTCCTGGAAACAGAAGGAGACTGAAAACCAGATGAAGAGAAGGGGAAGTCAGTAGTGTCTTTACTAAAATCTAATTAGGAAATAGCATCTTTTCCTCTGCTTTGGAAAGAGCAGAAACTATCAGTGAAATATCAGCAAACAGTTTGGCATCTTCAAAGATATTAATTAAGTAAAATTTGGAAAGTGCTTTGAAGATGAAAAATGGTAGGGAGTGCTAAGTATCACTATTAGCAGGACCAATGTGTCAACTGATGTTGTCTGTCTGCATAGCATTGGGTGAACACTTGGGTAATTAAGGTCAAATGAGTAGCCGTGCCTGGTCAATTTATGGGGTAAAGCGTGTCTTGTTGCTAGCTGAAGCAAGATGTGGTATCTGTGTGACTAACAGACCTGGAAAGTGAACGTCTACAGCAGATATATTTCATTGCTTTGAGAGTCACCAGTAGCAACAGCTCTGTCTGACTTTGTGGTTCTGACTTGTTCTCTACGTATCGGGGCAGTGAGCAGTGTTTCATACCATTTAGCAGTTTCTAAGCTTACAATTATTAGTTTGACATCATACGTGCCTTCACTAAAGGCACGCGAGCCTTCTTGAACTGAAATTATATCTCGTTTGCCAGATCTAATTTTTCTAGCTTACCAATATTTTAATACTAAAACAATTACGTAATTAATTTGGCAAAGATTGGGGCAGCGAAGGATTGCTTTTGCTGACAAGAGGTGTTATTCACCTCTGTTATTCTACAGTCTACAAGTGCACTTCAGCCTTTGGGTTATTACTCTGGGAGCTCTGGGACTGACCCCAGTCTGATAGACATTGTACTTTTGCTGTACCAAATCGGGAATTTGCAAAAGTAACTTCTAATTTTCTGAGGTTCAATGTTTGCTTTGACTTACCTTAATGAAATCCCCAGGTGAGCAGACCCAACACAGGTCTCAGCAGTGGGTGCAGGTTATGGTGCAGCATGGACAGGCCAGGACTGACAGCCCAAGACCTGGGGAGCATGAAGCTCTTGTGCAGACTTCATAGTAGGAAAGCTCAAGTTTCTCAAATCTTTGGTTCCGTTGCAAAATCAAATTTAGAGTCAGATTAAACTGTCCCATGTGACTTGAGAAAGCAGGAGGAGCACCTGTACCTGAGCCTTGGTCTGAGCTGAGAGAAAGCCAGTGACAGTAGATGCAAGGTTGCTGCCTCTGCTTGATACCATCTGGCAAAGACTTTATTCAGCTAACAAATCCTTGCAGGTACTGTTTCCCAGCTGCTATTATTTATTTCAAATGTATCTAGTGTCAGGGCATAACAGGGCATAACAGAACATCACAAGCTGGCATGGTCTATGTAACCACCTGCTTAGTTTGTGAGCAGATGTGTTGTCTTTGGGCTGCAGACTGGGACATCCATTTCATAGCTCAGTAGTTACTCCAGAGCATCCTTTTGTGTTTTTCTCTTTTGTATTTCAATTCTCAAAAATCTCCCCAACATACTTTGAGTAAGAGAGCACCACATGAGCATCACTGAGGTAGGTTCAAGCAGAATGGTGGCACTTGGGTAATGAGCAAAAAGCTAAGCCAAGTCAGCTCTCAAAACTTGCGTTTTTTATGTAAATACACTGTCATATAAGTAATGCTGTAAAGGTGAATTGTGCACTCCTATGTTCTGTTAAAATTTAGAAGTGTTGGATGCCATAAAGGTCAAAAGAAACGTGGATGAGGCAGGCCTGGTTGTGTTACTTATGGCAGCCCTACCCACAAATAGCTTGATAACAATATCCCTGGTGGCCAGTAATGCAAGATAAACTGCCTTGAAATCTAACTAGAAGAATAACAGCTTTCCATTTAGTGCATCTTGCTGACTGTATCAAAAGTAATTCTTGAGCAAAGCAAATGCAGAGCACAAGATCATAAAGCTGCAAGTCCTTTCATGGAGTTGTAGGCTAAGACTTACAGAGAAAACTCAGGCATTGTGAAAGAGGCAGCAAGAAAGATTGTTAGGAGTCTTGTCACCAAGTTTCTTGTCCCTTTGTTTTGCCTTAGAAAGGTGCATGTCAGGATACCTTCCTGCAACAACCCATGAGCAGAAATTAGATGCATGCATCCATGAAAACACTCAAAAAGCTACCAATGAGCACTGAAATTGTTGGTATTCAGTCAACAACTGTATTTTGGATCTCAGGATGCTTATGCAAGCAGTCTGCCTTCAGAGAAGCTACCTGCAGCCTGAGTCTCTGACGGGAACAGTTCTGTTATGCATGCTCTGAGAACAGACATGCTCTTGGATGTATGGTGGAGCACATCTTGTTTCTTCGACGCACAAATCTGCCCATAGCTCATGGTATACCTCTTTTTTATATATATTGGATGTTGTAGCACGTACAGATGAAAGCCAAGACCTGCTCAAGATTACTTTAAGAATCTTGATGACTCTTTACTTTTTTAAGTTATGAGTGTTGGGCTTCTGTACATTACACCATAGCTAAAATAATCAGCAGCAAGGGTGAAGAAGAGAAACCTATGGAGAATAAATAAGAATAATTAAACCAAAAGACAGAGCCACCCGCTATTAATATCTGCTACTGTCTGTGTCCCAATCTCTCAGGGAGCTGTACCCAGCTACCCAGAGGATCAGTAGCTCATTTAGCATTTGTCATACCCCAAGGATGAGTCAGTCTATGAGTTAACTAATCTGGCACAGTGCTTTTTCTGTAATGCCAAGTTTGATCAGACTGTTTCAGTGGTTCAGCATTATAGAAAAGAGGCACTAAAGACTAAAAGTGATGTTGACTCAGCCATTTGGCTCCTGCCAGTGAACATTAGTGATTTTTGAACTGCTTAGATTCCACTTCTAATGAAAATCCATTTAGACAAAGTAATTTACATGCACTGCTCATTTCCATATGAGGTTTGAAGCCTTTGCCACATTGCTACAAAGAGATGCAGTTCAGAATGCAGTCATTTCTCTCTGCCGGTATACTGTACATGAATGATTTTGCCTCACGTAATTGCTTGATATCAATACTCAGTAGATATATTTTGACACACGACAGAAGATAATGGGATTTCCTAGGGAGAGAGGAGAAACAGAATATTCTAGTAGGAAGAAGAAGGTTTTTGCATTGGATTGATTAAAAATTTTACCAAGTATATCAAGAAAGTTTCATCTCCACAGCTAAATCAATGCCCAGTGCTACAGCTGGCAGAAAGTAACAGGTGATTAGCTCTAAGACACTGAGGAAATACTCCATCTGTGTTGGTCAGAGGTAAAACACACATGGATTTGCATATGGTGAGAAAGTCAACCTGCATAAACAGTAACAGCAAAACAAGCACTTCAGCACTTACATGCAGACTTCACAGGCCACAGAAAAGAAAGAAAGAAAACTTTAGGCATCCAGAATTGGTTGTAAGGTAATTTGGGCAGCAAGTATTCATGCTGTCATCTTAGTGCCTAAATTAGAGCTGCTTTTCCAGAGCTTTCTTTACAGCTGAAAGAGAAAGAAAGGCACTTCCAGAAGGTGATTCAGAGAAGCTGATTTTGATTCCTGCCTTTGAGCTGTCCTGCAGAGAGAAGCTTCTTTTTCCCAGTACCTAAACAGCGTGCCTGGGTAAATGAACCTCCTGAGCAAAGCACCTAGGTTTGTTCCCTGAGGGGTGTAAATTCCAAATTGCAGTTTTGAAGATCTGCTTAACTCTCTATGCACATTTACAGCTTCTAAAGCAGTAGAAAATCCAATTTCTGTCCAAGCAGAGAATGAGTTCAGCTTAGACAAGACTGAGCTAGATACTTTGTCATACACCTGCTCATGATCCAGAAACAAAGAGTGGGATGTAGCTCTGGAGGAAGATGCTTTTAGGCATCCAAAGCACAGATGTGTCCCTGTGAGCTATACATGAGTGTTTGTTACAGTCAGGATAGGTAGAATCAGCACAGTCCATGTAGCCCTGAAAGCTGATCAGCTCCTAATAAATTAGTCACAGAGATTTGGCCAGCTGAGCAGTTTCCCAGACTCCTCAGAGCTCACAGGAAGACCACAGCGTTGAGGTACCATCTCCCACATCTGAATCCCATCCCAGGTGCCACATCATTTACATCCTCTGAGAGCATAGGCCTTTCCAGAGGATGTTTAGCAAACACCAGTGTATCAGGCATTTATCAACAAGTGAAGGGTTCAAACCCTCACAATCCCCAAAAGCACTCTGGCTTAACATCTGCCAGCTGGTCTTAATGGGACACTCTGCCTCTCCTTTTTAACCTTTTACCAGTGAAAGTAGAACAAAATTCAAGAATGTGTGTGGCAGAGAGGGAGAGATCTGAAAAAAGCTAGATATGGCAAGACTAATGGAGCCTTTGGGGAGTTAAACGGAGAGAGACCTTGGTTTTGATTCTTGTCCCCAGAGCTTTTCCTATATGTTGTATTAGCTGCCAGATGAACTAAAGAACTGCTCTTATCGTGGGGATAAGAAACTGAGATCCTGAGAAGTTACAAAAAACTTATCTGAGATCCTACCTTAAGGCAGTAGCAAGTTAATAGGACCTTCAGACATGGTTTTTCACACTCACTCACCTCAAGTAGGGTAACGTTACTGGTGTTCTCCTAGATGTATATTCAAAAAGGTCTTGCTAAACTATTTACTTTAGACTAAACAAGCCCATGGCAGAGTGGTCAGATGGTAGTTGGGCTAGGCGCCATGTTGCAGATGCGTTGTCTTTCCTTTCCAGCTTTCCTGTGTTGTAGAGGTCTTTTGCACAGCAGGCACTCAGCTGTTATGGTGATGTGTAACATTATAAAGCTATAACCTAAACAGATGGATGTTGGAAGAGGAACTTTCACCACCTCTTAGTTGCCTTTTCTTTAAGTAATTAGAGCCCTATATTTATCCTGGCACTGCTTGCAAAGTCTACATTTACGAAATGAAATTGTCTATGAGGGTGTACACTTTCAGCAAGTCATTTAAAACTGAAGCTCTGAGACAGCTAAGTGCCTGATTTTGGATTGTGCTGAGAAGAGCTAGGTGAGGTGTTGGGGGTTTTATTTTTGGGAAGGTAAGTGGTTTGTCAAAAGATTTATTTGTCACAGTTTTTGTTCATTTGTGAGATTTGAAAATTGAAGATAATAAATACCCTTGTCTTCTGAAGAAGAAAAGAAAGTGAAAATAGCCCTACTTCTCCTCTATTTACAAGGTGAATGGGATTTGTATTGCCATTGTGGTGCAATGTCAATAGTAAGGTCTCAGTTATGCCCATAAGAGTTTTTCATGACAGCATTGCCATAAGGTTTGTGCCTTACTGCCAAGCAAGGGGAAGAGATGATCTTATGGTCTTTGTCTCAATGACAAGATGGGGTTTTACCAAAATCAGAATAGTAAAGGAGAGGCTGAGATCCACTGTACTGCGTCCATACTCTTTTTGAGGAGGTGTACTTCTCAGATGAGACTGTGGCCACCCAATGATGCCACTGAAAATGGCCTATGAATACTGCTGTTAATTTCTTCTGTTTTTATTGATTTGGTCATTTTGGACATAATTCATTATGTAAAAACAAGAGAAAGCAAAGGAATGTAGGGACAGAAGGGAAAGTATTGAATACTTCTGGACAGTGAGCTATCAAAACACAGGTTAAAAAAAAATGAATGAGATGTGGCCTCGGAATCTTGTAATCGTTTATATTTATTTTACAAATCTCATAGCTTTTCTCCAAAGATACACATTTCCCAAAAGTTAAATTTAAAATACAGTCAGGTCAGAAATGATCTGATGTTGAATTTCTAAGCAAGATAGATGGCAAAGGCTGTCTTTTTCATGTGAAAATTAAAGTAGAGTTAAAGCAGATTTATCACTGAGTAAGATTCAGCTCACATATTAGGATTCCTAAATATGGGTATATGTGGTTTTATTCACATGAGTGACCTAAGCTTCCACTGTGCTCAGTGGAGATCTAATGTAAGGTCTACTTAATGCAGTCTAAAGAGTTACTCCACTCATCCTGAGACAGATACCTAACTGGTCCTCCATACCTCTGATGAGGACTTGGAACCCTAGCAATGGAAACAGGTTAATAATAATTACTCTCAAACTGCTTCATTTTGGGTATGGCAAACTAAAATTTTCCAGAACATTAAGTTACACAAATTCATATATCAACTCTTGGTCCCAGTTCAAGGTAGAAAAGCACCCCTGAAACAGAATTCCTTCCAGTGCATTAACATCAAAATGCCTAGCTGCTAAGCTTCTGAGTTCTCTCTCAGCTGCATTTGTTCCTCTTGACAAATTTGTTCACTGAATTGAAGAATACCAGCCCAGACAATCTTAAAGTATCTTCTGTTGGTTTACTGAGGGGAAGAGTTGTATGGTTTTTTTGTGGCTTTTTTTTTTTTTTTTTAGAGGTACCGGATAAATCTGTGGCTGAGGAAATATACATTAAATTTGGTTGTCCTTGTATTAACTCACCTTGAATGTCAGCCTAGGCTACAATACTCCATTAATTGGTGGAGTACATTGTACAAGCATCTGGCCACTAAGTGGGAGAAAACACATTAAAGATGAAGATTGGTTAAGCTACTTTGTGTAGTTCCTAAGGAGAATTAAATTCTACAGACTATATTCCGTTTCATATAATTACCAGTCATTTGAACTCTCAAGTGCCCAGTCCCTCCTTTGACTGCTTCAGTCTAAATTTAGATTTAAAAAAAAAAAAAAAATAAAAGAGACAACCAAAAAAATCCTTCCTTAATTTGTCCAAAATGTTTGGTCTCGACTTTAATTGCTTTTAAATCCTGTCAATTAGAGTTTATAATGGAGAAAACCTGTTAATAGTGAAATGAATCCTCTTGTGTTCTCAAAGTGTGCAGTAAGCCTTCTCACCCAATTGTAATAAAATTTGTTGTGGCATAGTTTTTGGGATCAATACAGCAGACCACTGTCAATCAAAGAACTTTCTACTTACTTAAAAGTTAACAGACTTTTAGTGTCTTTGTGTTGGACTGAGGACAGTCTGAGTTACCACAGAAGATTAAATCTTTAATTTTACATTACTTCAGCCATCTCTATAGAACAAAGTGGGCTTTACCTGTTGAATATGAGGCTTATGTGAGCTGAAGTGCTCTTGAGACATTAAGAGGCAGTCTTGAACAGTCTCTGAGATTTAAGCTGAGGGGAATTCTAAAGGGATTACTGCAGCATTTTACATAAAATGAGAAATAAAAACAGACTTGAGCAATGCATGATCATAAACGCATTCCTGCTGTGATCAAGAGTCCTGTTCCCATTGCTGTTCTAAGACTAAAGCAGGAAGAACTGTCAAAGGGCAACCATACTTGTAAGGATTTGTACAAGTCCAATTTATAATGAAATTAAGGGGCTGAGTAGTTTTGAAAGATTTGTTTAAAAAAAAAAAAAAAAAAAAAGAGAGATACTTTTCATAGTCTCTCCAGCCCAGAGGTGGGAAATACAAGCATTGCTGGAATACTGTTTTGTAGAGGAGGCATGCTACTTTCCAAGAACAGACACAGCTAACAACTAGTACACAAAAAAGTAATTTTAGCAAAAATTCACAAAGATTTTAACTATTGGTTAACCTTTTCTGAAGACAATAGTGGCAAATGAACTATGAAGAAATATCTCACAAATAAAATACAGATTTATGTCTACCTTTGCATACATCACATAGTACATGAAAAAATAAGCGTGTTCTTGCCATTTGATTCACCTTTATACTACAGCTTTCTTACACTGCAAGAATGGTGTAACAAAAAGCTCTGTACAAAATGGGAGGTGAATCTGTGTACTGTCTTTACTGAGAGAGAAGCCTGTGTGCATTTGTGTGTGTGTGTAAAACATATACAACACAGTGTATTTACTGTTTTAATAAAGAGGAATTATGAGATGGCACCAGGCAAGTGTTAGCAAATACTGACATTAGATTCTTGTCACATATTTCCTACAAAAAAAAATGATAATAAAATAAAAAAAAGTTCTTTGTGCCTGCAGTTTCTCAGGAGGTGAAAGCAAGGATTTTTTTCTCCATACTGAAGGCGCCTTGGAAGTTTTCACAGCTAAATATCATTCTGGCCCTCAGGGACAGTAGAAAACAAATCCTGCCAGTCTAGGTCAGAGATGAGATTTCCCAATACAGTGAACGATGGATATCAATCTTCACAAAACCCAAAACCATGATGATATATCACCTACTTATCTTTGAGCATGAAGAAGGATCTTGATAAGCAGTCCCTTGGCCAAAGAAAGTAACAGCTTGCCTGGATTTTCCATTACTTTCCTCAAAAATGACACATCAGTAGGCTGAAATTTCTGCAGGTCCCAGTGCAACCATAGTCAGGTGTTATCTCAGCAACACACAATAACACTTGTCCCCTTTCCAACCAGGGATCACATAGACTGGAGGGCCCACCTCAACACCAGCCTATTGTCCTTAGGCAGAGCACAGCACAGCCCACCTGGGCCTCCCTATCTCTCCTAAGACTACTGTTGAGCAAGGTGTTGGGTGTACTGGAAGGTGGGCAAGGCTAAGGCCAACTCTTTCTTTGTCTCTTCAACCACTCTGCATGCCATAATATTTATGCACAGCTGTGTTTCTCCACTGGATAGTTCTTTGTGATGCCCATAATTCAGTTCAGGTGTCAAAAAGTGCCTCGAACCCATTTTTTTTTTTTCTCCTGGACAAGTCGTGCAGTTGGCCTTCAGTCCTTGATGATGATCCTGTGTTTGTTCAGTGTTCCAAGTCCCAAGGAAATCAACTA
The DNA here is from genome assembly GCF_964034855.1 of Anser brachyrhynchus. Classification (NCBI taxonomy): domain Eukaryota; kingdom Metazoa; phylum Chordata; class Aves; order Anseriformes; family Anatidae; genus Anser; species Anser brachyrhynchus. The sequence goes on from NC_137695.1 coordinate 9,432,764, forward strand.
AATTTCTGTCTATCAGTCAGCACTGCGGATCTAGCTCCTCCTTTGGGCTGCAGCATCAAGACATAGCTTTACTTTTATCTGCTAGGAAAAACAAACAAACAAACAAACAAACAAAAAAAACAAGTATAACTATCATATTGTCCATTTGGTTATGCTAGAATGATGAGCAAAACTTTGCTGTTACCTATCAGATACCCCATTAAAAACACACAAAATAGATGAAATTTGTGAGGAGAGAAATCTATGAAGTTCAGTTTCCATAACTGGTCTGAATGGAAGTTAAATTTGTCCATCATTAGACACTGTGATTACAAAAGCTTAACAAATATTTACTTGGGGTAATTACATGCAGAGATTTCCAACTCTATTTATATATCTAAATGATAGAAATCTCTCTGTCGAGATCTCTTCTGTTCAATTATAAGAAGCATGAAAGGAAACAAGGATCACAATAAAGCACTTGATAATTGTCATACAATAAAATACAGAATACGAATGGAGATCAAGCACACATTGTGAACTACAGTCATTATTGTCATAAACTTTTATGTGGAGTCTTGCACTTTATTATGGTCTCATCATTTAAAATATAGATCAGTCTGAATTAGAGTAATTCTAAAAACAGACCGGCCACTTTTCTTTTTTCTTTTTTCTTTTTTCTTTTTTCTTTTTTCTTTTTTCTTTTTTCTTTTTTCTTTTTTCTTTTTTCTTTTTTCTTTTTTCTTTTTTCTTTTTTCTTTTTTCTTTTTTCTTTTTTCTTTTTTCTTTTTTCTTTTTTCTTTTGTCTTTTGTCTTTTGTCTTTTGTCTTTTGTCTTTTTTCTTTTGTCTTTTTTCTTTTGTCTTTTGTCTTTTGTCTTTTGTCTTTTGTCTTTTGTCTTTTTTCTTTTGTCTTCTTTCTTTTTTCTTCTTTCTTTTTTCTTTTTTCTTTTTTCTTTTTTCTTTTTTCTTTTTTCTTTTTTCTTTTTTCTTTTTTCTTTTTTTTCTTTTCTTTTCTTTTCTTTTCTTTTCTTTTCTTTTCTTTTCTTTTCTTTTCTTTTCTTTTCTTTTCTTTTCTTTTCTTTTCTTTTCTTTTCTTTTCTTTTCTTTTCTTTTCTTTTCTTTTCTTTTCTTTTCTTTTCTTTTCTTTTCTTTTCTTTTCTTTTCTTTTCTTTTCTTTTCTTTTCTTTTCTTTTCTTTTCTTTTCTTTTCTTTTCTTTTCTTTTCTTTTCTTTTCTTTTTCTTCTCTTCTCTTCTCTTCTCTTCTCTTCTCTTCTCTTCTCTTCTCTTCTCTTCTCTTCTCTTCTCTTCTCTTCTCTTCTCTTCTCTTCTCTTCTCTTCTCTTCTCTTCTCTTCTCTTCTCTTCTCTTCTTGTTGTATATTGTATAATTGTATAATGTTGTATATCACATTGAGGAATAACTATTATGTTATACAGAAATAACTGTAATCACCATTTATAGTTATGTTCTGCTGTTTTTCCTGGAGTGAGAAAAATGCTTAGTGTGTTAGACAGCCACAAACGGCTTAGAATGTTCAAGTCTAAACATTGGCCACTTTGTCAATAGACTTTGGTGGATTTTTGTTTAGTTTTGTTGTTGTTTTTAGTAAGTGAGAAGGTGGAAGTTAAAAGTACTAATAACTTATTATTTGTGTTGGAAATAATTAAGTATCCACTGTACTGCTTATAGTTCATAAACTCCCAGGTAGATCTGGAACCAAGAGCTTAGAGTCTGATAGCTGGTTTATAATAGCTATCATTATGTTTATGGTTACTTTATTCCTTTGTTAGTCCTCCTGAATTCAGAGTAATAAATAAATATTAGATTTAAAATACTAATGTTATGTATGTGTGATTATCCCAAACTGTGCCTAAAATAGTGAAGATAAGTAAAAGATTTTAAATGGTGTATATGACTCCTATTTTATCGAGAGGAAATAAATACCCAGAATTTATATTCCAGTTCATCAGAAAACACAGCTATTTAATAAATATTCAGTGTACATGAAGTCAATAGGACATGAACATGTACTTAAGATAGTTTTGCACACAAACATTTGGCTGCATGAAGGTGTCACAATTCACATGTTTGAATATATTTCTGAACTGAGGTAAACTGGTTCACTCAAAGTCACCAGGGAAGATGGGCTGAATTGAGGATCTATTCTAAACCTCTTGAGTCCCACTCCAATGCCCCATCACAAGATTATCCTATCTCAGTTAAAAAATATAACAATAAGTCACAACTGAATTATTCACGTCGTCTTGAATGAATGCCAGCAAAACTCTGACACTACAGCGTATGATTATGTTTTTACCGTATGGCACAGATTAAACAGAAAAGTAATGAAGTGAGGTCTGACATATATATATATATATATATATAAGTGTACTGACTGTGGTTTTTGTATCTCTCTGAACAATGCATTAACACTGCTTATCCAATGACCAAGGCTGTGCAAGGAGAAAGGGTGGGCGTCTTTGTCCAGTACCTGATAGACTGGAACTGATTTTCTGTGGAGAATAAAGTTTTAACATCTTACCATACTTAATGCACTATTTTAACATAAAAACAAAACAAAAAAACCTGATCTTTTGATAGTACAAAATGTTTCTGAATTTCCCATTTGACAGTATAGTGAATAATAACAGTGATCTATGACAAAACATTGCCTTAATAGTATAAGTAATTGATTGGTCTAGGGGTCAGTAGGGTTAACTAATTTCTTTTTTAAACCACTACTAATAGCTGCCCAAAACTTGGCAGTTTTGATGTAGTCCAAAGTAGTAACTGATTGATGAGCAGACGGTAGGTGAAAACACAGAACTGCATAACATTTCTTCTACAACTTTGTCACTTGCTATGACAGTCTGGATGCTGCTCTGAACTGCAGATTTTCTTTAAACATCAACGCTATATGACTTGCAAAAGTGGAGAGTCTCCAAAAGAACAAAATAGGGCAAAACAAGAATCCAAGACTGAACTTCCTCAGATAATGAAAACATATAGATTCAGGTCAGTCTTTCTAGTCCAACTGCTATGTGCTATCTTCTTTTATACATGGAAATATGTATTTAATGGAACAACGTCGTCTATGATATATCTGATTATTTTTTAATAGATGATGTGTTCAAAAACAGGTTGGTTCATCCTCTGTTCTGCTCTGCTCTGCTCTCCTCTCTCCTCCTCTCCTCCCTTGTGTCTTCTGTCACCAACATAACGTTTGAGCAATTCCTTCTGTGTTTTAAGAAACATGAATATCTTCTGAAATTCTTTCTTTCTGCCTGCTCTACTGGACAACACAGTGAACTGTTTATATTTAGGGAAGAGGTTGTTTGTGCCTCCCCTATACGTTTGTTTGTTTTATATGCTCAATTAGTAAAGTCAAGGAAAGCCTTTGCTTGAGGTGGAAAGTGGTAAGGTTTGTAATGATCTTAACACGTGAAGTAGTTTATTCCAAAGTAGTGAAAACCTATGTGTCTTTCACAGATGAGCATGTCCCACACCTTGTGAAGCTCCATTGCGCTCAAGGACTCCAGCTGGTGTCCATGGTTTTTAAGATGTCTTTGCTCTCAAGTGGGAGGACAGAGTGAGTTCTACAACAAAGCCAGCTATTGCAATTTATAGTGTGGCCACGTTGAAACATAACAGGAGGGCTACAGCTAAGAACCCCTCTCCAGAGTGAGACCTCCAGGAAACACCAGCACTTCCCAGTGTCACACTGAGAGTATGTGCCCTCTAACATGGTCTTCTACCTTCTGCAGGGTAAGTTTTGTGCCACTTCATGACTGGCCACAGCAATAAACAAAAACAGAATTGGTGAGATTGCAAACTCAACTGACTTTTGCTGTCCTTGAACTCATGACAAGCATCTGCAATGTTGGACATGGATCTGACCAGAACAGCGACTTCATTGCAGTCCCAGGCTATAGGGTTTAGATCCCAAATTAGAAGAGTGTAAGAGTTTAACTCTGCCATGAGTGAACTGTCCCCTATTACTAAGCTCAGAAAAGAATAATATCGTAGTAGACAAACAGTACAAATACAACATTCTCCTAGAATTTCACCAGATCCTCTTCTTTTCTCTGCCTTTACCAGGATTCTTCGCTTTGTTCAAAACAAGGGAAAAGAAATGAAGAATGACTTCTCAGAAAGAGTATGGAATCATCTTAACTTTGATCAATTGCTAGCAAAAACTTACTTCCTATTTTTCAGTCATGGTACCTTTCTGAAAGTACATGCATTTGCCCCTGAGAAAATACAAACATATAAACATTTGAGATCTGCAAATATTTAAAAAGAACTAGGATATTCCACAGTAGTGATGAAAACATACCTGAAAACTCCTGAGAGCAGTAAGAACCCAATGAATTTAGCCAGTGATTCTGACATTCTGCTGTAAAGTCATCCCATTGTGAGCTGAAGATTAGATAGCCCAGTCTGGGTTGTGTTTATTTTGTTATGTTGAAAAAGATATCTCAGTTGATTAAAATATTTTTTATAGATTAAAGACATTTTTGTCATTTTTAATGACTTACTACTAGTACTTTATAAAAACTATTTGAGATTATGTTGACATATGCTTTAAAACAAGAAAAGCTTAAGTGGTATTTAATGGATAACTTATTACAAAGAAGGAATTCTCTAGACTTACTTTACCTTTAATTCACATTGTTTGGATGGAGCACTTTTTCACACGATAAAGCACTATGTGTACAGATAGAAAGAGGTGATTCGTGTGGCCAGAGAGCAAATCAAAGTCACTTTACTGCAAACAGGAGAGGGCTCCAGTGTTATTGTACATTCAAGAGAGCTCAGAAATGCTGAACTACACCATTATCATCACATTCCATGGAAACCACCCCTGGTCACCAAGGACCTGGATGGAGCCACACAGATATCAGCAATGTCACTGTTGTCTTCATTTCATCACAGTTGAAATGTATGGGCCAAAACTGGAATCACAATCTCATTGACTGAGGTACCTATCTGGCTTTAGCTGTTTCTAGTCTAAATGAATAGGTGAAAGAGAAGTTCTCGGTGGGTCCCTCCTATCAGAACTGTTTCTCTGCACTAAAAAACACTGTCGACAAAAAGTTGGGGAATAAAGTCCATAATCCAGGTCATTCTCAACATGAGTTAGGATCTCTTTTGCTTTTCATCTGGCCCCACTATTCTTGTATATCAGGCTACATGATGGCCTCAAAATGTTCTACATGGTGCAGCTAAAGCTATGTTTTGGGAAGTGATAGTTGTGAGTGCTAACTCCTCAGGCATCCACAGACTATCCCCTAAGCACACGGGCAACGACACTAATTTTGCTATGGAAATTCTCAAGAAGTGATTGTATTTGTACTTTCTGTATTGTGAGGGCCAGAGCTGTTGGTGAATCTTCATTTTTCATTTCTTCTTGTACAAATATATTTTGATGGCTGGAGTGCCATCACAATGTGAATACCTGCTGGTATGAGGCCATTCAGCAATCAGTTCTCAGACTTCATGGACATCTGTTACACCACTATACTGACACTCTTTTTAACACAAGTCTCTGGAGCTGTAGATTCCCCACTTTCAAACCTGCAAAAATAAATTTGCTTAACTGATAGCAATGCAAAAATTGGCAGCGCTGACAGCTCTATGTCTTTGGGCTGGGTAAGATTGAGTCTATGCACATTAGATTTGAATGTTGTGCTGGGTCTCCAGAGCTTAGAAAATAACTGGCTACTTAAATTTTTAAACTGAGTAACTTCCACATAAGCCTGAGGACCTGACTGTAGGAACCCAAGCATTCTGCAGTCTTTATGTAGCCAACAAATACAAATACATATAAGGTTGTTGTTAGGAAGGGAGAAGTTCTGAGCCATTTCCTTGGTCTAAGGCAGCTAGACTCAGACTCGGTTCAGTTTTAGGTACCAGAATAAGCTCTCATGATTTCACATTGACCACTGAGGTCAACATTACGCAGGAAAGTCATCGCAGAGTGAAGCCTGAACTACAACTTTAAACACCAAGAACACTTATATACCCAAGTCAGCATATTTTTCTAACATTTCATTCCTGGGTCTGTCTCCAAAATAAAAAGGTGTTGTTTGCCAGATTTAGTTTAGATGAAGCCTAGCTAGGAGAAATCTCAGCTGGTATGCCATTTGGGATTCAAGCCTCACAACTGAACTTGTTATACTGAAATGCAGCAACTTTAAGTCAAAGGTTTTTCATAGGAACAATGTCCAATTAAACTTAAAAGCAAACAAACAAACAAAAAGGAAACCAATAAAACTCTCATCTTTCAGTACACGCTGAACACTCTCAATTCTGACAGAGAAAATAGAAGACCTACTTTTAACTTTTGTGCTTATACACATTTTTATTACGACTTTACAGTTACTCCCAAATCATGGAGGTAATAGAAATATGCTTAAAAAGAGCTGCTCATGAGTTTTCACTGTCACTGAAAACTGGGCAATCACAGATTCACAAATCCTAGTATCAGTCAAAATCAAAACTGCATTATAAGTCTTTGTTACCTTTTTCTCTTGACATTTTTTTTTCTATTTTATCAGATGGTTGCCCCACAAAGCTGATGGTCTTAAGATTTGGACTTCTCTTTTGGTTCAATTTAAATACCAGAAACTGGAACACTGTACAGAGAACAATGAATTCAACCATAGCTGGCGAAGGGCATGTCCAAAGTGGTCAATCTAAGATCGGTAAATTTTTCTGGATTCTGTTGCCAAGTTGCTAAGTAATAAGTTACCTAGAAAAAATTTAAATTGTACCTGAACCTCACTCTGTCCTTATCTCAACCTTAGCCACAGAATATACCGGAGGTCCAAGTAAGCTGCTGTTCTTCCCCAGTGTGATCTTGGGATGGTGGCAAAATACATAATTTGTGGGATATGATGATCCATAACTCAGTGCACATACAGCCATGGGTAACCAAAGCTTTACATATTTCTGGGATTTTTCCATGTCTTCTCTCCACTGAGCAATTCACCTCTCTGTTTCCACACTCATGGCAGCACTGCCCAGGTAGCCCAACCAGGGAGGTCAGAAAGGTTTTTGGTCTCTGTCATCCCACTGTATGGACTGTTATGAAGGGGTATATGACATGTCTGTTGACCAGCTTTTTCAACAGCTCACACCAGCTACATTGATCCTGTTATCTCAGGAGGCCTGTTTTCCTTTAAAAATCAACACTGGGTCCCATCAGTTTGCATTATTTCATTATTCACCACAAAGAAGGCTTCTGGCAAGGTGCTTCAGCAATGAGATAATGGTTGGGAAATGTAAGTAATCATTTAAAAACTTATGGGACTTTAATCAGCATGCCGTTTAGGCAGGATTTTTATGTTGCCTGGTAGGAGAGCGTGCATAATGGGGCCTCTTTGGAGGCATTTTTCACAATAGATTACTCAGCATATAGCAAGGGATATAGTCAGTATTAAGGTGTCTGAGCCAAAAGAACTGGGCAGGAATGGGCAAGCTCTACCAATTCATGCAGATAAACTCAGTAAGAATGGCTTTGTTTGCGGGCACCTTGCAGGCATTGCTGTTATGTCACGACAGCTTTGCTCGCACGGGAGCACCAGCCCAGAGAGCCAGTCTGCTGAGAATTACCCAGTGCAGACATCAGCCAAATACAGCCCTGAAGGGGCGCAGGATTTAACAGAAGTGGGGAGGTAAGAAAGGAGTTGCATCGTGCTCCCACTTATTAGTAAAAGCCAGACACAGACTGTGCCATGTTCTAAATAATGCGGCTTACCTCTGAAAAAATAAAAGAAAAGAAAACAAAAAAACCTATCCTTCCCATCTGATAGATAAATAAATAACTGCAGCATAGAAGGTTGAATTGCTTAGACCTTACGACTGGTTTAGCAAAATTTAATTTAGATTCAACTCCTCAAAATAGCTGGGGAAAAAAAAAAGAGAGAGAAAAAAAGCGCCACTAACAAAGGCTCAAATAACTGTTTAACCCATCTTCAAATAAGAGATTTGAATGTAAATAATTAAATTGCATTAAAAAAAACACATCTAGCACATATTTCTATAGAATGAGCAGAACACTGTGTCAGAATGAGATGAAGTACTCTGAAGAGATTATGTGGATCTGGATTTACCCCTCCAAAGGTCTGTTTTGGAGCATAGCATCCTTTGAGTCCTTTTTTTTTTTTTTTTGACAAGAAAAACAAAACCTTAGCAGAGATTTTAGTGCCTGAATAATATTATGTGCATGCCACAGTGCAGTTAAATTTTAAAAGAGAGTTAAGGTTCTGAGTGTGGACAAGCTATTGACAATTTTACCTTTTACTTTTTCCCTTGAGAAGTTTATTTTTTCCTTGCTTACAAAACATCAGTCTTTCCCTGCTCTTCGTTTACTCAGTTGTTCTTTGCACGTCCACAGAAAGGTCTGAATCTGCATGTTGGCTTCTCTCTGAAGAATTTCCTGAATGAAGCTTGCTGTCAACACAGATTTCAGGACAAAGAAGGGAGATTTTTAAAAATGTAAACTGGAGCAGGATGCCTAACTCTTTTGAACTGTTAGTGGGAGCAAGGCACATTACTGCCCTTTGTGCTTTTAAAAATCATCCTTGGAGTTATTTATCAGATTAAGGTTTTAGCAAAAATAGTTTGACTCTTGCCACAGTCTGTCCATTCAAATCATCAGGAAAGATGAATAGCTTGAGTTTTGCGCTTGAATTATCCTTAAAAAATGCTCATGGTTTAAAAAAAAAAAAAAAGGAATAATACTTATGGAGTCTGCGTTTAAATCTACATCCAGCACTATGCAAATGTTTGCATGCTTTAACTTAACATAAATCAGGGTTCTTGTCAATGAATTGTTTGATTAATCAGTGGCTTAATTTGTGTATCACAGTAAGAGAGAGAAAAACAACCCAAAACAGGTGTGTGATTGATTTTTTCCCTTCAGACCAGCCCAAAGTATTGTATAAATAACTAACTTCTATTGTGGTTAACTTCCACAAAAGATAAAGAAGGAGGCCAGAAGCTTGCTTTTTTACAGTCCTTACTTGAACACTGGTAGATGTGGGGCTGTGAAAATCCCAGTACAAGCCTGGAATGGCCCAGGGATGTTGGATGTTGGGACACTGATTTACACAAGTTTAATCACGTTTGGTGATTTGGCCCTTAGTATCTACAAAATATGAGTTTTCAACAGTTTTGATATGCTCTCTAGCTTTTGAGCTCTCTGGCAGGGTAAGCTTTGTTGTACACGTAGGTCAACCATTCAGAACATGAAGGTTGTGCAAAAGACTCTTTTTGTTCAAATTAAAGACCCATGCAGTTGAAGGTGACGTCCCTCTGACCAGTAGCACATGCTCTAACTACAAGACAAACATACAGTGCATAAAGCAATCGATGTTAACCAATAAAAGAACATATAATCTTTGTTGAGGCCCCTGATGCTCCCTGACTTCTAGCATACTCCATGAATGATTCACCATGAACTAGCTGTGTCCCTGCCCTGTTCCATCCTGCAGACGCCAGCCCCTACTTACCTACTACCTACTTACCTATTTAAGGGTATTTCAATTTGGGCTATGACTACTATACTTGCAAAGCAGCTTGGAAGTGTCTGACTGGAAAGTGCCCTTGTGCTCCTCAGCAGGGAAGGTAGAAGAAGGGCAGAAGATGTAGATGCTCTTCAAGGGTAACAAAAATGAGGTAAACAGGATCACCTCTTTCACACTTCGGCTGGCTTTTTCCTCTATGCCACATACAAATCATTGTCTACTCTCCATATTTGTCATTATATGTAATCAATGTAGCAGATAAAATAATAGTATTATAGTTATTAAAGCTGTACGTGACCTCTTCTACAGAGTCAGTTTAGTGAAAGAACAAACTCGTTGCAGTGATTCTTCAGCCACATCAAGAATCAGGGGGACATATGTCACCACCTGTGTAATGGGAATTTGAGTGTAAATAATGTCCTCTTCATGATAGACTGAGTGAGCTGAAAGGTCTTGGAAATTTGTCTGGTGATAAAGAAATGGAGAAACAGAGGATGGGCTTGTGCTATGGGGGAATGGGGTTGTGTGAAATCACTGAATGAGGCTTCGTAGATCCTGTGTTTGTCTTTGCCCTGGACTTTCTATACAACAGGAAGAAACACATGCCAGTTGTGGTGTGAGGTGGGTTCAGGAGAGCAGAGGAACACTCCTCCTAGTAAGGAATACATGCAGAAGTGCTCACCAGGTTTTGCTGGGGGTTGCAGAAATAGGGCCTATGGCAGGAGACCCTTTGGGATACACACCAAGAAGAGTCTGGAACTGATACCGTGGTTGTCTCTTCGATCACAGCACATGCTCAAGCAATGAGAGAAGTTGAGCTCCTTCAGATAGAAATAACATTTACCATATTTAAAAAATATACCATTCAGAAATACCCTTAGCATCTCAGAGGTTGATTTCACCTTTTTCAGACCTTTTCTCTCTACTGCCTCTCTGCTTTGCTTTCTTCTGCTTTGCCAGTAATGTTTTCCATTGAAAGACTTGTAGTGTTTGGACAGTTTCACATTAAGGCTGACAAACCCCAGAGACCTGTGGTGTGAAGGAGGCATATATAAAATGCTATGTAGCAGGTTGACAGCAAAGGTTTTCAGTTACTTAAAAAGCCCTTCAGAACTGAAGTGTTGACTGTCCTTTGCCAGACATGGTTCAGTTTAAAATAGTGGCTACACAGTAGGAGCTCTGGTAGAAATATCACTGCATTAAAAATGACGCAGACAAGACAAAAAAAAAAAAAGGTGGAAAAACACAAACTTCATGGAAGATGTAAAGAACAGATGCAAATTCTTTTTGCTAGAGATTCACTGACAAATAAAAGGCAACACTGTCATAGAGGTCCTACATGATGTGTGTGGTATAATGCAAGGTTTAATGTTTGATAAATATTTAAATGACAGGCCAATCAGAAATGAGGCAAGAGACCCATATCTATACAAGCACACCTAGAAGTCTCCTGGAAATGTCAAGAGTGGAGTTTTAATGAGAGATGGGTATCCAAATCCCTAAGATAGTGCTGAAAATTTCATCCCTGTGTAATGCTGGGTATGCTGCACATGGATAAGTAGCAAGTGCATTTCCCTACAGCAGAATCTGAGACATCCTTTGAGAAGCAGAAACCTCAGTTCTAGCTTTAGTGCCTTCTTAATGAGTTTATCAAAGCTGTATGTTTAAAGTTTGCATTAAATGTAGAAGAGAATGTTACAATAAAATGTTCATATAATTTGGCAATGCAAACCATGGGTTTTGAGATGTAACCCAAGAAATACCAAGGACAAGAGCAAGAAAACAAATTTGACACGTTTCAATATTGTAGAAAATATGTATAAATACGCAGGTAGCAAGGTTTGTGTGAATGATGCTCAGAGAGCCACTAATTTCCAGGTAGATGTTGCCCATGACGACAGTGATGGGGTCCCAAGGGAAGAAGCAATGTTCCTAGACATGCTGGAGAACTGTTTCCTTACAAGGTTTGTTTAGCAATCAACAAGAACAGACACTGTTTTCACTGTGTCCTAGGAAGTGAGCCAGGTATAATAAATAAGTAAGGAGTTGGTAAACATCCAGGGTCTCCTGTTCACAGTATCTTCAGAAAAACTCCTGGGGATATGTGCAAAAGTCAGCAGCACAGAAATGTTGGCAATGTGGGAAAAAAGAATGAGGTAAAGAAAGTTGACTGATATTGCCAGAAGAAACATCTTGTAAAAGTGGAAGACATAAAAGAGAAAGTTAGAAGTGATTTCATTTCAACAAATAAAAGAGATGTTACATCTTACATGCAACATGGAGCAAATTCTAAACAAATTTGTAAAGAAAAATAACAATTTTATGCATGCAAGTTTTGGCTTGTTTACAAGCATTAGGTAAATATGGCTACACACTCAGAAATCAAACTTGGGCTTGGGGCAAATACATGTTTTTTTTGTCTCCTTTTTCATATAATGACTAATGACAAGGTTAGCAGTTGAATTTGCACTAATGTGTATGTATCATAAAAGAACAGTGTATTCCTTTACTTTTGTTGTGAGAAATCATCATTATTAGCTAACTAAAGCAACTAGTGATATGCTTATTATCTTGATATACCTGACATCTTTTTCTGAGTCCTTTGAAACTCCTGGGCTCTTTGCTATGTCACGATTATGGGATGATTGTGCACTATGGAAGAAATATTTCCATATTTTATTTTTCATATTCAGATTTGTCTCTTCCACCCTATTTGATGTTCTTTTGCTCCTGACTGGGAGGAAGTAGGTAGGCTGCATTCATTTCATCTCTTCCAGTTTACTAGTGAACAGCCCTATCATGTTATTCCTTACCTGTTTTCCCTCTAAATTAATTTCTCATCATATGCATGTCAAACAGAAGCGTTCCTTGCTCCTATTCATCTTGTTTGTCTTTCTTTGAACTGTTTTTTTTTTTTTTCCTGCTGTGAATCAGTTGTGAGACAAAGAGTTTTATCTCATCTAACTTTAAATATGTAGAAGTTAGACCTAATCTAGTCTGATTTAATCATGGCATATTCCCTGACTATTCCATGGAGAAAAGCAAGCACCAAGAGAGGGCAATTTTTCAGACCTGTTTCAGAAAGATTAGACATCTTTCTTTGGTTCAGATGTATCAAATACTTAGTACTGACTGATGTCTTGCTGTAGAATTCTAGAGGCAAATGTTAGTGATGTAGATGTCAAAAGGCAAAGGTGGATGTAAGGTCTCCTGATGAAGAAGCCAACCTGGGCACTCTGAATGGTCTAGTGAGATCTAGCGACCAGTGTCAGTGGAAGTTTTGGTGCAACTCCTCCTCCTAAAGCAAAATAGACCAGATGAACCATGCCCAGCCTTTAAACATGCAGAGACGTCTGTTTAGGATCACCCACAACAACTGTTGAACCCATTGACACTGGTGAGGAGCTCTGATACAACAGTAATGGATCACTCTAAGAAATTATAACATGAGAGAGCAGAGAGAGGGTTTACCTGGCAGAGCAGAGCTATCAGATTTTTGGTGGAGTTTGGCAGAAATTATGGAGGCTTCATTTTTTCACACACACACACACACACAAAAATAATAATGAAATGTGGAAATCATTTCATTTTCTGACAGATTATTTATTTATTTATTTCTCAGAAACCTTTGTTGTTGTTGTTGGTACACTGAGATTGCTTTGAAAAGAACACTTTCAAACAGTTTCACTTTCTTGTCTCATACTGTTGTGCCATTCTATATTCTTTCTTTACATTTTGTTTGCTCTGTTTTTGCCCCCATTGTGTACTGAGAAGATATTTTTTTGCTGAAGAATTTAGTATGCCAACAGATCTGTATCCTGAGCCATTGTCATTCACTCAATATCCCTCAGAGTGGGACTATGGCTGCCACACTGCCTGCTAAAGAGCCATGCACAGCGTGGAGCAGATTCACGGGATATTTGGCACCCTCAGAGTAAAAACACAGCACTTTTACCATCTTTAATTGGAGGTAAGCTATACTTTGTAGAAGCATGTATTGTACAAAGAATGGGGAATACCACGAGTACCAGTAATACCTTGCATAACAGTAAGAAGTTAAAAGGGAACTTGTTTTTAAGGGCTCCCATAGTAATAGGCTCTGCATCACATGAGCAATCCCCTCAACCATCTGAAAATAAACCGCGTTTAATTGACTGGATAAGCAGATCACATACGTTAAAGCTAGGAATGCCCCTTCAACTGTAACTTTGAACTGTAGCTTGCACACCCTTTGGCAATCCATTTACACAGAAATGTGTACATCCCTTGGCTATAACAGTAATTTGGGCTGCAACAGTAACATGTACACCCTTTGGCAAAGCTCTTGCATGGAGGAGGAGAAAATTTTTTTGAAAAGTGGAGCATTTCCCAGTTAAACCCTGGCTGTACAACACACTCACTTTACTATTGCGAGAGTATTTTTGAAAACATCTTTGATCCCACTACAGTGAAAAAGTACTTTGCACTATGCACACCATCAGCAAAGAAAAAACAGGCGGACTAAGCTTCTTTTGGGTAGCAAATCAAATTCTGCTCTCAGCTATGCCAATGGTGACCTGTAACAAGTCCACTGAATTTATAGGAGTTACTAAATTCTTCTACATCATCATCTAAGATCACATTTGGACCATTTGACCACATCTATGCATAGGCACAAATTTCACTCTAAAAGGGAGCATTTACTTCACTGACCTACAGATTTTTTTTGCTTGACCCTTCCTTCATCTAAGCAAATTAAAATAATACCAGGAAGCCTTCCATGCAGCAAGTAAGCAAACACTGAAGTAAAATCCTCAGCAGCACAGAAACTTCTGTGCATGCTGTAACGAGCATAAATAATTCACCACATACCTTTTGGAAGAAGAGCCATTAAACTTGTGACAAGCCAGCCTAAAATCTGTTGGAAATTTGTCTGTGTGTGTGTATATACGTACATGGGTGTAAACAATCTTTCATTAAAAAATGTGTACCTTGTAGCAGTGAGCCAGCCAATGAAATGAGCCAAAGGGCAGACTCTAACTTGGCTCAGCATTCATGAATGAAGATGAGCCAAGGAGGAGCAAAGGACATTGCAAACAATCTGGCACAGGTTCCTGGCAGTCAGTGATCACTTTGGGTATTTTTCTTTCAAGGTGTGTACGGGCACATCCAGTGACTCACCTGTATTTATATACAAAGAGCCAACATGGACCCATACCTTGGCCCTGAGCTGCACTAAATCCTGTATTTATAGCCTGCCTTTTTCCAGTAAATAGAAAGCAAGCAGAAGAACTGCCTGTTAAATTGTTGCTTGTAAAAGTGAAGATATTTTCAGCTGTTTGAAATCCAGGCCATTGGACCTGAATGATGTGGAGTAATTCTGCCTATTTGGGTGGGGAGAGAGCCACTTGCCAACCAGCTGCCCAGGTGTCTCTTCGACATCCTCGCTCCGTAAAACCCACTGTGCCTTCACTCTTCTCTCGTTGTCACTGTTACATCAGTCAGGGTTGGATATTCCTGTCGATGGTCATTCAGTGAGAATGAACTATCAATCCATTTTATTTGTGAATAGCCATGAATTTAAGAAAGGGTCTTCCAAAAAATTCACTGCTGTCTCTCTTCTGTCTTCTAAACCATGTGGCATGCCCACTGAAGACACTGGAATTTCAATATATTTGCTATACTCTGTTCTTCATGCTCAATTCCCCATTAGGACTTTCCTGTCATCCCCTTTTTCAGACGCCTATCAACATAAACCTATAAACCTTCAACTGATATTGTAAAAAAAACTTACTTTCTGCCTAAATTCACCATGTCACCTGAAATAATGATATGCTCAAGGAGAGAAGAGGAGAGCCGGTATTTTTAAGTCCTGCCTTTTTGAAACTTTTTTGGCTGTCATTTTCTTTTGTCATCACTGAGGGAGAGCAGAGCTGGCTGAATGTGATGACAAGCTGAATCTTAAAAGCCTAAGTAAAGGTATAGATTTGCTAAAAGACTTACTCAGCATGCAGTTTTAAAGTGTTTTTTTTTTTGGAGTGATAATAATTAGACTGTACTGCAGACCCTGAGGATACCTTTGGGTTTTCATTGTGGCATCCTGGAAGCTCTTCAGTTCCACATGTTGCCTTAAAATGAGTGTATCTGAATGACCCACACAGTCTAAATCTACAGGAATTTTTCAGTCATCTTGGGAAAAATAGTGAAATACCAAAGAGATTCAGGGAGCAAAACAAGGTCAGCAAGAAAGGAAGTCTACTCTTTCCACAAAAATGAATGAGAATTGAGAGGAACAAAAAATCTGCCAGCCTCCTGATTGTTCTTGTGTTCTGTGTACCATGCCCTCTAAAAACCCCAAAATGGAACTCAGTGCTTTTATTCATGAAATTTGAATGAATTGTGTGCTTTTAGCCTACCAAAAGTAATCTTTTGTGATAATACAATCTGCGCCTTTGTCAGTCCTCCACTTAATCAAAACCTCAAATCCATTGTCTAGTTTTCATGCAAAGAACCAGCAGGCTGGACAGACACTATAAAGCTAGTTGCTTTAGATAGCGGATCATGTACTGGAAAAAGGTATATTAAGCTCAGAAATGCATCTGCTAGAAGACTGATGTTCCTTCTCATGTTATCTTTTGTAGCTCTGTCACAAGCCATCTGACCATCTGACTTGCAGTCTTTATGCAATGGACAGTACATAATTTCCCATACAAAAGCGTATAGACAATGTATTTAAAAAACAAAACAAAACAAACAAACAAAAAAAAACCACTGTCACAAAAAAAAACAACAAACAAAAAGCCACCAAGGAATCATCACCAGAAGCATCTTATACTACAGACAGCTTTAAAGCACTGCCTGACTAATGGTGCTTGCAAAGAGTTTGAATGAGGATAATAAGGTAGTTCTGCAACACGTTTACAGGTGCTTTCTTCATAGCTTGAAAAGCAACTTGAGATGAAACACAAAGATGATTGCTTAAAAAAGAAACAAATTGGCTTATTAACTTTGCTTTCCTGGCAGTGTGAGCAGACTCAATATGTTTAAAAAAAAAAAAAAAAGGGAATTCAATTTTTTGTTGTTGTTGTTCTACATCTAAAGAAAGAGTACTGAAAACTGAGATAAATGGAGATGGCTACATCTACATTGGGAAATGTTGGGAATACTAATTTCTATTTTATTTTAAACAGACATTTTTTAAAAATAAAAAATGCTTTCATTTATGGTGGAAATTTAATTATTCAAAGTTGTTAGTCTATTCTCCTTCAGTTTTTCTATAGTTTTGGCCATAAAAGTCAGTCTTTGAGGAATTCATTTTCTAACAGAAAAGTCAAAACTTTTCAAACTTACCACTTCAGTGGAAAATTGTTTAACAATAAATAAATACAGTTTCCCTCCACTGGCAGAGATGAACAGTACATCAGAGATGTGCTGTATACCATATAGTCAGTCCCTCATGACTCTCTGTATGGTCATGGAATGAAATAGGCATTTTTAGAATTATTGGCTCTATTTACAGTGCCTATTTAAAGCTGACCACACCCTGCAAAAACCTATTTCTATCCCCTGAGTGTAAAAGGTGTGTAGCTGATTAGTTCAAAGGTATGTGCCTGTGCTGTAGACATCAACATTTGAGCAGAAGACTTCTACTCTTTATGTTTTCTGCAAAAAATAAAAAAGTTTGCATGAAAAATTTAGCTGAAAATCTGCTTTTGATTCCAAAGCAGCTTTGACACACATTTTTAATAAACATTAAAAAAAGATTCTCTTTGCAGCAGGAGAATGCATCTTTGAACATCTAAACATGATATTGAGCCTCCTCTACATAAAACATTTACCTTTACAATTGAGTGAGAAGTTTACCTCCATCTGGGCCTCAGACTGAACCTGGTTTTCATCAGCTCTCAGCCTTGCTAGGAATTAACTCCACCATGAATTCTTGATTAACATAGGAATTGCACAGGACCTTTAAAATATATGTGTTTTCTACTTAATTAATTCACTTTTTCTGACAAAGGGTTTGGAAAATTACATCTGAGAGAAGACAGATGCAAGAAACTCTGTGTCACATCTTACATGAACTTTACAGGGATGTGTCTTTTATTTGTTTACTTAAATACACTGCTTACAGAAAACAATAATGAATGTACATACCCTCTACACATCTGAGCATAGAAATGTCTTTTGGAGGCAAAGAGTGAAAAATTCAGACCAACAGAGAACACCAAGACAAAGTTCCTTATGTCTTTTTATAACTCTCTTACATCTCTTATTCCTGTTTCTATTGAAACAAGTGCTTTTTATATCCCTCAGTGAAGATGAGTCAGTATTTTCTCTTAAACTATAAAGTTTTACATCCAAATTCAGTAATTACTGTCAGTAGAAACCTACCATAACACCTAAGAATCAGGCACTTAGTTTAAGGACTTATCTGAAACTGATTGAACAGTTTAGTTCAAAAGTAGCTTCATTTTCCAGTGACTCCTTAAAGGTTGATCTCATTTCTTTTGCCAGCTTGATGACAGTAGCATGGCTACATAGTGTATTGTTGAATATTGCAGTGCCAAAATTCTGTCTTTAGTCAGGGCTTCTGTCCTCACCTATGGAAGAACACAATGAGCAGATATGTAGACAAAAAGTTCAGACAAGTTTTGAAAGAAATGGTGAAGAAATATCAGTTCTTTCTATGAATGAAATTGCTCTAGAAATGGTATGATACTTCCAGGCTCATTAAAAGATCAGATATATTTGCTTCTCATTTTTGAAATGAATGTTATGTGTAAAAAAAAAATCCCTGAATACTCACAAATGAAAGAGAGAAATCACCTCTGAACTTAACAGCATTCAACAAATGTCATTTTAGTTCAATGTAATATAAAAAGTGTTTTTTTTTCACACATTATCATAATATTTAAATAGGTGTTTCTGCTGCTATAAATCTATCTTAATCATCAAATCAAAGTTCCCTTTGCGTATACAAGAGATCTTGAAAACTGCCTGAAAGTTTGCCAGATCTTTTAAAAAATATGTAATCTTTGCAGAGGTTATTCTCAGAGCATATTAGTGAGTTGAAAACCCAAATATACTTTCCAAATCTTAGTGCAACAAACAGACAAATAGGCATCCAAGGATCTCTCATAGACCTGAGATTGCTCTGAGTAAGTTACAGGTAGGTGTTATATTCCTTGGTATGCCATCTGTCAAGTGATAGACATTGGCATGGCTTGTTTCTTTATTCAGCTTTTCCCTTCTCAAGAAGCTAGTTTCAAACTATTTATAGGTATTTGCAGGAGACAAACAAGCTGCCATGGGTTTATACTTTGATTTATACTGTTAGAAATCTCTCAACTTTTTACTCCAGAGTCAGTCACTAATGCTGGCCACATCTTGCTGGGTTGGCAATAATGGCTCAGCCAGAGTGCAGAACCTCTGAAATACAATTTATGAAGAATTAGTATTTCAATAGGCCACAAAGCCATGGCACTATGTCAAGCCTTGTGAGATTCAACTGCAGACAATATGTGCAGGCTGCAGGTCTTTCAATGATTGAAATGAGCAGGAGAATATTTCAGGGTTTTCAGTCCTTGCAAACTGGGTTCTTAATATTGCTTTAAAACATAACTGTATGCAGAAGAATATAGTGGCTTCTGTCTGGTATGTTATGGCTCAATATTTACCATTCGCTCCTTATGAAAGCATAGAATTTCCAACCTGGTGCAAAATTTCTTCTGCCTGAAAAGTCAAATTTAAGCATGCTCTCTGAAATGCTCAGGTTCTCTTATGTACCTGCAGTAGGTTGGATTTGTACAGATTTTTATGGCCAAGATAAACTGTAGGACTGTAAGTCACTATCAGATGGTAACAGGCTAGATCCCAGCACTGTGCATGCAAGCAATAGGGGGCACAGTTAATTGAAGGTGGCACTCCATGCTATAAGGCTGTCCTTATGTGTTGTGGTTTCTTATGTGTTTCTGCCCTTCCTCATAAATACGTTGACCATCAGTGTACTTCCAGAAATAAGTTTATCATGTAGTTGTGCTTGCAAAAACAAAAAAAACCTGCCAAAATGTTGATTGGTGCTTGACAAGTGTCAAACATTTGGCTTTCACCGATACTGCAAGGTGGCATCTCAGAACCAACACGGGGGTAAGCATGGCAGTAGGACCGACCTGCCTGGTTCCAAGAACATAACACCATCTGAAAATGTAAGCACACATTTATGGATGCTTTTTTCAGCTTGAGCATTGAAAATCACTGCAAAAGTAACAATCATACAAATTTTGATAAGGAAATGTACTCATCAGAAGTATCACCAGTACATTCTTATGGATAAGATGATTTAGATTTAAGTCCTTTGATGATGTTTGTTAAAATAAAGAAGGTACTTCTTTTACTTGACACCGGATATTGCAGGGTTTGATTGCTATGTCTGAAGGCTTAAGGCATTTTGTAATGAAAGAATTATGATTTCAAAAATCCCCCAAATTATAAACAGAATATCCTGGCTCCTGTTTTACCTTTGAAGGGGATAAAATTGCCTTGCTTACAGAAGCCACTAGGAGTAGCTCCTTTGCAAAACTTTGTCTGTACTCATATTTACCTGTGTCTACATGGTCTCTTATTCACATTCGTCTGTGTTTATATGGTCTCTTTTTGCACTGTGCCCTTACCTGGGATACCACATCCTCTAGCAACAGCAGCATGCTAAGCCATAGGTCCTGTTCCCTCCGAGTCTGCCCAACTTCTACAGGAGGGCAGCTGGCCCTACTGTCATTTCTGTTCATCCTCAGAGGCCAGGTTTGTATTATTTGTATAGTCTGCTGTTTCAGTATTCCCAATTAAAAATAGGAAAAACAGTCTCTCTTCTTCAAGAACAAAGGCATATAGTAGCAGAACTGGGTCCTTCCTTTCCTTACCCTGTCCCATAAGGTCAATATAGAAGATAAGAAATGAAGCTTTTCCAGTGTTTAATTTACCCTTAGACTCTTCCTTCTGTTCTCTCCTGACATTTCTTTTACTATTTTTCCTTTTCTAGTGATTAATTTATGATACAAAGGGAAAAAGTGTGATTTACATGTCCATGGATGACTTCCATCCTTATCTGTGAAGCAGTTTTAGTGGAGCTGGAAAGTCAGTTGAGTTGAGAAGTTGGGAACATCCTGACTTCTCAGAAAAGCTACAAGGCTGGATGCCTCTAGGAAAATATGAATAGCATGAGCCATGGAGCCTGCATTTGGGTCTGAATTCCCATACTGTATGTGAGGTTTTGGGCCCCATATTTCAGTCTATCTCTGAAAACAATCAGTAACATTTGCCACCCTTGTCTACATCTAGGCTACTTTCCTGAATCCCTCTTTTTAATGAAGTGGCACCAAAATAACTGAATGACAGCTATCAGAGTGATGATGTACCAGTCAAGACACTGCATTTTAACATTCTTATTAGTTTAGTTGTTTCCCATTATTTACTCATAAGATGACTGTCCTGCTTTGGCTGTCTCTTTTGTCATGCAATTGGAAAAATTATTTCAGTTCTGAGTACCTAAAACTGACAGGAGGAAGAGAGGAGCTGGAGAGCATTTCAGGGAAAAGAACAAAAATGATTAAGCACTAGAATGATTGATTTATGATGAAAGATTAAAAGAACTGAGTATGTATAGCTAAAGGGAGACAAGCTGAGTGCCTATGAGAAGGTGAAGGGTGTAAGCACCAGGGAGGAGAGGAGGTACTTGTAGGCTCTATGAAGGAACATACAATAATGCAGCAAAGGAGATGCTGGTGTCTATCAGCAAAAATTCAAGAGCAAGTCTCTGAGGGAATGATGTTCAGGTGAGATTGCAAACCATTGCGACAGTACATTTCAGGACAGTGACACTTGCTGAGCTTTTGGGAGAATGTTTCTAACCTTTGGTCTTGAGTTTTTTGAAAGCTTGACCAAAAAGACTCCCCAGGTGTAAAGAAAGGAAAAAGAAAACATCTTTCCCATGATTCAAAAGAAATGGTAAATTTGCTACTGTGAAGTTGTTGTTGCTGTAAATTGCCATAGGTTAATCCCATCTCCATTACTGTTCCAGAACTTTTCATAATTGCCTTCCTATAAAATCTCTCGGCCGGGGACAACTGAGAAAAAGCAGGGTGGAGAAGTCTTAAGTTTAGATTCTCTGAAAATATTTTCTGGCTAGAAGAGGTATGTAGCTTTCTTCTGGAAAGTATTTCTTTCCATTTACCGTCTTGTAAGTACTTGAAATTGAAAATACAGTCTGTCAAAAAGATATTTTTGTTTTTCAATATATAGTACATGCATCTGAGATAGGATGAACAGCTGGTACTTGTGATGAACTACTCACTGGTTAAGCTCTGGAGCTGCTCACCTGCTGAGCTCTTTTCCTTTATTACAATAAAAAATCCAGGAAATGAATGAGTCTGTAAACAGACGTCAGTGCTGCATACTTTCATATGCCAAAGGTAGTGGACTCAAAATTAAGGTTAAAAATGGACTTACCTTTGCACAGGAGTGAATAGTCAAAAACATTATATACATTATAAAATATGATAACATATTGTCTCTGAACTAATATTTCTTCTATATCTTTAGGTACACAGGAATAGCAACTTGTGGTTGTTCTTACTGTTTCCCAGATTAAGGGCAAATAGAGCCAAGGAATGTCCTTTGTACAATAGTTACCTAGTAAAACTCAACTTCAACCACAAACTACAGGTGACGTATATAACTCAGTAATGAGTGAAACATTTCTGGGAAAGCTATTTACCTAAGTTGCATAGAGAGAAGAGAACTTATCATGTAAAAACATCTTGCTTTGATATGCTAGAACATGAGGACAATGAAATTAATTCAAATATACAAATATAGGAGGAGGCAAGGTGGGGCTAAGAAGTGATACAGAAGTTAATCTCTGGTTTTACACACACAAAAAAAATAACAGCACAATGGAAAAATAGATTTAGTGCCATGCATGGAGGGGGTCAAAGCTTTGCTTGTCTATTGCTCAACTTTAATGTTCTTTTAAGGTCATTTTTATATTTCATAATAACAGAGGAGATAAGGAGTACATACAAAGACAGGTGCAGGCATTGCACTCCTCTCTCTGTACTCTGAGCTGGCTGGACAGAAGCCAGCACCAAACTGGGAGCCATGTAATTGTGCAGGCAGCAGGGCATTGAATCAGGATGGTCACCTCCTGGCCAAGAAGGAACACACAAGTTACCAAGGGCCATATTGCATCTTACCTCTGCTTTCGTTTTTCTCTGAAGTGACCCTTCAAAGGTATTGAGGGGATACCACTAGGCTTGAGTGTGTTGTGTCCTATGAAGAGCTTTGTATCTCCAGCCCTCATTTTCCCCTTTTGTAAAAGGAAAGTGTTGTCCCTGTTGCTCAAGCATTTTGAGAGGTTTTCATAACTGATATTTGTGAAGTTGTCAGAAGCTGGGGTGGAGGAAACCTTTCTTAGAACCGAATGATATCTTCAGCTAAATGTTGCAATGTATGTTCTCTATGCGGTCTGAGTAATAGCATTGCAACCGCATTTACTTTTCCTTAGAACAAAAGTTGGCAGGGAAAAACTGAGAAGTTTACTTTAAAAAATGCTCATGATATTCCTCACACTAATTTTCTTTGTAGAAGCTGAAATTCTATTCTCTAAGAAATTAATTCAGAACGACATCACGTGTTGGCAGAAAAACCTATCGGCCTCCCTTCCCACTCTTCACTGGCAGTAGAACTGACACATCTGTTGGTGTTTTGGTCGAAACATTTGTCATCCCAGTTATTTGCACAATATAGATGTGTGTTAACTATGATTTTGGTTTGTGTCTAACAAACGTGTACAATTTGGGGTCTGCCATCGGTATGTAGGATTATGTCAGAGAAAGAAATGGCAAAAGCAAATGGTTCTTCTTTGTAACAAGAGCATAGTCATGGAGAGATAAGTGAAAAGTCTTGACAAGTGCAAAAGCCAGTAGTGTTGAGACATAGATGTATTTAACTATGCAGCAGTATCTACCTGACAAGGAATACAATCTTTTCCCAATATTTAAAGACGATCTTTATGTGTCAAGAAAACAATACTGGAAAATGCATGATAGGACATATAAGATATGGACAGCTGCCAGGCCTCTGAACAGCTGTGTGATGTATAAGAATTACTGCAGCTGTATTTAAACTAGAAATTAAATCTTTTTTTTTTTTTTTTTAATGTGTTCAGGCTTTTTACTTATCCAAAAGGAAACATTAGCAATTATGAAATGTTTATTTCCCCACAAGACTCTCTGTTTTTGTTTCTGCTGTCTGTGAGCTCTGATGTTCAGGAGACATCCCTGTTCATCCTTAAACCTGTGTAAGTAGAGCAGGGGGGATATTTTCTACACATGCTTTGGTTAGTGGGAACAAGGCATTCAGAAAGAGCTTTACACCATTTTAGGAACAACTTGAAAAGGAATAAAGAATCAGGTCTCTTCTAGTGTTTTGGAAACACTGGTAAGGAATACATCTGATACCAGTGTGTGTTCAGGACCCTTATGAGACCAAAAAACTTCAAGGCAGGTTCACACACCATGACTGATCCTATAAGCTTGGTGGGTGTTCAGGAAGTGGAGTGCTTCTCCCCACCACCAACTTTGGACGTGCTTCCATCATGCTTGTGAAAATACTCTGCTCATGTGAAATGAAGTGATCACAGCAAAGCTGGGTTTGTAGTTTTTCTTGATTTCCAACCTCACTTATACCTTTTCAATTTTTGTAAAAAAAAAGAAATGAGAGACACATGAAGTTAGTAGGAAATGTTACATCTTGAACTTTCTCTCCCCTTTCCTATAATTCTGCACAGGCAGAACAGAAAATTGGGGAATATGGTTGTGAATTGTTTTCTACAGAAAATAGAAAAGCCCCAAGAATTGCTAGTAATGTTAAAATAACAAGGCCCAACTTGCTGCGTATTTGGTCCTTCACTAAAGCCAACTGATGAACAGGATATTAGACTTCTTCCACCACATGGATGTAGAGTTGCTGGTTTATATACAAGCTGTCAGCTTTATTGCTGCTAGAGCTAAACAAGATAGTAGTCGGTACATGTGGTTTTGGATTGAAAGTTCTTGGGTTCTCCCTACAAAGCCACATCTACGGCATGTGGTTTGGCTGGCAACTATATATTCTGATTTGTATGCAACTCTGTGGACACTTCTAATTTAATGTTTGTATGAAAGGCTAGCTCTGTGGCCACTTTTAATTAAAGGAGATTTCCGGTGAAGTTAGTCAACAATTTTTGTGACTGGACTGAGAGTACAGAGCCATGTTAAAGAATGTTTGGACAATCACTGTGAAAATAAATGGGATAACATTTGGATAACATTTGTGAAAATGAGTGAAATTTCATGGGTTTTGCATGTAAGAACCAAATCCAGAAATTTTCCTTTGACATTAGTTATCAAGCTTTCTTGTTCTGTTTTTCATTGCTCTCCTAGTTATTAGAGTTAGATTCACTGGTGGGGAGAATGGAGCTAGAGACATTACAACCCTAGGCTTGCTATTTACTGCCGTATTTTCAAATCTCCCTTTCAATCCACCTAAAATTTTGGTGCCATAACATCCATGGTGAGGAGATCCCAAGATCATTGCCTGTTGCATAACATTTTCTATTGCTTACTTTGAACTTGGCTTTCATCAGCTGCCAATAGGGATGCCATACTATGGTGCTGGTTCATTTTCCTGCCTGAAATGCTAAATACTTCTTTCTGTGGAGGCTGGTCAACATGACAACTAAACCTGATTCTCCACCAATGACAACATCTCTACCTCCCAAATGGGGCATGGTACAATGATACACTTCACTATGACCTAGAAGACATCCATCTATTCTGCATAGGAGTAAATGGTCTCAAAAGGAGGAAGGTAGATGGAATATTTGTCTTTGGGTTCTCAGTTAATCATCTGAAATTGCTTACAGTTGGAAGAAACAAACAAACAAACAAAAACCTTTCACTTTGGTCAACTATATGTCAATGACAGTAAACAAAAGTGAATAATTGCTCTGGAGTGGCACTTGTTTTTTAGACTAAAATTATTTAAATTTTGAATAATATATTTGAATAATCCCAATGAATCAAGAAGTGAAGAAGTGAAAAGTCTAGGATATTTCATGAATAGAAAACTTATAAAAGATTAAATTTCAATAAATAAAAACATTTTCTTTTGATAATTTCAAAGTGCTTTGTTAAGGCTCTAACCACTTCTATTTTTCCTGCTGCAATTAGTTGATCTTAAGGACATGCAAACAAGTTGCCACAAGTGTTAGGCTACTTAGTAATAACTGTGCACCTTTGTACCCACCAGTAAATGTAAGATCATTTACTTCCGAAAGGGGGAATTCAGAAGAGGGATAGGCAACCTCAAATTACCACACATTTATAACCATGTAAAAGTCTCCCCACAGGCAGTTACCACAGATGAGCTAAATTACTGCAAATTCAGACTCTAGCTGACATCATATTAACCACATTGTGTGCCTATCTTTGCATTTTAAAACAAAACATAATTTCTACCCAGAAGACATCCAGTTTTCATATCGTAGTGTTAAACTGAATTGTTTAGACAGCTGGAAACAAACAAAACATCAATTTGAGGGGAAACTTAAGAAATGTATTGATTCTACTCCTTTTCTGGAGAAAGTTTCAGTTTTGATTACTGTTTAATTTCCTACTTGAAGACTGTGTTGTTGTTGTTGTGGTTTGTTTGTTTCAGGTGATTCTTTATCACCTCAGTATGAAATTATTTTTCTCTTTTGAAATCAATAAGGAAAATGTCCCTTGATTTCTGTCAGGAATTCCTACCAGATCCTGAGTATGTAGAAACCATTATTTTTTTCCTCTTTTGTTCTTATAAAAACTAATGCTATGGATTTTTAAGGGTTATTTTTGTTTGTTTTGTTTTGTTTTGTTTTTATGTAGCTCTGAGGTGTTTGGAATTTAGAGGCCTTCACTGCAAGGAATCAGCCCCCTAAAAAATCAACATAAAAACATGAATCTGAAGAGTAAAATTCTGATTATTTGTGAAAAAAAAAAATAATAAAATGGAAAGACTTGGACCCCCTAAGGGATCTAGAATACAGCACTCTTTAAATCAATGAAATTTAAAACTGGGCAAAACTCCAAGGTTTCTTGTATCTTTACTGAACGAGAAGCTGTTAGAAGATCAGCCACATTCATTTTTCAGTGCTCATCACCCTTCCAGAATGAGCAAAAGAAAAAAGTAAAGTAGATAGCAAATCTCACAACTCAAGAAACTATTTGGTTCAGTTAGGGCTGCATGCTGTGTGCCATTTTTGTTCTGTAGGCCACATCATCTGAATCTTGTAATTTCTTCCTAGCCATGACCACCACTTCTGATTGCAAATCCATCCCTTGCTTGAAAAATTCCTTCGAGACACCCTCCAATGGTGGAAGCCTTAACTACTCCACTTCACAACTAAGGCAGTTCACAACTTGAACTGCTGTGAAATGAGTCATGCATTTTCGCAGTACACCTCTCAATTAGGTTCTGTGTAGCTCACCTGGAACATGCTAGACTTTTCCAGCAGGTGACTTATCAGTTTTATTCAAAATACTGGACAATACTGGTCAGGTGCTGTCTGGAAGTTGTTGCCTACACGTTGACTTGATGAAAAATAGGTCTGAACCTCATTCTTCACCAGGTTTCTTCCCTGTACATCTTGATGATTGTGAATTTGTTACTTTTATCCTCCTGGTTACATTCATCTTTGGTCTGGTGTGTTTGAGAATCCTTCAGTTCTAGTGTCTACGTACAGTGTTTATTGTGTAAGCCATCTCCAAAGTCTTTTTTTCTACAGCAGACTTTTCTACTCCCAGGACAGACGTATTTTTAATATGGCAGACACAAATCATAGAGTCTTCCAGGCTGGGCAGGGGTTCCAGAGGTCTCTGATCCAAGCCCCTGTACAGAGCAGAGTGAGCACAGCATTCAGACCTCCACAAAGCTGTCTAAGTTCAGAGAAATGTAGCAAAAGTTCTAAAATTGAGGAAACTTTGGGGATTTACTAGCATCTCCATAAAGTCATCGCCTGGCTAATGGCATTTTAAAAATAATACAGGCTCATGAATCATAGATAATCTACCTGTGTACTTGCCAATCCATTTGTTACTTTGATTCACTTTAATAACACCCATTTTTTGCTCCAGTTTTTGTATTTTACTATTCACCTGCTGTCTCCCTCATACACAGGAAAAGAAAGAAATGAATTAAGTAGAATCAGTCTGTGCAATCAGAACTGAAGCCTCCCGAGCTGAAAAATGACTCACATTTATCTGCTGGCATCTCTCCTCACAAATCTCCTGCAGCAACATCCCTCAAAGTCTCTACTAATTGAGCCATTTTCTGAATGCTAGCAGTGAATGGAAGTTAGTGAGACAGAGACCAACCAGCATATGAAATATGTCATTAGTGGAAATGGCAGTTTTCCTAGAAGATTTTTGACAGAGTTGTATTTAAAGTGCAATTGAAGAAGTGTAATTTACTGCAATCTAGCATTAAGCACTGACCTTCATGCTGCTCAGTAGTAAGCCAAGAAGCAGAGATGTTAAAATACAATGGAAGGCTTAAATAGAAGTGTCTGTAATTAAAAATATATACTGGATTTGGGAAACACCTGGGCACGGTTTTAATGAAAATATTGCTGTGCCACTGATATTACGATTTAAATCCCTCAGAAAGAAATCAACAAGCATACAAGTATGCTCTAAATCTCTAGACAGATAAAAAGGCAAGCTCCTACTCTGCTTTTCATGCATTATATACCCATTATATATTCTTAGTTCATTTTTGAAAAAAAAAAAAAAGAGTTTAAATCCATAGATTCATTTTAAACAGTATATTAGCATGGGACAGCAGGTGCTCATCAAAAACTCTTAGTGTCACCAAAAGCATCCATGACACGTTAAAACCTTACGAAGAATCAATGCCTGTACAACAAGGCTGTTTCTTACTGGTGAGCAAAGAAACTGTTCCTGCCCAGGCAGCTAAAAGTCCTCCAGGAATGCCAAATGGCAGTCAGTATCATTCCTGCTGGAAGAAAAATTGCTGTACTGTTAGGAGCCTGAAGATCAAACTGTACTGAAAAAGAATATAAAAATGACTCCTCTGGGTTAAGCTAAATGTGTTTTGCCCAGAGCTGTGCTTGCATGAGTAGCTAGTTGTAGGTGCCTACAGAAAACAAATCAGAAGATCAGTGTCTTTTCCTGAGCTGTACCCTCTCAGCTCCACTCATCTGCCAGTTGGAGAACTCTTAGCGAGAGGCTGTGAGGCCGCACCTCAAGTACTGTGTTCAGTTTTGGGCCCCTCGCTACAAGAAGGACATCGAGGTGCTCGAGTGAGTCCAGAGAAGGGCACCGAAGCTGGTGAGGGGTCTGGAGAACAAGTCTTACAAGGAGAGGCTGGGGGAGCTGGGATTGTTCAGCCTGGAAAAGAGAAGGCTCAGGGGTGACCTTATCGCACTTTACAGGTACATTAAAGGAGGCTGTAGCGAGGTAGGGGTTGGTCTATTCTCCCACATGCCTGGTGACAGAATGAGGGGGAATGGGCTAAAGTTGTGTCAAGGGAGGTTTAGGTTGGATATTAGGAAGAACTTCTTTACTGAAAGGGTTGTTAGGCATTGGAATAGGCTGCCCAGGGAAGTGGTTGAGTCACCATCCCTGGAGGTCTTTAAGAGACGTTTAGATGTAGAGCTTAGTGATATGGTTTAGTGGAGGACTTGTTAGCGTTAGGTCAGAGGTTGGACTCGGTGATCTTGGAGGTCTCTTCCAACCTAGATGATTCTGTGATTCTGTGATTCTGTATCTGTTTCTTTGTATTTAATGGACTTGATCAGTTGTCTTTTTTTTTTTTTTTGCCAATTTATGTATTTTACATCCAGAAAATCCTGCAACAGTGTTCCACAATGTAACAATTTGCTGAGTGTTCTATTCCTTTTGAATCCTCTGATTACCTATTGCTGTATGTCCATTAATTCCTGTTTTACTAACAAAGATGAATAATATCTCTCATTTACTTTTCCAGTGCAAGATTTAGAAATCTGTGAAATCCTTTATTTTTGTTTTTCCTTTTTGTGTAGGCAAAAAAGCTCCTACTCAAGTTTACTGGCATGAGTTTTCTGGACAAATATGCCTATGCACATTCTAACAGGAACATTTTTTTTCTTCAGTTAGACTGATACAACTTAGAATACAGTAATAATGTTGTGGAGGTACAGTCAGAGGAGAATGGGGCCAGCAACTTTCTGTGCTCATTTGATCCATATCTCTGATCACACTGCAGTTTATCCCACAGTAGCTGCAAGGAAAATTTTCCACATCACTTGTAATACTGAAGGAAAAAGTCTTGACTCGTTTTTAAACATACTCCACCTTTCTCTTTATGACTATAAAGCCTCCTCAGATGTTACCCACTGCTGTTTGCTCATGGCTGGAGCCATCCTTTTCCCAAGCAAAATACTGTACAGGTGGATCACCATGTGGTGATGCTGTGCCATGGTACTGTCTACACATCTTCCTACTAACTTTGGGCTTTTTTTCCGGGGTTCTTCCTTTCTCGAGAATCACAAAAAGGGCCCCACAACTGCCTTACTTGCTTGCGAGCACCACAGGTGCCCAGGCTGCATTGGTGCCTCCATTACTCAGGACCTGGGCCAGATCTGGACTGCAGTTGAGTGGTAGGCAGGCCTTCACATGGCAGTGGCAAACTATCAGTGCCTCTGCTTTTTCTTCAAGGAAAACCTTTTCAAATTCGTCAAATTCATGCATGCACCACATGAACAGAGATTTGCTACTTGGTGACCGGTTTCCAGTAGAAACCATTTATTGTTGGTGTGCTGCAGAGAAGCAGGACTTTCTCTTTCCCCATGCACCACATAGAAAGCTTGGTATTACAGTTTGAATTTTTGCTTGTGAGAATGACATTCTCTGCTAACATATTACGTAATGGTCCATGTTCTGCCCTCATTTTTATTGCACTTAGGTAAAAATGTTATCAGCTGTACTGATTGTTAGATACTTTCTCTAGAGATTAAACAGAAGACCAGCCAGAGTTCTGCTATCCAGACTGCATACATAAGATCGTTTTAAAGGGCTTGGAGCCTTTAAATGGGGATAAATGAATTAAAGACTGCATTATTAGCCCACATTCAGTAGACTATACTTGTCAAAATTGGTTGAATATCCAAATTAAGTTGAAGCTAATCCCTGCACGATCCTATAAAAACCTGTTCCCAACAAGCCTGCATAATAAATTCTTTGTGCCAGGAAATATGAATTAAATTGTTTTAAAGCAATAATGTTTAGGTAAGTAAAAAAAGAAAAAAAAGAAAAAAAAATCCTACTGAGAGATATTTTATGAACAAAATTAAATATTATAAAACCATATTATTAAATTCTGTCAAAAAGGTATTAATCTTATTACTCTGGCATTGGTACCTTGATTCTCCATAATTATGGATTAAGTCTTAAAACAAAAATATAGTGTGGAAGGTGTTTTCAAAGTTCCTGAAAAGGAAAATAAAACTTGGAAATATAAACCTTAAGACTTGCAATGTGTCATTCTATTATTATTGTTAACTTATTAAGTGCTGACTTTATGATCAACATCGTACAAAGCTCAGTATGAATACAGTCCCTGCTTGCAGTATGCAAACTGTGGAATCAATCCCAAAGAAGACATGTTTAGTAATTTAAATAGTACAACACGTGACGTTACAGAAAAATCCTCCATTCATTTGCGTAACTTGTATGTGTCTGCTTTATTGCTCTTGCTTCCATTGTAGAAAGAAAATAACCTTTTTCAAGAAGAGACAGTTTCTTAAGATGACTGCATTGGTCTCAGAATACACTAAGTTTGGACAGATGAAAACAGAGTCATCTCATGTTTTAGACCAGTTAGGTGGACAGGTCTAACCTAGCCATGTTCTCTAGTTAACAAAGAAATGGATAGCTTGTTCTACCCTTAGAAATCTTCCCAGGACAGGAGAACAGACTTTGGAAGTGCCTTTCTCCCTTCC
This sequence comes from Anser brachyrhynchus, assembly GCF_964034855.1. Lineage (NCBI taxonomy): Eukaryota > Metazoa > Chordata > Aves > Anseriformes > Anatidae > Anser > Anser brachyrhynchus. Next base: position 9,464,327 of record NC_137695.1, read on the forward strand.
ATTAGCAATCTAATGAGCCTAGTGTTGCTGTAGAAGTGACCTAGATCTCCAAATTTTCCTCCAAATTCCCAAGCATATTAAGTACCAATGAAGTCAATAGAAACTAGGTTCTAAACCCAATTTGGATATCTGTGTCTTTGAATAAACAGACATGCAGGAAAGATTGATATATCAGGCTGGATTCCTTGATCCATCAGGCCTGTGTCATACGTCACCCCAGGAGCAGCCATAGTTTACTTACACGAGAATCCCCTTTGTACAGGGCAGGTTAAAACCTTTGAGGAGGCTCTGTTGCCTTTTTTTTTTCCTTTCTTTTTTTTTCATAGAATCATTTAGGTTGGAAAAGACTTCTAAAATCATCTGGTCCAACCTTTAGCCTAGTACTGCCAAGTCCACCATTAAACCATTTCCCTAAGCTCTACTTTCACACACTTTTTTTGAATACCTCCAGGGATGGTGACTCAACTACTTCTCTGGACAGCAAGTTCCAATGCTTCACAACCCTTTCAGTGAAGAATTTTTTTCCTAATATCCAACCTAAACCTCTCCTGGTGCACCTTAAGGCCATTTCCTCTTGTCTTATCACTTAGTGCTTGGGAGAAGAGACTGATTCCGACCTCATTATAGCCTCCTCTAAGGTTAACTGTAGAGTGTGATAAGGTCTCCCCTGAACCTCCTTTTCTCCAGGCTAAACAACCCCAGCCCCCTCAGCCACTCCTCACAGAGAGACATGCAACAATGTCTTTGATGTTTCCCAGTTTACTATGCATCCAAGAACTGCTGTAACACGATACAGAATAAATTCTATGATTTCCATCAACTCTAAGTTTTTGAGAGGGAAAGAGTTAAAAAAAAATACATCAAGAGATGTTTGAGATAGAATCTATGTTTTAAGATCTCTACAGAGGATTTTTTGCACCAAAGTAAATTGTCCCTCATGATCTTTTTTAATCCTCCCACTATACCCAGTAAGGGTATTCTGTAGATTTACTACACTCCTTAATTGGATTATCTCTGAATGAATGCAATAGGTAGATGTTCCTGTACTAGTACATGTACATCATAACTCTTTCACTCTTCCCTGTAAGTCTTTGTTAATGGATCATAACCCTGGAATTCAGTCAGCAATTTTTGCTATAATCCAGGTCATTTATTCAGATTATTTGTTAGTAATATGGCATGCTTGGGATCATTACACTTTCTTTACCCTCTGAAGCATGTGCAGGCAACAATTAAGCATGGGGCAATGCTCAATCACATTTTACTGTCTGATATTTATGCTGTTAACCCCCTAACATAAGCAAAATAAACTCAGTAAATGTGTAATTAAACGGATTTTTCTGTTATTTTTTCTTCCAGCTTTATAGAAGACTAACCTGCTTATACAGTCTGTCACCTCCAAGTAATAGCTTTGTAATCAGTTCAGAATGGCAGGTTTCTGATGGCAGCTAATTAGTCTAGGTAGAATGAGTTGGTTCAATCTATTTCATAGTGAGTATATGTCCACAATACACTTTTTACACATAGGATTGACTGGAGCACATGCTTTTAACCTCTGTAAATGTGGCAAGAATTACCTTTTCACCCCACCTGGTCCCTCTTGAATTCCCCTGATCCCACATGAGAAGACATCTTGCACAGCAGCTGAATATTACATCTAGTGTTTTTATAGCTAGAGAAATACAGAGAATTGTGTTCACTGAAATGTAAACACTAACAATTACACAAATTCTACAGTGAATCACAAAGTTTAAAAATATACCTTCAGATTACATTGTTAATACATGACAGTGCTGGAGACTTTGGGAATTTCTGGATGGTAGCACTAATCTGTAGAATTTTACACAAATACTTGTGTGCTTTAATTATTTTACTTTTTGCCAATATCAAGTTCCTGTTACCATTTCCCACTAGAATTATTCTGTAGAAACACACAAAGTTTGGGTGAACCTATATTGCAATTTAATCAAAATAAATTATTTTCTTTAAATTTTTTCTGTACTTTTTCATTATGACATCACTTTAGAACTGTGAAGATGCTTCAGAGACCATAAAATTTTGGGATTTAAAAGCTCAACACAAAAATTTAACAACCTATTCCATTTTCTTAATGACTTTGGACAAGTTTAGTGTACGATGTTCACTGTAATATGAAGAGCTGCCAAACTAAGGCCTGAGGTCAACTGCCGCCTTGCCATTCAAGGGTGATTTATTTTAATGTACTATTTATTACTCCTTCCTGCTGTTTACTTCTACTGCCAGGCACCTCTCTGCCCAAACTGATCATTTAGATTACAGCATAATGAACCATTTGTGTTCACACTCAATGGGGTGAATTTCAGAGAGGACAAGTGGATAGGGATGATCTGAGTATTAGTGAATCAGTGAAGAACTTCATTGACCTTTGAAGTAACTACCAAAATCTTTGACACTATCTAGAACATTTTGTTCTGTTTTGTTTTTATCTTGGTAGAAGCACAGAAAAAAAAAAAAAAAAAAGAAAAAAAAAAGACCTATCTATAAAGCAGAAGCATTTTTTTTTCCATAAAGCATGTGTCTCTGATGTTGCATATGCAGAGAAGATTAAATAGAATAGAATAGTTCAGTAGGAAAGAGCCTTCAAAGACCATCTAGTCCAACTGCTTGACCTCTTCAGGGCTAACCCAAAGTCAAAGCATATTAGCGAGGGCATTGTCCAAATACCTCTTGAACACTGACAGGTACGGGGCATCAACCACCTCTCTAGGAAGCCTGTTTCAGTGTCTGATCACCCTCACAGTACAGAAATTTTTCCTGATGTGCAGTCTGAACCTCCTCTGGCACAGCTTTGTGCTATTGCCATTCATCAGATGCCAGGAGAAGAGACCATCACCTCCCTCCCCATTTTCCCTGCTCAGGAAGCTGCAGAGAACAATGAGGCCACCTCTCAGCCTCCTCTTCTCCAGACTGCATGACCCAAGTGCCCTCAGCCTTTCCCCACATGACATGCCTTCCAGGCCTTTTAGCAGCTTTGTTGCCCTCCTCAGGATGCTTTCAAGTACCTTAACACCTTTCTTATATTGTGGAAACTCAAGGTGAGGCTTCACCAGTGCTAAATATAGTGGGAGAATCTCTTCTTTTGACCACCTGGTGATGCTGTGTTTAATGCATCCCAAAATGAACTTTGCTCTTTCAGCTGCCAGGGCACACTGCTGGCTCATGTTGAGCCTACTGGCACCATCACCGCCAGATCCCTTTCTGCTGAGCTGCTCCCCAGCCACTTGTCTCCCAGTCTGTGCCTGTGTTTGGTTTTGCTCTGTTGCAGGTGCAGCACCCAGCCTTTTCCTTTGCTGAGCTTTATGCCATAGCTGATGGCCCAATGCTCCAGTCTAAATCCATCTGCAAGGCTTCCCATCCCTCCAGGCAATCAACAGCAACTCCCAGTTTGGTGTCATTAACAGTCTTGCTAAGGATTCCTTCTACTCCTTCACCCACATAAATGATAAAAATTATGAACAGGACTGACCGTAGAATTGAGCCCTGGGGAACACCATTAGTGTCCATCCTCCAGCCAGATGTAGCCCCATTCACTACAACCTCTTGAGCTCTACCATTGAGCCAGTTCAGCACCCGGTGTAGAGTGAACCTGATTGTCTCACAGTTGGACAATTTGTTCAGAAGGGTTCTGTGAGGGACAGTATGAAAGGCCTTACTAAAGTCCAGAAAGATTATATCCACTGCCTTGCCTTTTTCCACCAAGTGGGTAACCTTAACATAGGACATCAAATTGCTAAGGCAAGACTTTCCCGTGATGAAACTATCTTGACTATGCCTGATAAGAGCTTTGTTCTTTAAATGCTTTTCAATATCCCCTGGGACAATCTTCTCCATAGCTTTTCCAGGGACTGAGTTTGGACTAACAAGTCTGTAGTTTCCTGGATCTTCTTGCATATCCTCTCATACCATTCACTGTGCAATGATTTAAAATGTTATCTACATTGCCCCACCTTGAATACATAGCTTGATACTGCCACAGTTTAACATTTGTTTTTATTTCTTGTGAATGCAGCTAAAGGGTGTTTGAGTTTATTCTTTTTTTATTATTTTTTTTTAAGCTTTGTTCATTGGAAAAAAAATGGTATTGAAACAATTTAAAGAGATGGAGATCTTTTCTGAAGATCTCTGCAATGATAAATGATGCTAACAACGTTAGCAGTTCTTCGCAATGGTTAGAGGTCTGTCAATGACTGAATCAGAAAAAGTGAGTTGACCCTTTCCAATCTTTTTCACTCATATCTTTTGCAAAATGAGTTTGGTGAGAACAACTGAATGTGACAGCATCTTAAAATAAATAAATAAAAAAAAGTTAAATAGATCAAAAAGTCATGAAATGATGAAAGTCGGCAGATTCCAGAATAAAAGGACATTCAATAAAATTACATGTACAGCTCTCATTTCTGAAGACCAAAAGGAGTAATAGAGCTGGGACACTAATAGTAGCAGTAGTAATAGCAATAGTAATAGTAATAGTAGTAAATAGTAATAATAGTAAATAGTAATAGTAATAAAAATAGTAAATAGTGATAGTAGTAAATAGTAATAGTAATAAAAATAGTAATAGTCACCAGGGAATAGTTTTATGAGCTTCACGCCATCTTCTAAAATAGCTCTGAGTGTCAAATACGTGACAGTGGAATCTGACAGTGAAATACACAGGAGAAAAAAAATACTTCAGATATTAAAATTTTACTATTAGAATATTCTGACAAAATTTTTCTCTTCAACCACTGGAAATCAGTTGAATCTAGAGCATGTTTGCTTCATTATGACTTTCTTTAAATATGCCCCAGTACTTAGCAGAAGGAAAGCAAGTGTCTATAACACCTTTCAGTAACCTAGGTACTAGGTTAAGGCTTTCACTCACATTGGCAGAGAAAGAAGGGAGCATTGGCAGAGAGAGAAGGGAGGTGTGGGGCAGGCTTTAGGCAATTTGTGCTTTCAAAATAGCTGATTCAAATGTTAGACAGAACATATATTAGTTTGAGTTTAGTAAAAAATATTTTAATTTTTTAAATGCTTAGAAAGTGTAATGTATACATAATAATACACTTAAAAGTGTATTATTTTTGCATGATTTCTTTTAAATTTTGCATTGAAAATTTGAGAAAAGAGTATCTTCTGTACTGGAGAACAACTCAAAAATTGTCTCAGGTAAAACTAATCGTAGAAGTAAAAGTTTCATTTAATTAAAAAGTAATCTGCTATTTGGATCAAGAATCTGATCTAATAACACTTTTCATTTGTTCTCCAGGAGCATACCAATTAATTGCTTATATAGAGATTCCACGTCTCCCAAGCCTTTAAATTCCCATACTGACTTTACTGCCGCCTGCTTCTTGACTGTGAGTGTGTATGCTAGCATCTCACTTCATTTGGGTCAATTTCTTTTTGAGTTCCCAAGAGGCACAAAAAATACTTGGATCTGTACTTACAATCTGTGCCCACCAGTTTACATTTACAGTACATAAAGAGCTTAACTGAGTCTTCCTTCTCCACACCCCCTTGCCTTCATGTCAATAATTCCATATACCAAGCTCTCTTTGTCTCTCAAATCTCAGTGACTACACCTGGGTGACCTTGATCTTTTAGTCTCTCCAAGTCATTTTGCGTTTTGTTGTTCATGGATTTTGCACTGTCAGGAATTCTCCCACCTTCCTGGCCTTTTATTTTTCCAGACCATTGAAACAGAAAATGAACAAAAGTTAATTGCCATGCCTGTCTGCATGGTGCTGTGACTCCAGGTTGGGACCCACCTTGTGCTCTCCAAGGCAGCAGAGCTTTGAGAGTCACCAGCCTCTGACTTTGCCCAGGAGGATCCCTATGTATGCTTCCACATTACCACATCAAACAGTGCCAAGGAACAGTTCAGTCACTGAAATTTGACAATCCATACTGTGAAATAGTCAAACAATAATCAATTAATTAATGTTGAAAGGGACCCTGAGGTCATCTTGTCCAACTTCCACTCAATTCACAGGTGTTTTTTCATCCTGAGATAATGAACATTTTCTCAAACTGTTCCTGTATATGACTTGCAGACCAGAAACTGCTTCCAATAAGACGTTTGCATGCATTCACCCTGCTTTGAAGGTTAAGGGAATTTAACAGTGTAAATATGGGCTCTTCCATGGCAGCTGAGCTCAGGGCTGGGAGTTTGCATCAGGTACACTTGATTCATTAGTATGAGAGCAACCTCTCAACTCTATCAACACCAAGTATTTACCATCTGCTAACACACATTGGTTATGGTCTATGCTTGCCTTGCAGTACTATGCCACCAGTCATCTCCTTTAATCTCCTACATTGTTCAAAGAGGGAATTTGCTCATGTTCATAGAGGAACTTCTATGAAACGCTGTGATCATGTCTGAATTAGAAATAAAACTTCCTGATGTAGGAATAAGCTATCTGATATATTGTCTTTCTCACAGGGAAAAAAGAAAGTACACAGAATTGCATCTCAGTGCCCACAACAGTGCATCTTGCTCTCATGCTGGTGTTAAACTGATTGCCATGTTAGGCATCGGGAGGGAATTTCTCTCTTCCCCAGTGAGAGCTGGCATGGACTGTCAGGGTTTTTCTTGTTGTCCTCCCCAGTGCTGGCTGTGGTCATCTGGATTGCTTTAAACCCTGGTTGATATGAGCTAGTTTTTTTTTCTGATCCATCTAAACAGCATTAGTCTTTAAGACACAGGTAATATTTAACCTACCTTTAGGTGGTTGAGAAATTATTGTATCTAAACATGCAAAGCTGACAGGCAAACCACATCATGGCCTGGGTTCTGTATGCCGGTTGCTTGTCTGCGTAATCCCAGGTCTGTCTATCCTTCTTCAGTTCCCCAGACCTGCTCACTCTCTGGCATTACCTGCAGAAATTAAATTATAAACTATTAACTTAACTGCTACATCTTTCCTTACTCGGAGAAGTTCTATACTTCTACATAACCCTTAGTATGTATTTTTTTATAGCAAAGATCCTAACTTTTACTTGTTGAAAATAAACACAATTTCTTGTGGTAATTTTTTGAATATTTTTCCTCTATTTTTCCAAGGAAAATATTTCTTTTTCTGTAGTGAAAGGGTTTTTGTTAATACATTTTTCCTTGAGAATGCTTTTGGAGATGAAATGACGTTTGACATGAAGAATATTTTCAACTAGAAAAATTTTGAGTATCTACACTTACTAAAAACAAACAAACAAACAAAAAACCTGAAACAGAAATGAAGAGTGAGATTTCAGTAGAAACCTGCATCTCCTTAGTTTACTCTGCCAAAATTCAAGATCTGAACAACTCCAAGCCTTCAGGGATCCTTATGGGGTCATAATCCTTGTGGGTTCCTTCCAACTCAGAATATTCTATGATTTTATGTTTCTGGTATTGGGAGAAGAAATTCAGCACTTTATTTCATGAAGCAAACTGACACATCTCTCCCTGGAGGGTTGATCTTTTGATATTTCTGCTATTAACAATTGCCACTACAAAAAGTGAATATTAGAATTTTTTATACTGGTTATCATTGTGATTTCTAGAAACAGTTCTAGGTAGTAAAATACGCCAGCACAATGCCAGGTTGCTTACAGCATTGCTTAGTGTAGTACCATATAGAAATACCCAACTGGTTTTCAATTAGTCCACACAAGAGCAAAACAGATAAGGCAGAATTATGTGCTAACATGGCTTCGTTGCCTTGAACAGAGAGACTCTTTTAGTCTGAGTTTGGGTATCACTGCATGAAATTGCATAATACAGTGTGCGGATATACCCTAGGAGTTTCACTGGCCTAGTTAGGGTGGTACAGATACCAGCAGAGTTATGCAACCAAACTGGGAGCACCGGCAGCTCCTGCCGCTCCCTTCCTCCCAGAACATGCAGACGTTCCTCTTAGCCATAACCAGCCCTCCTTGAAGGACATGAACCAAAATAAGATGCAGGAGAGCCAACGAAGCACCTCTGTGCTGATCTCGCAGGGAAGACACAAGTCTTTTCCAGACTTCCAGGTTCGACATGAGGGGTGTGGCTCCAGCCTGGGTCTCCCTGTTACTCAGTGCTTTTCATCAACACCAACCCTTGAGTTGTTCTGTGGGGCAATTTTCTTTTTCTGAAAACATATACTTTTTTGGTTAAATGACATCTTCTTTGTGACTTTGCCCTCACAGTATTCCCTCCAACAAAACATTTAAAATGCTGGTCATAATAAATTTATCCCATCTACTCTAATTAAAATTAATATATGGCTGAATATGTCAATGTATTTTTCCTTTTTTACTGCAGTCAAGCAATTACTATGACATTGACAATGGTTACTGATTTCTAAACAGCTTGTCCTTGAGATTACTTCAAAAATCCATTTCTGTGATTTGTATTCATCTTAAATAACCTGAAAACTGTCAACCACAATGATTAAATCTTTTACTAACAGTGTTTCTTTCCTTCTGTTAAAAAAGTTGGTTTTTAATTAATGTTTGTCTTTTGCAGTGCTGAGTATTTTCATGTTGTCATTTACTAATGACTGTTTTTATTTATTTAAAATCATTACATTCTTTTCCCTGTCTGCTTTAGTACTCTTGTTTTTGGCATTTTAAGTAGCTGATTACAAGTGTGGTAGAAGTTTTTAGAGTTATTGTCTTATAAAATAATTGTTTACCTGGATAATTTTTGCCTGCCTTGATTTTTAGCATGCGAAAACATGCAAACTTTGAACTGAATGCATCAATACATAGGAAAAGAACAGATGCTGTTTGCTACTTCGAGCTGAAAAGCAGACTACTGAATCAAGTCTTCAGGATGTTCCCTGCGCTTTGGCCATACCTTATCCCAGCAAAGCAGTGGACATTTTTTAATGAAGTGAATTGATTTTTTTTTTACTAAGTCACAGCAGAATGTATAAAATACATAGAGCACACAGAGCATTTATACAACAAATGTACAGCATGTATAGAATGATTTAATATATAGAAAATACTCTTCTTATGATATACAAGCTACACTCAAACTAGGAGACACAGCTTTTTTAGAGCTGGACCATCCTGCAGTAAACAATGAAAGACACTATTGAATGATAAGTTTATATTAAAAAAAATATATATACAAAAAAACAACAAAAAGAAACTTCAATAAAAGAACAGTTCTGTGAGAGAGCACTGGGCCATAAATCTCCTCCTCCAGAGGCAAATACCATATCACACCAGATGACCTACAAAATTTCCTGGGCTTTGGAACTTGGACTTCTGTCAGTCAGCTGGATGGATGTGCCTATTCAGACATGCCTAGGAAGATAAAGTCATGAAAAAGCTTTGGGATCTGGTCCAAGTCTCACATATGTATCCAACATAGACCAATAGAGAGATAATTTAAGGCTGACTTGAACATCCTTTTCTTACTCTTGATCTAAGAGCATCTAAGGCATCTTACTCTAATTACAAGGCATTTAATTACCTCTTTCAGTTAGGCCTTGAGTATTTAACACATTACCTATCCTAGAATCTATATCCTACCTATCCAAGGAGCTATATCTTAAAGTGTCATTCAATGAGGTTTCAGTTATTCCTTCTGTCCTTTCTCTTCTGAGCTTTGTTCATCTATCAAATTGAAGGCTTTTGTTTGCTTTAAGTCGCCCATGAGTCCAGCTGAGTCCAATAGCACTTGAGACTGAAAAAATAGATTTATAGCACAGTGCAGGTCTCTTATCCCCTAAAACTGCAGAAAAGAAAAAAAAGAAAGAAAAAAAAAGAAGGTTAATTGATCTGTTAGGTGGCTGAAGACAGATACGAATTTCTGTGCATGTAGTCTGCATGTACACAACTGGGTTTGGGCAGTCTGCAGTACACCTAAACACCTTATTGCCCTCCCCCCCAAAATGTCCAAGCCACACCACTGATCCTTTTAGCCAATTTACTAGCTTTCTTCCCATGAAAAACAAGGCAGAGAGGATGAAAGGATGTGTGCTAAGTTATTAGGCCAACAACAACCTGTTGGCAGCTAGAAGTCACATCCATGTTAAGAGCCAGTTAAGCCAGTTCTAGAAATTCAGAGCTTATTCTTTCTACCCTTACATCCTTCTTGGAACAATTACTTTATGTGATCCTGCTCTGTAATCACACATTTATCTTTTTGTAGATTATCTGATTCAAATTCTGGATCTTTGGGACAATGGGTTAATAGTTTGTAAACTGCTGTCTCAGGAGTTTTCTCTTTCAGAGGGATGTCTGTATGCTCTTTCAATTCTGATGTGTAAAGATCAAGAATAAACCATCTGCCTACATGTTATGAAACAATAGAAGACGTAAAGTTAAGTTTTCAAAGCATCCAAGTGGCCAGGTCTCAAAAAAAAATGCTGAGAAAATTTATCTACAAACTGTGAATTTTTATCCACACATTCATTAATACGTACACTCGATTGCACAACTTTGCTCTTCACAGAGTCTTCTCTCACCTGGGATGTGTTGCTAGCTGAAATTATTTTGTAAGTTATACTTAAAGCTAAGCACAGGAGAGAAACAGTGAGAGAGATGAGGAAAAAGCAAGGGTGGATTTCTATGTTCATTCAGCCAATCGGCTTTTTAAGAAAATATTTCTTTAATACGTGACAAACATACAGTTTGTTAGTTTTCCCCACAGATTACTCAGAGCACATGAGCTTTAATCTGATTTGACAGCCTTGTGATATTTTCTGCCATTCTTGTTCTTAGCAAAGTGCTCTAAAAATGCATCCATAATTTATTTATGGGACCTTCTTTAACCCTTGAATAACTACAATATACACCATACCTTTCATCCTTGAACTGTCAGTGCTGATTGCAGAAAGTGCCATCAGACATCTCTGAGGTTAAATGGATGAGCATTACTTTTTCTTTCTAAAAAGATAAATAGCAAAGAAGCCACTGTTCTGTTGTCAGAATGCTGAAGAAGAAATACCAAACCCTCTAACACATTACATCTCCATAGCAAAATTCACTAGCACCATGAAGACACACAGCAATTAATAATTTTGTGAGATACTTTAATTTCAACAAAGGAAATTCCCAGTTGATTTATTTTTGTCTGTAACATGAACTATTTTTTCCACTAAAAACATACTGAACTCGTTTTAACATGAATATACCATTACAAATCCTATACAGAAAGCTCTTCATAATGGGCATGCTTCATGTTTCTTGTAAAGCTCTTAACTTCTCTTGTAATATACGCCTCTCACTGTATTTGGATTTGTTGCAATTATTTAATGTCAAATAAATCCTCTATTTCTGTGATACCAGAAGTGACTATTTGGTGGAAGTAGACTAATTACCAAACTGGACAAACCATTATTGTGATAATACAAGGAATAGCCCTGACTTTTACTTATTCATTCTGGATTTGACCTGACCACATTTTGTGAAATGATATGGTATGGTTTCTCTTCCCTTCAGCCCGGGAAATATTAGCAGATCAGCATTAACATTGCAGATTGTGCTACATTCCTTTCTCAGAGTTGGGTGGAGGCCTGACTAATGCGAGCTTGTATTTCATAGAGCCACAGAATAGTTGAGGTTGGAAGGGATCTATGTAAGTTGCCTTTTCTGACCTCCTCTCTAAAGTAGTTCCATTTAATCATCCATTAAACCAACCATCTATTCCTGATGGTTGCTCAGGATCTTGTCCAGCTGAGTTGTGACTATCTCCAAAGATGGAGAGCCCACAACTTTCTTGTGCCCTGTTACAGTGCTGGACTGCCCCCACCGTGAATATTTCTTTCCTAATATCTGGTCATAATTTCCCCTGTTGCAAGTTGTGTTTGCTGTCTCATGTCCATTTGCTGTGTACCCCAAGAGGAGTCTCACTCTTCCCTTTTGAGTTCTGGGAACGACATCTTTATACCCCTACAGAAACGTCTGGGATTATTCACAGCTCTGGATGTTCTCACAAATAGCTGATAATCAGTTATCAACCCTGCAAGTGAGGAGATGGTTGAGGTACCTTGAGTATGTGGCCTGGTTTTGTAGTGTCTTTCACATAAGTGAGGATAGTACAGGTGCATTTCCATCCTGTGCCAACTGAGGATGGTACCCATCAGATTGTACGTCAGAAGTCAAAGACCTCAGTTAGGACTCAACCTGCTCAAAAAATCTCTTATGCTCTACTAAGGTAGGTGCTGGGACATGGATTCTGCATGATTCAGGAAACCACCCTCCTGTCCTCAGGAGAGATGTTCTCAGCAGATGCTCTCAGCATTCAGTTCAGGTTGTAGATCAAGGACTGCACAAACTATGCAGTATTAAATCTATATGTGGCAGTGAAGACTTTGTTCCAGGAAATATACTTATTTACTTTCATCAGAGAAAAATGCTTCTTTTCTTTTTTCCCATGGCTGACAAGTTTTGAACTCATGGCTGGTGGGCAATAGAGCATCCAACTCAATAAAGTGCTTCTGGGAACACATCATCCTAAGTGAACTAGGTGAGCTGCAAAGGTGCCTTCCAACTTCAGCCATTCTGAGATTCTGTGTTAATTTCTCTCAGCTTTGGTAGAATACTTTGTTTTTACTGCCTTTTTAAACGTAAGTGTCCTTTCCATATTTTGAAGCATTAGTACCTTTTTAACATAGTATCTTAGCACACCTTTGCTCAAAAATACTTCTGACAATCACATAGAAGTGAAAGATTTTCCTCATTTACTCTTTCATTTTATTTTATTCTACAGTATATTTTTGTGCAGATGTGTGGCAATAAATAATGCTGTAATCTATTGGAAAATGTGCATTGGAAACTAAAATATATGTTTCATAAGCCTCATTCGACTAATGCTTACCTACGATCTAGTAATATTGACCAATTTGCTAGGTTACCTTGAGTCAAAATGGGAAGATGGTTCCTTTGATATTGTTATTATCCTGATTTTGTAATAGATCTTGAGCAACCCTGTCCCTAAGCAGTAAAGGAAATTACCATCTCAGTACTCTATCAGATAGAAAACTCCCCAGGTAAGCAAAAATTAAGAGCTTTAGTCATTTCCTCAGCATGCTCTCTGCACCCCTAATGATTTGTTTTGTCAACTCTCAGTTCATTCCTTGTGTGGGTACTTTTTAAAACAAATATTTAAAGGGTTTTATGGAGTTCTCCCTGCCTCTGTCTCTGTCCCCCTGCTTTCTGACTATGAAGCAGGATTAGTGTTTCATTAACTGCCATGAAGACAACGCCTTTGGGAGACCCCAAAACAAGGGGTTTCTGAAAGCAATGCACAAGAGTGAATATTTGTACAGACGGATGTAAGCTCAGGGCCAGGCTGGCCAGACATCAATTCCAGAAGCTGTGTAGATATGGCAACATGAGAAAGTGTTCAAGTTCACAAAGCCTCCAAGGTGGGCACCATAATGCAAGTCTACATATGGCACTTTTTGACCTGTCCACATCTGACTGGGAAGGTGCTTCAGCCTGGCTGATCAGTCCAGCATCCATGGTAAAGGCAGTCTCAGGTCTGCAGCAGCAGCCACAGCTGTTTTGGAGATGTGCAAGGAGGAGCCAGGAATTCCCCATCATAGCCTTGCTGCCAACTCCTTCATAGCCTTGGGCAAGTCATTTAACTCTTCTGACTCAATTTCCCCATCTGCTAAATGGGGATAATAGCAGAGGAGTATTGTAAGGATTAATTAATTAGCTAATGTTTGTAAGGTGCTTTGAAGATCAAAAGCACTAAGCACTATTGTTGTTATCAAGGGTGTTGAATTAACTTTCCTCATTTTGGCACACAAAACCCCAGCACTTGGACCATTGCCCCAGGGCATGTGCTGGCAGTAAGAACATGATGATCATCATCTATTCATAAACAGAGATATCAAAGCACTCCTGGAGGTGCTGCTAGTCTCTGAGCCTGGAGCTCCCCAGGCAGAGATGCCATTTTTTCCCCACATGGAGACAGTGCAGCAGTTGCAGAGTGACCTCTCAAGGTGTGCAGTGGGTCAGGGTAAGCACCAGAAAGTTGTCACTGCTTCTCCTGCTCCTGCAAACACGTCCACAAAGAGTTTAGACCTTTCTGAACCCATCAGGTTTTCTGGGACCTTTCAGATCCTTCTTTCAGCCTATCCCTAAGCATTTGTTTGTGGGTCAGAGACTTTCTTCCTTCTCTGCTTCCTTTGAGCTGGTTGGCACATCGTGCTTTTCTGGCAGAGAGATCAGTATTTACCATAATAGAGGCTATATTACACAGGCACACACACACTCCAGCTGCCAAAATAGCAGGTGTATCACCAGATTTATTGACCACTGCAGCTCACAGGCTGCCCTGTACATGGCTCATACTGAGGGCAATATGTGGTCTCCTTCGCTGCTGGACCTGTGCACACACTAGCACAGGATCTGGCCCCTGGTGCTCAGGATCAGGCACCTGAGATGTGGGAGTTCAATAACTCTCCAGGAAACACTGACTGCTCTAGCTGAGCTACACAAGCCTCTGCTACTGAACAAGAAACCCAAAACAATTTCTTAGTCTTAGAGGAGCTTGACCTTCTGCTGTCATCTTTGCACAGCCCCCAGAATAGATTAAGAAAATACAAAGATTGTGATAATTACACAAAGAGAACAGAGGACAAATGCTGGTTGATAATGGAGAGTTATTGTCAAAATGTCATTTTAACTCATTCATCATCAAAACAAGCCTAGTTGTTGATAATAGCTAAAGACTGTAAAATCAAAAAATGATCCATTTCATAGAAAACAACCATTTAAATGACTGTGTGACATTTTAATACCACCTTTTATTATTGCTGAAGAAATCATTCACACCAAAACACAACACTTGCCCTCCCCCATCCACGATAAAGACAGCAATTATAAAGCACAACACATCAGATTTTCCTTAGCTCTGCTAAGGAAAAAAATATATTACTAGTGATAATGTAGTGCTGTGAAAAACATCTATATATGGTCTTGCCTGAATTTGCACTCTAATGGACCATGTGTGGGTCCTTTTCTGTAAATCTTGTTGAAGAGCTATTTTAAAAGTGAGGCATTTAAAACAAAATGCTACACTGGTTATTAGTGTTGATGAAGAAAAAGGGAGTTCTGAAAGAGACAAAGGTGCTGAGTTCATCAAAGCATTATTTCAGGTTTTAATTTCTTTATAGTAACTATGCCCACTCAGTCTGGCACAAAACATGTGGTTTTGAAGTCTCGTAAACACATCTGAGTTACTGGGATCAGTCCTGTAATATTGTGAAACCAAATCAAACACTTGCATTGATAGTTTTGCATCCTTAAACATTTGCAAAGGATGCCTCTCAAAAATAAGAGGTTGGAAGATTGTCATTAAATTGAATTGCAACCAGGTTATATATTGATGGAGATACTATACTGAACATTTTACCTTTAATTTTTGTTTTTACAAAGTCATGAAAAGGGATAAAACTTTGCTGAACCTGTTTATTAGAGACATGCTGAAATAGCTTCCAAAATGCAATTTCTCCAGTTGACAAATGCCATGAAACATCTCTGTTTTAGAGAGGGAGCAATTTTTGAGTATGGCTTTGATACTCCCAGGAGACTCCCTCTGACATACTAGTGCAGAGCTTTTGGTGATGAAAGTTATCTCAGCTCAGCAACCTGTAAGTTTTCTTTTCAGGTTCTTAAGTGTGTTTTTGTAATGTATCTTCTATGTTCTCCACATATGTAGTCCTGAAACAAAATACATGGTTCCTAGGAATGTCCACATGCATTTCTTACAGGAACAGTGAGATGAGAGGTGGAAATTGCAGTAGGAAATATCACTTCACACTCTCTGCCATAAAAGACTGTGCTGCACAATAACAGCCCCACTACACACTGCATCTGTATCATAAGATGTATTTGTAGATTTCTGGGCAAAAGAAGACAGCTCCTTACATTTAAGCAATACAATAATTCATTACTAGAGAAGCATAGAACATGAAGTGAAACATACACAGCTCTAAAGCCACCCTTTAATTAGTTAATTATGATTTCAGTGGTGTGTGGGGTATCAGCACAAGGGTTATGGCATATCCTATAGCAAATAATAAAAGCTAAATTTAGGCAGGCAGAAAGAGTTAGCTTTTTTTGCCCTTTTCCTTGCAGAAGAGCTAGCATGACTCATCTTCCCTTGGAATTTTGTAAATAAGCCTACAGCAGGTCACACACATAAATACACCTGTTGAAGCATCATTACCTTACTCTTGCTCACAGAAAGGTACATAGAGTCTGTATGTATCCCAGAGAGTTAAAGGTGACACAGAGACATAAAAAATGTCAGGGTAGGGACTTCTGTCAAAATAAAGACAAACTGTGGGAGCATATAGCCTTAGTCTGAGCAGGGGAGATGGGTGGAAATTGCAGATGCACAGTAAATGTGCATGTAGATATGGGTGGGTGTGTTTTATTAATATTAAATCTTTATTTGCACTCTGGTAGGATTAAAGAGCCTATGTTTGGGTAGCAGCCCCTTGTACTGAGTTTTGTCTGAACACATAAATAGGCAGAGTCCCTGTCCCAAAGGTCACACCATCTAATTATAGACAATACTTCTGCCATCCCGAGGGTTCACAATTCCAGAGTTCAGGCCCTCAAAACCTTGAGACTGGCAAAAAAAAATAATGAAATTGAAAAAATAAATAAATATCTGCAACTGGGGTTATTTTTATTTGCCTTCTGGTGTCTAAGCCTTTTCAATACACTTGAGTCATGTTTTCTCCACAGCCCTAAGGATTAAATATGTAGG
The DNA here is from genome assembly GCF_964034855.1 of Anser brachyrhynchus. Lineage (NCBI taxonomy): Eukaryota > Metazoa > Chordata > Aves > Anseriformes > Anatidae > Anser > Anser brachyrhynchus. The sequence goes on from NC_137695.1 coordinate 9,481,068, forward strand.
TCTTGCCTACATGGGATTATTTTTTGGCATAACAGAACATGTGAATTTAAAAGAAAGGTTGTAAGATCAGCATAACCCCTTCCTCCCATAGGCCACTTGCACTGACATCTTGCTGATGTAGCAAAGTTGGGCAGAGTTATAACTTAACTCATCTCCAAACAGTAGCCCAAATACTAATGGAGTAACGGAGTCCATTATATCAGTACAATTTTGGATATGACTATTGACATGGAATACAGCTCTAAGGATATTTTGGCAAAACAAGGTGCCTTGGGAAAAACAAAACAAAACAAAAAAAAAAAACATGAAAAAGACATGACTCCAGGAGTTGAATTCTAAATGTTGACGTGAAAGGTTAGATGCAAGCCTCAAGAGAGAAATCTCAGATGTTGGCAGTGCTGCTGGTGGAGGCCGAAAATGAGTAGGAAGGAGGACAACGTGAACTGAGGTTAAATCCAGATAGGACAGAAGCCAAACTGTTCTGGGTCACTCACACTTAGCCTATTTATAATTTTAGTACAATTCAGATCATGAATAACATTAAAATAAATAGCATGTGCCTTAATGACCTCCTCTTCTTGTCCCTGTCATGCAAAGAATTCTCTTATTCTCTGCCTACTAACAACCTCATGTTTAATTGCTTTTACACCCTTCCTTATACCCTCCCCTTAACTACCTCTTTGGCTAGCACAGCAGTATCCAAGATTAAAGTTTTTACACTTTCTGATCAACTCCAAATCACTACATTCAATTCAAGCTGTATATAGAATTGAATTTATCTCCACCTGATAAAATGAAATACAGATACAAGCCGAAAAGGACTTTACTGCTATAAGTTTCTTTTTGGGCTGTAAAGTAAGAATTTCTAATTCATTAGATATATACTTTACTTTTGGTGTTAAGACCATGGGTGTTCTTTTCCTTCATGACTCCCCATTCTTCACTTGCAATTGGTTGTTTTTCTGCATTATCTCTCCAAACCTGTGCCAGTATAACATGCCAGTATACTCATTACAATGGGATGAATTTAGAGGCAGAGCACAGAAAAGCAAGTGCAGTATGTTTTGGAGAGAAATTCTAAGGCTCTAAGTATGACCAAGAGATTAGCAGAGATTTGCTGCTATTAACCCATCACAAATAACCCACCTTTCTTTGGTACTTTACGCCGTCATTCACCTCCACATGTGGACCCCACACTCCTCTGTTGTAACTCTTTGGTAGGCTGCTGGAGACAGACTTTTTTTCAGATGAGTTTGCTCATGTTATGTTCTTCTATTCTCAATGTAGCTGAATTCTTTGGAGGAAATTTCGCAACAGAAAAATTTCAGAGTAACAGCAATCCTGGCACTGTGAAGGTAATATAGTCCATAAGACTAGAAAAGAGCAATGGCTTGCAAAAAGCCCCAAGGTCATTTTCTAATAAGCCAGATATTGTTACATGGATGGGTAAACAATAGATATTTATAGTTAAGTTTTCTTTCAGGTTGCTTATCTAAATCTCAGTCAAACCTCCTGGCACTAACTGAATCAGGCCAGAAATCCTGTAAAAATCTCTTTAGTATTTCTTTTGATGGCAGTTACAGCCAGTGGAAGCCTGAGGTTTTTTGGATATTGCATTCAGGCATGGGTCTTAGAGTAACAGAGCATTAGGAGAACATACACTAGAGGCCAAAATCCTCATGTGTCCTCACCTTGTAGCAAAAGTTTGTACTATATGCTGCTGTATATAAGATTTTCTCCCTTCGCACACTTGCTTTTCTCTCCTCTTTGTCTGGTCTCTCCATTCTCTGTTCACTATTTCCTTCAGTTTTCATTTTTCAGTTTTCTTCTCCTTTTTCTTACCCACATTGTTTTCTTCCATATTCTTTACATTATGTTGTTTTTCCCTTGCTGCAGGGTCAACACCAGCAGTCAGATTTGCTGAAGGTAGCTGGAACTGAGATCACCGAGCATCTCTGAGCTTCTCCTTTACCCCACAGAAGTTTTGAACCTGCTGGGATCCCTTGAATGAGCACTAGAATCCCATTCCATCTGCATGTCTTTTCAACTGACCTTTTCTCTCTAATTTTTCCATCTACTTCTCTTTTTATTTATATTTCTCCTTCCCATTTTTTTCTGGTGACTGTTTTCTGATTTCTTTTTTTATATATTTACTTAGTCTGATCACTTTCCTGATGGGCAAACATCCTTCTTATATATGCTGTAAAACAAGTTGGTTGTCAACAGAAATATTATGCTGTTTACTTTAGAAGAGGATTTGAAAGAATGTGTAAAGAATTGGTGATTATGTTTAGAAGTATGTTAAAAAATATTAAAACCCACTGTGTTAAAGCTTGGTACCTCTCAACTGTCATCCAGAGATGACAGGTGAGCACAGGGATCTTAGCCTGTGCTTGTAAATGTCTTAGATCTCTCTATCAATGCCTACCCTGCAATATTACTCCCACGTAGCCAGGATTTATTAATACTTTATTAACACTTGCCCTGATGTGCCTCTAGCATAGTTTACTGCTGGGAACGAACTGAGGTTGCAACATGCTCTTGGAATCACTGACAGCCTTTAATAATGTTGGGTACAAGCTTGATATGAAAGGTAAAACACTAAAGCTAGGTACCTCTCTTCTGAGTTTTTCTGTTTTTCTGATTTTTTTTTTTTCTGGGAGTTAAGCTGCAAAACTCTTTGACTCCTTATGTTTAAAATAGGGCCTAGCTTTGCTCAAAATTTGGCTGGGCAATCAAAGAGCAAAAATATTTGGTGCCCAATCCTAATAAAATTATTTTAATTACAGTTTTGGCCCTACAAAAGCTCAACATGTCATTCTGACATGACAGAATTTCACTGTAAAGAGAACTGTAAATGTTGCAGACCCTAAAAACAAAAATGAAAATGGCAAAATCCAGGCAAATGAATGGAAACATTCAGTGAGGTTTGAATTTTTCACTGTGTCTCAATGGAAAATGAAGTGGTTTAAAAGAAATTTGAAAATGAACTTTTTGCAAAAGTCATCAGCCTGAATTGCTACAAGAAGACAGGATGCTTCTACCTGGCTCATCACCTTGGAGGTCTAAGGATCTAGTCATTTAATTTTTATAAGGAGAGGCCTCAACCTCGGCATCACTGGAACAGGTCTAAAACTCTATTTGCAAAGAATAATATATCCAGTATGTTTGGTTGTGATAATAACCTCAAAATTAGGAACCACACATAACCCATTCCAGGTCATCTTCCTGACCTCTTTAGCTTACTGAAGCTGCTTCGCTGTTCTTCATCCCCCTCACACAAGTCTCACAGAGCATATAGCTAAATTTGGGTAAGCACTGAAGCTGTCAAATCAAGTCTCTAAATGTTTTTTGGTTTTTTGGTTTTTTTTTTCAGCTCAGTGAATGTACTAGCTAACCTGTTATTCTCCTAGGTTCCCCATACACATACTGTTTAGTACTGCAGAGATAAAGGTAACTAAGTCAGCACGTATGCTGTTATTAAACAAACAAACAAGGCTAGATTAAGTCTTTTCAGGTACATGATTTCAGCATCAGAAGCTCTTATCTGAGCTTTTATCCGAATTACTCTTTCAGGAAGACAGTGGGATCATTAACTCAAATAGTCATCATTACGTGCTTCAGATATTCTCATTCCTGCCTGCTTTATGTACCTGAAGAGAACACTCTAATGTGAGATTGGTATCAAGATTTCCCGTAAGATCTGCAAACTTCTGTGGAAAAACAGGGCAGCGGCTATGGGACTTACTGAGAGACACTAAACTCATTCTGCTCTCAGAGAAGGGGAGTCTGAGAGGATGTGCACATTGCCAAATAGTTCCACTTGCTATTCAAACACGCAAAGAAAAAAACAGGCTTAGTGTTTAGAGAAAGGGACTGAAAAATATGAAAGCAAAACTGATCACAGAAAGAACAAAACACAGGCTAGTTTACTCATGGCAATGCTGTAAATCAACTTTTAGAATAATGCTGGGGGAAAAAAATCACAAAAAAAAACAAAACACCTTGTTCAGAAAGGTATGTGCTAAAGAACAGAAAGGAACAGTTGGACGTTAACACAGCTTTCTTAATATCTGTGGGGGCTTATTGATACATTTATATAATTTATCGTGCTGTACGTGACCAGATGCAAGTGAAAAGACAGACTCACAAAGAACACTGCATGGTGGTTGATGGGCAGGAAGAAAGTCCAACAGAGCTGCACCATGGCACAGTATCAGCTCTGCCTGCGCACTGAAATGCAAATGTGTGTCGTTGTTGTTGGCTACAGCGGTAAGACTGAAATTGGAGGAAGCAGATGCTGTAATCTGATGATGATGTTGTTCTTGCTGAGTCTGAAGAATCACTTCAAGAGCTAGTAATGAGAGTCGCTGAAGCTAGTGTTGATTACAGACTACATCAGAATGTAAAAATATAAAGGTGATGACACTTCTGAAATGGTGTATTGCAGCCACAATATAAAGAAAGACGTTCAGCAATGAAGGAAATTCTGTTTCTAACAGACAGGGGAAAAAAATGGAGAATCCCATTTCTAGGAGGGAGACGTCTTGTTCTATATTCGTACATATGAACATGACTATTAAGGATCCCCAAAGGAGACAGTGAACACAAGACTAGGTGAATCTCTGCACTGCTAGGAAGGGAGAATATGTATGCACTAGAAACACAGGTTAGAAAAGCTGTGAGGAACTGTAACCTCAGGATCTCTCCAAATGCCATGAGAATCCCATCAGAGTGGACTTAGGGGTAAAGCAGTGAAAATGCTTTTAAAACAATTTCTTCACAAGGGAGCAGAAAGAAGCAATGTGAGAAGGAAGCAAAGGGAAGTGTTTTGAAATGGCTATGTTTTAGCTGATTTGAGTAGAATTGGGGGTCCCAGATGGAGACTGAAGCTGGTTTTGAAAGGTTATTGGATGGGTTTTACGACCAAAAAACCCCCTAGCCTCAGGGACAGAGTAATTTGTCAAACAGATTCAGCTTTAACAAAAACATACTGCAAGGGATCAACAGGAAAATTCTCTTAACAAATCCCCTCTCATTCCAGAGATGTAAGATACTGGTGATGTCCTCAGCGTCTCCAGCCTTTTCCCTGTGGAACTGATATGCACAATTCTCATCCAATTTTTTTTCTACAGGTCAATGAGAAGGTTGCAGGAAACACAGAAGTACTGTGGCCTGTTGCAAGGTAGAAAAGGAAGAGTGGGAGGACACAGTAAGCAAAATAGTAAAAGATATGCAAAGGATTTGGGGGAGCATCTGCATGAAAAGGAGTCTTCAAGAAGTGGCCAAGCAGAACCAGAAGACCCCAGTGCCGCACCTCAGAGTAGCTGAATATTTTGGACTTTCAGACTATTTGGATATGGAGTTTTGGATATTTTGGACTGATCTTGCAGTCCAGATTCAGTAGTGCTCTGCTCCAATCTGTTTATAACACCATTCTCAGTTAGGTCTGCACATGGGTGCTATACCCAGGAAAAGTCAGTTCTCAGCTTCTTTAGCAGTGAAATATTAAGTATCCTCACTGCAATATTTTATCATATTGCACATTGGCCAGTAGCCACATAATTTCCAGTTTGTAAATGCACAACCATCAATCAGACACGACTGCTGAGAAGATGAAAGAGTTTTTGCAAAATTAAAGGGATTCCTAAGTCCTTGCACTACAAGTGACTTCTGTTTTTTACCCGGCCACTAATGAAATGAAGGATTTTCCATGGTCATCTGCTGCAAGGCAATGAAAAAGGTAACAAACAATCTCATTTGCATATCGGGACCAAGTGAAACTGGGAAAGCTCTTGAGCATGCCTTCTAGAAGATCTGATGGCCCAGCTCATGCCCCTTTAAATGTCACTGCTGTGTCACACTACTTCTGACACATTATGTCATGTGTGGTGTGATTTCAGAAAGCAGGCAGTCTCTGAGCCAAGCACACAGCAGATGTTGAAGAGACCAGGTGGCCATAAGAAATGCGTAATTTTAGATCTCTCCAAATAGTTCAGCAGCCAGGCTTCTTTGATGCTTGTGCATCTCAAGTCCAAATCTCTGACAGCATTGACATCAACTTTGATTTCCCATTGAGCATCATCAAACACATTTAATTGTCTCTTGATCCATAGGATTTATCCACTTGGGTTTGTATCAGAAGGATGGGTGAGGGACTAGCAGGGAGGGTAATAACAGCACAAGTACCTCTTAGCTAGCTACTTATCAGGCTAAATGTACTCTCAATTGCCAACCTGCGTCTGCTGTTCCAATGAAGCTGATGTAGTTAACTCTGCCAACTTCCCACTTCCCATCCTCTCCAATACAAGTAATTTCAATATTGCCTCTACTCCCACCTTCCTGTAATTCAGTCATTTCTTATCCTTAGATTCAATTCTGGTGGAGCTCAGGACAAGCTACCACTGGTGAAGTTAAAGATCTGACCACTTTGGTACTACCATGGTGCTGTATCAGCAATGGTCATTCACACTAGCTGTACCGCATAACACCATTAATGTGAGCAAAGTTAATCTCATATAACTGCAGCCATCTAAGTTAAGTGTTTGGACTAAGCTATCAAATCTCCCGCTGTAGTATACAGAGAGACAGAGATGCTGTTCTAGATTTTAATCCCATCTATCCCAGATTTTAGCACAAGGAAAATCAACCGTTTCTTTCTCTGTGTTTCTCTCTCCATTGACTGTAGAGGGAGCCTAGATGATAAGCATAGATTCAAAGCTGAAGGTTTACAAGTGCAATGGGATAAATCCTACCCCATCATATCATAATATATGTTACTGTGTTACATTCCCTTGTCCTTTGTGAAAGTCAAGCAGGCCCAGAAATGACCTCATACATATCTACTGGTGAGAGTTCATTCATGGTCAGAGACAGTTAAGGACCACAAGTTTTGTATTTTGGGTAGTATTCTTTGGATATCTGCACCAGTTTCCTCACTGGATTTTCAGCAAGTGACAAAGCAACCTCTCCCAGAGAATGTTTCTCTCCTTTACTACTGCATGATGATACGTCATGGCAGAAGTAAGGAGTTCAGGAAGTTTGGCAAGCTGTTTCTCTGCAATGCTCAATAAATGAGCTGTACATTATGTTGATTTAAGTATCTTCCAGCAGTCAAAGCTCCCTGGATTTTCAAGAAATAGATTGTGCTGCACCAAGGTTTAGCTGCATATGTGCTACCAGAAGCAGAACTCCTTTTCACCTATAAATTTCAATAGATTTAAGATATTCGTGTTCCTGCCCAACTCTATAGTTATAGAAGTATCACTTTACTTTTTCTTGGATCCTGGAGCCAAGGAGTTCATTTTAGGTAATAAATCCTGCATAACGGTAGCATAATCCAATGAAGCAGTAACTGCAGTGATATAGAAAAGATACTATTTTTCTCAGTCATGATTTAGGTCACAGCTTCATCAGATTGGTTATTGCTATAGCAACCACAGCTTTTGCCTTTGTACAGAGACTTCTAACAGTATTCCACAAGGTAAAAGAAACGTTCTGAAACATAGGAGATGAACCAAAGATATAAAGGCATGCAGCCAATCCAGGTTAAAAAAAAATTAAAAATTGTTAAAAAATCTACTTTTTCCTTAAAGATTAAACTAACAACTTGTTGTGAAAGAGAAAGGCTGGAAGTAATGAAAATAAATATAACAAGTGTTTCATGACTGCTGGTAGAAATGAAATCATGGTAAGGCTATTAGAGCTCAGAACACAAAGGACTCTTTCCTCTGGTACAGAAGGTCACAGATTTAGCTCCTGCAAAGGGAAAATCCAAGCATACTTCATACTACTACACTAGAATAAGCACCTTTAATTATTTTAGGCTCTCTCTGCTTTCCAGACAATGACAAAGCCATGTGAAGGCAGGGTTTTTATTTATTACCTAGCTCCTGCAGGACACTTTATTTGACCAGCATTGCCAACACAATGATTCCTTAGGAAACTTTGTTCCTCACTGCAAATTATGCCCTATTAATTTAAAGAAGCAGAGACAGAACTAACTTTCTGCCCCTTTTGCCACAAATGTACTGCAGGACATTAAAAACGTACCAGTCCTACCTGTTAAAAGTACTTCAGGTTGGCTGGTTAAAATTAAGAAACCTTTGTCCATAAAAAAAAAAAAAAAAAAAAAGTTTTCCAGTTGTCTTTTAGTTGGACTAATATATGAAAAAGAAAAAGAAAGAGCCTAATAATGACTAATAGTCGGCACTTGCATAGTAGAGTCCTTTTCATCTCTGGAGTGCTTTATATTATTAGCTAATTAAGTTTAACCCATTCCTAGAAGGGGGACATTATGAATCTTTTCTTGATCAGGTAAACAAGAGCAAAGGTTTGAATGGCTTAGCCGCTAAAGTCAGGTAAAATCAGTGAGAGACAAGGCTCCGTGTTTCCTTGCAAGATGATCTCAGTATCTAATGTTTATCCCTTACTAAGGTGGTAACAGGGGATGGACCCCAACAGCTTTCTCGGGCATTTCTTAGGCCCATAAAAGTTTGATAAAAATTGCTACCTAGAGTTTTCATTTAACAGGCAATGAGGCCACAATCCAGCAAAGAAATCTGAGTAATTCAGTTAATATTTATCCTGATAGCCTGTGATGAAGACAATGCTTGGCATACTGATTTCTATGGCACACAACTCTAACAAAGGACAGACATCATACTGCTTAGCAATAAATAGTGATGGAAGAATTCTGCAGTAGTTATTTTATGTAAAATTTTATGTATGCAAACAGACTGAAATTTGGGTTCAAATAATTGTTCCTCAATATGCCATCATGTACAGCCATACTTTCATTCTTTTGGCCAGCTGAGATTTGTTCAGATTTCATAATATTTACTTACTAAGGTTTCCTTCTTTTGGCTGTATTTGCTAAACTATATAACTTTCTTTTTATCTGTATATTTAACTGTATTCATTGCTGCAAATTGGTAGATAATCTAAATGTACCCACAGCTCTAAAATCTTCCAGCTGTTACCTCAATGAGGCCAAAATTAAAATAATTATATTAAAACGTTGAAGTATTTTCCCAGTACAATAATTCTAAAGAAGTCCCCCCAGACCTTCCAGATTTGTTTTCTAAAACTATTGCAAGCTGAAGTTTGCATTACACTCAGAAACTAGACAGTTTGCTTTATTTAATACAGAGTTGTCTGTCAGCCCACTTGTACTGCATCCAGTGTAATTACCTGCCTTCCCGACACAGATGCTTCAACGTATATTTTCAGTCTACATACCAGTCTCTGAGTCCAGTGATCAGACATCACCCTGATCCCACAGATTTAGACTGTTGTGAGAACTGCCATGAAGCACAGTTTCCATTTAATTAAAGGCAGTACAAACATTCCAGTCTCTATGGCTACATCCATCCTAGTACATAAAACGGGCCAGGGCCCGTTCTTTGCCCAGATGGCAAGTGGCAAGGCACGGTTTATAACTGTATGGCTAAATCCTCCTTTTTCCATCCTGCCTCTTGGGAACGGTCCTTACCTAGTCCTGTTGCCTGGATTGTGTCTTGGCACCCTGTGGAACCTGAAGTTTCTGCTAGGGTGGCTTCCTGACCTACCCTGACATGACTAAGCTTCCATTAATGGTGTGGTGATCACAAGCCAGCCTCTGGTCATGTTCAGTTTTCCCCCATGGATGCAGCCTATGTGTCTTTCTAGTCTACAAGATGACACAGCTGATTTCAAAATAATGAATATTTTAAAAAGAGTTTAATCCAGACTGAGTATGCTTCAAGCAACTGGCACATGTGTATTGCCAAAGCTGTGTCTAGGCCCCTTTCACTAAGGGATGTGACAGACAGGACCCCACATTTTGTTATTAATTGCTTAGGGGGTCTGTATCATTCTTGTGAAAACAACAAGCTTTCAAAATTCAATAGCACCTGGAAGAAGATACACCCAGGAGGAAAATACAATGTCGTGATTCAGCAAAGGAAAATTGTATGGAATGTTTACAACATTGTATTTAAGTGTCCATCAGAATAAAAATGATGCCACAACCTTTGATAAGTGCCATTGGTGTATTCCCATAAATGCTGTCAAAATCAGCTTGTCTTGGGAGAATTTTTACATCAGTTTTCCTTCTCCTCCCAAGGCAAAAATGCACAGTGGTAAAGACATCCCCGTTACAAAACCTTCACTGACACATGGCATTACTCTTTTACACCTTGTACTTACACTAAAGATAATGGTGGCAGCTTGTGGTTTACCCATGGGCACACAGTAGGTGGCCAGAAAGGTTCAAGACAAGATGCCTCATCATGGATGCTCAGTTGCCAGAGTGCAAGAGCTCCCATGCTTCCAGGTGAAGTGGTTTGCCAGGCACCCAGTGCTCTGTGTTTCTACCCGGTCTTTCAGCCAGGCAACTACGATCAGCATTTCTTTGAGCAGGTATCTGAGAGCTGGTTGTTTCTGCACTGTGTTAGGAAGGACAGTGCTAGCATGAAAGCTAAACGACTGCAGGGGGAAAGAGAAATTGAGAAATTTCATGCTCAGAAGTAGAGGCTTTTCCCTCTGTCTTTTAAAAATGCTTCAAAGCTAACTTGAACAACTGAAATCACAGGCGGATATGATTCAAAACTATTCTGGGCTTGTTAAAATATTTTTAAAAATGCAAAAGCTTTTATTAGCTTAACATTCTATTTCAATCCACATGAGTAAAGCGGAGCATGTCTTCGTTATTCTCCCAAGATTATGCACATTTCCCTCCTGACTCACGACCACACTGATCATAATGGCTTTAATTGATATTCATGTGCATGCCATATTTACTTCTGCAGAGTTCCCGTGTAATTGAGCAATAGTTAATGGGCACTTATGACTCTATTCACAGGAGATTACAAATGTGTGTGTATTGGGGAGCTTTTCCCTTAGGAGTTTCCATGTGTCTGGATAGGTGCATAATCAACGCGCCAGTCATCAGACACAGCAGCTGACACTTGCGGCCTGGTGAGGTCTTGAACGAGACAAATTTTCAGTTTTTTCCCGATTTGGATGGGGAGGGTGAGGGGCTGCGACTGGGGGTGATGATTAAGAGTCAGGGCTGCTCAGCAGAGCCCTAGACAGCATCTATGAAGATTCAGCTGTTATTTAGGTGAATTACAGCTTAAGCCTTCGGTAAACCAGGGCCTTCCCCTTCATTTTCAGTTTTTTAGGCAGCTTTGCAACTTGTCTGAACCTCTTCTCAGCTCCCATCTGTGAGGCAAGAGCCTGACCTCATCCAGGGCTTTTGTAGGATTGGCCAAATGACCCATTCCCCCCCATTTTCAGTCTTTAGCTGCAGCCACAGACGTCTTTCCCCCAAAACCATCAGAAAAATCAGAAGCTCTGAGACCTAGCAGTGCTCTGCTGTGCCTCTCTGCCACAAAACCTTTAAGATGTAGAAATAACACATTTAGAGAGCAGACCTCACCAAACAGAACCCCAAAGCACTTTGCAAATTACAGAGAGAGGAATCACATTAGCTCCCCCCTGACACGTTCTCGTTCTCGGTCTGCAATGCAGCAGCTGGTTTGTAGCCCAGAGCAGTACTGCACGGTGGTTCTGGACAGCAAGCAGGACTCGGTGCAGCATCCCCTGACACGGCAGGAGGAAATAAGGCAGGCGTGGAAACCGATTCCATGGGTTGGACAGTATTTTCTGTGCTTGCATTCGGGGAAGGTTTCAAAGGAGGTTGAGTGTGATGGGGTGTTGACTTCCCTGGGATTTGTAAGTTAATGGAATAAGGGAGAGGAGTGAATAAAGATGAGCTAAGTAACACCACTGCCATGTCAGTGTGTTAACTCAAAAACAATGTCTTTTTTTTTTTTTTCTCTGCTAACCAGTACTGTGCAGGGTTCAGTCTGCTCTGGTTACGGAGATTAATAACACCAAACTCTTGAGGTGGTAAAACAGGAATTGTTGTTTTATTTTTTTGAGTTCACTTATGATTTTGAGCATCAATGGCTACTGATTTTACTGTTTGCTTCCAACCTGTTTCTATGCTGTTGTGCTGCTACTGAGCTTAACTCTTAACCTGGGACTTGCACTTTCCTCCTGAAAGATGAAAAATTCAAAACTAAGTTACGGCAGAAAAAAATGAAAATAAAAATAAAAAAAATAAAAAATAAAAATAAAAATAAAAATAAAAAAATTAAAATTAAAATTAAAAATAAAAATAAAAATAAAAAATAAAAATATAAACACATTTGCAAAATGAAGGAAGTCAAGCTAGAAACTCCACACTATTGGCTTGTGAAATGACCAAAAAGAGCTCTATGAAAGTCCCATGATCGGCAGTTCTAGAGGCACCACACAATAGTCCTAGAGGTCATAGTCCCTGCCATATTTTCATGAAATCTGAAAACTTCCCCCTCATGTATTTTTATTCTCCTGGGTCATACCCAGGGTCAATTTGCCATCAAACACAAAAAAAAAGGGCAGTATTGTCTGGCAATATGACCTGTGCTTGTCTATAGTACTATGACCTCTCACAGGAGCACACTTTCGATATCAAGTCTGGAAACAACCTCTGGATCAGTGTGAAGCAGGGCTGCCCGTTGTATAGCTGCCATCAGCAAAGGTGTCCCACCTCTGGGGATGGTACAAATATCTGTGCAGTTCAGCAAAATTACCTCTCTCATTGGTCAGGTAACGGTGAACACACTTTCCTTCCTAGAAGAAGATAGAAAACAGCTCTCTCTAGGTTTCAGAATTGCATGGAATTGGTATGAAAGAAAGACCTAATGTGATTTGTGGGGAGAAGTGTAAAATATCTGCTGTCTGTTAAAATACAAGATAGCTTACATTAGGTATTTCTTACACATGGGTTTCCCTGATGTGGGTGTACAGTTATCACACTGCATTCATGTTATGATAATCCTCAGGTGGAAAGGTGGAATAGCTCCAGCAAGTATGAGTGAATGTGGGAAGCCTTTCTTATGTTTGTCGGTTTTGAAATAAGTCTCTACTGGTGAAAAGAACAATAACAGCACTCCATCCTGGTCAAGGCAGTGTTGCCTTTATTACATCCATCATGATGTTAAATGCAGGAACAATGCTTTGTAGAACTTTTCCAGACCATGATTTGATTGAACATAAAAACACTGTGTTTGCATGAGAAAATCTTGACTGTATGGCAAAGAGGTATTGTTACAATCCAGAAAATTTAGGATCCATCCAACAAAAAGATGCAATGCTTTTGTTCCACCCTGAGAATGGCAATCTTGTTTTTAAGGTATGCTGTGTTGGTACCAGTTCTGATACGCACCCTGCATTTCTCTTTGAACTACAGAGGCTGTTCTGTCTCCTTGCTGGCTGGTTATCTAGATTAATTTTTCAGTGACTACAGTCCCCAGATGGAAGTTGATTCACATATATTAATGCTGAATTTTGTGGAACTGCAAAAGCATATGAGGTGAAAGTTCATTTTGGAGAGCCACAGAGTGTTCTTAGTGAATCTCAGCAAGTTTCTTTCCCCTATATTACTGAATCTTGTTTTTCAGATGAGATATGGAATAAAATACAGAGAAACTCTGTTCCACTGCTGCCTGATCTTATGAGAATTTTCAGTTCTTCACCAGTTCCTTGGGTTTTCTTAGAGTTTCTTAGAGACTAAAGTCTAGATGCACATAAAATCTAGGGAGGGAGACGATGCCCAGCAGTGACTTAAGGGTTATATCACTCATCCTCTGTGTACAAGACAATGTTTTTCTCTGCATTAGATTATTTCTACCTTCACTTCCCACTTGAATGCTCCATCCTCCAAGGCAGAAAGCATTCTAGGATGAGATTTTCTATATCAGAACTTCTGGAAAACTTTCAGTTCCTATGAAAGACTGAAATATCCACTGGATATTATCGATTCAGTGGGATTTACAACAATCCACCTATCAATTAGATATGGCATCACACAACACCTATAGTTCCATCATGCTTGAACCCAAAAGTCCAGTGATTACACTGTGCAGAATTATATAGTTACTTCACTATTATCTGCAGTAGAGGATTTGCTCCATTATAGAAGAATTATCTCCTGGGATGGTAAATGCCAGTTTCTGACCTTATCAAGAGTTCTGAGAGTGAGCTGTACATATGTTCCATGTTCTAACCAAACAGGCAGAGACATTGTGCTGTACTGCGTTGGTAATGATTAATGTGGAAAGGGCATTCGTGGGTTGGATGGTGACTTTTAGTAGTGATGAAATTGAGGTGTTCATGGAACATTTTAGCAATACAAACTAGTCACATCACTTGGCAGAGTTGTTCCTGAATGTGTAGGAATAGCTAATTTTTTCTTAGAGGACCAGATGTTTTGGAGGCTCTCATGGGGATGTTGTTTTTATCTCAGCACTGTAAGCAACAGCAGTTTCCAGAATCCAGCTCAGCTCCAGTGAAACAAATCAAAGTCTTTCTACTGGCATGGCAAGTAAAGGGAGCAAGGCCTGTCAGCCTTGTATTTCAGCAGGAGAAATGAAGTATCACCTTGATAGCACTGAGCCCAGGCTTCCAGGAGCACAGTACTGGGTACCAGTGACAAGCTGAAAGCATCCATCCATTTCCCAGTTTGCTTCCAGGTTGCTTCCAGGGTTTGAATTCACCAGCACTTGCTTGAATCTCAGCTCTTCCCTCCTATCTAGGGACTCGGTCTCGCTGAGGCAAGAAATCTTCATTTGTATAGATGATGGTGTCATCTATTCATAATATTCTGACCCAAGGAAATATTTCAGTCTGAGCAAGCTTTACTGGGAAATACATGTTCATCAAAATATAAACAGTCCCCTGGAGCAACTATATCTCTTACTGGTACAGATATACAGTTTGGACAATAATTCTAACATGAAACATTATATAAGGATAAATTTGACTGTTTCATCTTGATAAAAGAGAAATAGTTTTGATTGTTATTTTGCTTTGGAACAGAAGATACTGTTCAATATATACTTTTTTTTTAATCAGATTTTAAACGTGTTAATCTCTTCAACATGGTCAAAAAATATGTCATTGTTCCAAATGAAGCAAGCACGGGTATTATTCTACAGGAGACATTTCAAATTTACATGGGGGAATTTTAACATTTTTTGGACCAAAATAGAACTTAAAATTTTGAAGTTTCCCAGAAATGTGGAATTCCATTTTTGGTAAACTTTAATTGTATTTATGAGAAGCTCTCCATACTTACTTAAAGAATCCAAACTTAGTCACTTACAAAAATGGGAGACATGAAAGGTTTTCCATATCAAACACCTGCCTCAGATTGAAATCCATTCTAAAGTTTGAGAAAACAAAAAAACAAACAAACAAAAAAAAATTCTTTTTAAGATTAATAGGAAAAACATCATAAATTGTCCTCTCAACTTTACAAAGAAAATATCTGCAGACTCTTTACTGAGAAGATCTCACATTTCCATGCCTCTACCAGGGCTTCTAAATCTGTCAAAAAAAATACTGGTTTATAGGAAAGTCCTGTATATTTGTGAAAATGCTCCAGCCAACGAAGTCAGAAGACTTTGTGGAAGTAAACGTTAAAGCTGGACAGGTTCAGTGGTCATTCATTAAACTTTGGCCACTGGATTTTCAATAGTTCCTGCTTGTTTTACTGAGCAGTGGGCAGATGCTAAACCAAATCAAATCCTCTTTTACAAACAGCAATCAAATTCTGAATGCATGGCTGAATATGGCCAATGTCTATTTTCAGTGGAAATGTTTACAGACCATCCCATATCCAAACTCATCTTGGTTACCCCATGATCACAGTATCCCTCTGTCTTGCATCACAACTTCCCTCTGCAGCCAGGAATAGCAATACTCACTAGGGTTAACCATAGTGTTTCTGCTCATGTGGGAAACAAAAGTAAAATTCAACCTCTAGTTCCCTCTCCACCAGGTTTGTGCAAATTTTCAGAAAGGATTAGTCACAGTTTAGGTGGTGAATTGAACAATCCCTTTTTCTCCCCTCTACTGCCACTCAGTAAACCGAAATTCTTGGGTTTAATTCATAAACTTCTGTAGAAGTTCTTTACAGAGTGTCAAGCTCATAATCTTAAAGTTTAGTGACAGAAGTTGACATTCAACACCATGCTGAAGCTTTTGTGTAGCTCTGCATGCACGGTTTAATGGAGCTGTTCCACAGAAGAAGCCAATTGAACTACTCAGCTTCAGGGAGCTTCCAGTACATTAGAAAGGCACTGGAAAAAATTATTGCCCCCAGAAAGAAAGGGGCATATGACCCTTAAATGTACAGCCAGCAAGGTGTACTTGGCTTTCTGTTCTACAGAAGGGAGGTCGATATTAATTTTTTGCATCCTTAACAGGAATAAGGGGAAGACATCCTGGTTTGATGGCATTTGTGTGTCCTGAACATCAACTACACCATACAAAGTTGTTAAATTATCCTTCCTTAAGGGAAGTTGTTAAAATTGTAAACTGGGAGCTTATGACTTCTATGAGCACAGGATGTTGTAACTCAGCACCACATAAAGTCACGTAGCATTGAGTGGGGTTACTGGGTAACCCCAGGATATAATTACTAATCTTAAGGAGTTGAATGAGTTGTGTAAGTTAGCATAAAGATAACATCTAAAGCACTTTTCTTATAGTGTTATCTACTCATCTATAAATATTTATAGGTATATAGAATGCAACTAACAATAAAAATTGCATCTAATTCTCTTTCTTTGTGTAAGTATATATAAACATGCACAAAGAGAGTGAATATACGTATATATGTGGTATTTTTTCATTTTGTTTTAAAACAACTTGTTAATATGTTTGAACAGTCCCTTGGAGTCTTTAGGTTTGAGACAAGTGGATTTTTTGACAATAACAAACATTAAACAACTGTTAGTTAAAAGTAATTCTAAAACCATCATATTTCTAATTAAGTTTGAAAGTGATGCATAACAAAAAGACTTGGAGAAACTTTAATTTCATATTCCAAACTAGTTAGTCCTATTTGTTTGCTTTGAATCACTCATTTCAATAAGGTGAAAACTTGTGTTAATCCTCCATTCATCAGTTGCCTGGGTGCGTGTGAAATGAGTCATGTGGACAAAATAAACCACTGCTAGCCGCAATATTCCATTGTCCTTTAAGCTTCTTCAAGGGGCCTCTTCACAGGTACCAAAAAGCCACTCTAGACACTTCACATATTTTTGAAGATCCTCCCTTTTTTCACATCGCACATTACTCACTCATTGAAGAATAGCAGAGAACAGGCATAAAATGAAGGAAAAGCTGAAGTAGGCCAAACTCATTTTCTACACAGAGAGAGATAATTGGCAGTGCAGTAATTTTGGAGAACTGAATTAAATGAATAAGTTGTGACATGGGAAAAACTGAAAAGGACAACAGTTTCCTGGCTTGCACATAATAGTTACTTTGGACAGCATTTTTCTTGGAGACCAATTGATAAAACAGGACAAAAATGTTTTTCCCATTAATTGCTTTCAAACATTGTCCTGCTAAATGCCCAATTAAAAGGTAGAAGTGTGAGCTTCTTTTTTGCTTATAATGACCACATATTGGGGGGAAAAAATCAGTAGCAACGTCCTAGCATTTTCCTTTGTGGATGTGGAATAAAAAGATCAATGGAAAAAGGTTCTTAGCTTACCTTAAACTAAAACAGCAGCCTCAAAGCCTGCAGAGCAGCATGGGGGTGAGGATGGGATGGTGGATGCTAGGGCATATACTGTAGCACTGCTCTATGCTTAAAATATCTTTTTTTTTTTTACTCAATTTCATACGTTTGTAAAGTACATAAACATAAGTTCGTAAATTGCCAGCTGGTATTTTGAATGGATTATAAATGAGATTATTGCATGTCCAAGGGAAAAAAAAAAAAAGTTCTATATAAAAACCTTACACCAAAGATTTCCCACACTTGATTTTTAAAGTACAGTTGTAAAGACATCATTTTCTGAGCATTAAAAATGTTCTAGTGGGTCAAATGAACAAAAGGCACTAGAATCAAAGTTAATTCTGAGATAACTCTGCTGAATGAAGGAGGGGTTAATTCATCACCTTCCATTAATGATACTGCTTGAAATCTTAAAGAGCTGTCACTGCCCATCAGCACTATAAACATTCATTACTTGTTGTAATGGTATTTTTAACAGTAGATTCATTGTCACAAGGAAATTTTCTTCTTTTCCAGATGGGACTAAACTGAATTCAGCAAAATTAAATTAAAAGGAACATCCTCATAATAAAGTAGCTTTTGTCTGTTCATAACTTTTACCTGTACGTCAGTAATGTCTCTATGTTTCACAGTGTTTTATAATTTCTCATAGACCATCATGAACACTAATCCAGAGCCTTAAAATGAAACCCCTGCAAAGATGAAATGGTTGTGCAGATTAGTTACAAAACACCTAACATGGCCTTGCACCAACTAGTACTATGCAGGGATTCCGGGATGTGCATAGTTCTGTTTGGCTGAATTTAATGACAAATCGTGCTTCATATGAAAACAATTGTCTCCAATTTTCAGGCTGCTGTAAACACTCTGGAATAGAGGATGCAATATGTGGTACTCCAAAATGAAGGATTTCTGCTGGCAGTTACTCCCAGCTGTGTACAAGCTCTTTGAGAGCTGTCACTGGGTTACAATGAAGATGCACAACACCGCAGATAAACCATTAGTGGCATGCATGTAAATCCACCCGTGCTATTGCAAGAAATGTTAGAAAATAGGTAAAATGCAAGACAGAGGGAAATAAGGAGTAATAAGTCAAATGCTAAGAGCTCCACATTTTACAAGACTGATTAGCAGTTTTAAATCTGGAAGCATGACTAAGTAAAAGGACAGTGGGAGATACACAATCTTCTGGAGTTGCACGGGGCTATGTTCACACCAGAGATCTCTTGTGCTTGTGCTGTAGCTGGATGGACCAGTGCCAGCATGTGCAAGACACATCAGTGGCCCTTTTAGAGCCACTTCTAAACCACAAAAGAGGAAGTTTCTGAGGATATCCAGATTACAGCGATCCTTACAAGTTTTTGCCTCTCTGCACTCTACAGGAAATTTTCTTCCTTTGCCACAGAAAAGAGACTGGTCCCTTTGGGGCAGTAGATTTCTCTTCATCCTCATTGCCTGAGGCACTGATTAAGTGAAATGCTTAAGCATCTGAGTGACTATGAGCACATGAGAGATTGCACTGAGCCAGTTAAAAGTTAGACAAATGCAGAAAAAGACCTTGCTAAGGGAAAGTTGCTGTACAGAGCTACAAGGCAAAAAATACTGCATAGCACTTATGCACATTTTTTCCAGTATTAAATGGCATTCAGTTATATGGAATGTGCTCATAACTATCGGTTGAGTTTCACAGAAGAAATCTCTTTTGCTTTGGGACACTCATGATTTACCTATGTAAAGGTTTTACCCCAATAAGGTTTAATTTTTCAACTTTAAAACTCACACATCATTCTCATGCATAAGGGGGGGGGGGTACATGAATATGATATTCAAATATTCAAAAAGTACATCAAAAAGTACATCAAAAAAGTATATCAAAAAGTACATCAAAAGAAAGTTAAGCTAAGAGTTTTTAAGATTCGTGTGCTATTTATAGGGTTTACCTCACTGTACAGCATATCTTGTTTGAAAAGTATCACAACAAAGTGCCATGGCAGTTCTGTCCTGTAGCAGCCATGGTCACCCACTAATGAACCAGATGTTTAATTAAAGCAAGCTGTTTTCTATAAAAATATTAAAGTATTTATTATCTGAGTCTTCAAGCAGAGCTACTTATGGCGTTGTCTGTGCTTGTCTCTGCTTTGCCTTCCCTAGGTACTCCTCTGACTGAATGGGAAAGCCTCGTTTTGTTTCAAGAGAAGGAATTCATTCTGAAGTTGTTATCCAAAATTATTTGAATGGAGACAAACTGGGGCTGCGATCAGCTCACGATATACCAGTGCTGTGCTTATTTGTAGGAGTCTCACCTCTCTTCCCTCTACCTGCAGAGCATATTTGGGCAGTGTTAAGGACCAGACCACCTCAGGGCAAAGACCATCTCTTCCCGTGATTTTGGAAAGTGTTTGCCAAATCAGGGGGATTAATCTCAACCAAGGCAGTGATTAGTAATAAGGCAAGGTGAAGCAGGTAGTCAGTTTCCACTGAGGTCTCAGTTCTTGGTCATAATCTCCAAACCCTGTCCCTCCATGCATTGCTCATCACTAGCCTGTTACACCTCTGGGTCTGAGTCTGCAGCTGAGCTCCAGTCCAGTGGGATAGCGCTACTTCCAAGTGGCTTCCCAAGGCCCTAGCTTGACACTTCAACATGCAAGTCCCTGGCAGTGGTGGCTGGAAGGGACTTGGAGAAAAGAAAGGTGCTGGAGAAAGGAAACTTTCCTGACTGGCATGTCTTACATCAGCTCTGTATAGCTCCCTTTCCTAAAGGTCTTTTTTTTTTCTCCATTATCGTTTGAGATCACTGCTTGTGGAAGGTTTGGTGATTATTCATCATCCCATTTAAGAATTAGCTGGTAAATGGCCTTTTGATCAACAGGTGAGAACTCATATATTTTGTCAGTCTCTATAGATTTATCTAAACATTACAAGATTAAGATACTTTGTTACAAGATTTTGCTATGTTATGCCATACAGGAAGTGTAAAATTCTTCTGTATTCTAACTTGGGTGTCCCCTGTTTCTCTGTCCAAGGACTGCACTCTTACTCTTTTTCCAGCATCAGTGCATCCAACATTTTCTGTTGATTTTCAACTATTCATTATCTGGTACCACTCATATTCTAAGATATTGTCGATCACCTTGAAAATATAACTTTTTTTTTTTCCCCTCTAGAATTTCACTCTTTCAAGATCCTTAAGCTCAAATACCGTCAAGCCATCATTTTCTTCATGTCAAGCCTGTACATAATGACATAGTGCTACAGACATCAATAAAACTACTCTAGTTCTAATATTCTTAATAGGAGTATTGGTATATTTACCAAAAAATCTGGGTCATTTTTATTGTCCATGTCTTACATGAGATGATTTATATTAAAAAGTAATGCACATTTTCTATTTTTGAAACACTGTATTAATAATTTTAAAATGTTTAATACACACTCTCCAACATTTGTGCTTTGCAATGCTTTGCCCTCAATCATATATAAACATCTTTTGAAGGCTGCAAATGAGTGGACATCTCTTTTAAGTAAAAATTTATTAAGCATAAAATGAGTAAAAGTCCAATAGCAACATATCATTAAGGTCTTCTGTGTCATCAGATCCATTATGCATTAATGATTCCTCTGCATAGAACTAAAGAAGGCTAAATTTACACGTACCTTGTATATCAATAATAATCATAGTAGATGCTAAAATTATTGCATGTTTTTAACAGTACCCTGCTGGTTCTTATAGCTTCTATGGGAATATAAAACAGATAATTTGTGTCCCCCAAGCAATTTATGCAATATAATTTTTTTATGTCCCTGCTACTTTAAATGGAATTAGTGAAGGCAGTATGTTATCCTCAGTCACTATCCAACAGAAGTTACGTTAAAATTGATTAAAGTATTACTTATCTTAACTACTGTTGACCTACTTTCTTTCAAAACTGTCACACATACATATAAGATTAAATATACAGTAGGAACTACGCAAGGATGAAAATTTAGATTTCAGAACACTATGTAACAGCTGGTCATTTCCAGAAGAGCAACCTTCAGAACATTCAGAAGATATTAATGGGATGTAATTGTAACATGATGCTGGAGGGTGGAAATTTTCCATACATTTACATACATTTTTTCCATCTTCCATATTCTTTTTTACCTCATTCTTCTCTTTCCTATGCTTTTCTGTTTACTACCATCTCTCTCACATTTTGACCATAAGCCATACCTCTACCTTAACCTTTTAAATGGGTGAATGAAGAAAACCTGCTTCTCACACCTCTTTCAGAAAGAGCCTAACTCCAAAGCAGGGTTCTTAACCACAATAGGATGCCAAAATGAAGGAGGAACATGACTGAACCTGACAGTAAATATTTTTTCATCTGTCCATTGATCTATCCATTGCTTGTTCAACAGTTCACACCCATTTGCAGATGCTAAGTAATTGCTGCATGGATAGAAAGCATGACCTGCCATTCTATAATTACAAGGCAAGGTCCTGAAAGTGCTGCAGAAACACAGGAATTTATGAAAGTTTTGCTGTGACCAACTAACATTTTGGAGCACTCACAAAATTCAAACACGTTATTTTTATTGGACATAAAAAGAAATGGAGGGGAAGATGGGATTCACTAAAACCTTCCTAGAAATGATCTGATGTCCTGTGCAAATGAGCTTTGAAAACTGAGGTCTCATTTTGGTTTGTCAAGTGCACAAACAAAAGGTGATTAATCCTCTCAGTTGTGCACTGTTGAGGCTGCACATGGAAAGCTGTGTCCAGTTTGAGATCCCTCTGTACAAGCAGGATTTTGGCAAACTAGAGTGAAAATCACCAAGATGGTTGGGAGGATGAAGAACATTATGTACAAAAGAGATTGAGGATGCTGGGCTTGTTTAGTCTGGAAAAGAGAAAGCTAAAAGGGGATCTAATTGTTGGTTTCAATTACCTTATGAGGTGTTACAGAGAAGACAGCGACAAATTTTTTCAGACCTGCACACAAAAAGGAGAATGTGTAATGACCTTAGGGTGCAGCAAGGGAAACATTACGTGAACATAAGGATCAAGCTGACCAGAAAGGCTTTGAGATCTCTATCTTTGAAGATTAAAGTTGATCAGACACATGCTTGAGGAACATGCTCCAATGACAGCCCTGCTATGAAAGTGGCATTAGACAAAATGACTTTCAAGGTCCCTTTCAGTGTAGGTTATTCTATGCCATTTCTATGAAACTTCGGTGGGGTTAAGTAGGTTCTTGTAATAAAAACTGGAGACTGATATCTAGATTGCATTCTTTGATCTCCTCAAATACTCA
Source organism: Anser brachyrhynchus (assembly GCF_964034855.1). Lineage (NCBI taxonomy): Eukaryota > Metazoa > Chordata > Aves > Anseriformes > Anatidae > Anser > Anser brachyrhynchus. Next base: position 9,503,991 of record NC_137695.1, read on the forward strand.
GCACAACCTTATCTTTACTACAGAGACTACCCTTTCTTGTTTTATGCACATTAGTTTTCAGAACCTTATTTTCTTGTTGCCCAAGTTCAGCCCACTTGGGTTAACAAGGTTTGTTAAGTTCCTGCCAACGTGGTGGACTGAAGATGAAATTGTGTATTTTCCACATTTCACAGAAGTCAAGGGTCTTCTGTTCATCTTAACTTCACCTCTTCTTGGAAGGATCCAGAAATCAGTAGTTAAAACAGAAAACTGGTTATATCTTTGTCTTACAAACTGTTTATCAGGTCTTAGGGTAGTCCCATTATATTTGTAAAATACTAAGGATCGTTGGAGAAAAGAGAAAGGGAATTTCAGTGTTGTCCTTACTCTTTTATTTCCCATTATCATACGCTTACAAAGAGACAATGTTCTCTAAGCTTTGCTGTCTCATATTAGCATGAGGTAGTTCACTAGATTTCATAAATTACAACTTCTACCTTTAAGACATAATCTACCAAAACACAAAATAAAACTGCCTGGACAGTGAACACCTTTTCTTGAGACTGAAAATATTGTTCACAAGGCAATTCAGTCCTGCATGTGAAAGCAGAAATCCCAGACTCGTCCCACCACATCCAGAGACTGCCACATGCTACGCTACACACTCAAACTGTGGTCCAGGTCAGAAATAAAACCTTTACTTGTCAGCAAATCCAGAACACACCAGAAACTCTTGCAAGTGCATCATTTGGCTGAATTTGGTGGGGAAAAAAAAAAAAAAAAAAGGATTATGTTTTTTATTCAATTCACACTTCAGAGTTGTTGGACTTTCTTGGTCTCATAAGGGGTCTATGTGTTCACATGGATCTTGGCAGAAAACTTGGCAAAAATAATAAATAAATTAAAATAAACCATTAAGTTCTTTATGGTCTTTTTGACAGTAACTAGTAGCAACATAAGAATGTTCATCTGCCTCCTCTGTCAAGATATAAGGGGGCTTTTGGAGCAAAATACTGATAGGTTTATGCCTTGACCATGCATCAGTGAAAGAAGTGGAACTGAACAAAGTCTGATCCTTGTGAATGTGAAAACAGAGTTAGAATTAATTTTCTGTATGCAAAATCCTTGTGAATGCTATGGCTGGCAATCCTGAAAATATCATTCAACATTGTACCAGACACCTTAAAATGAAATTAATTTTAATTATTAATTTCCTTTAGTTCTATACATAGAAATTAATAAAGACCAAAAACCAGAAATCAATCAATTTCAAGTACATTTTTTAATGAATTAAAACTTTTTATTCTTTTGCAGAACTGATTAATAATTTTCCCTGAATATTTCAAATTTTTCAACGTGCAGTGTAATCTACATATCTTTTAGCTCTTGTACCAGCTCAGTGTGTCCTTCCTAGTACCTACAATGAACAAACCTAACAATCATCAAAGGGCAAAAGTCACACAACCGTATGCTGTCTATTCTTATCTTTTTTTTTTTTTTTAATGAAATACTATAGAAATTGCCAACATTGGTTGGCATCTTGGAAGGCAGTTATGTATAACAGACATTTTGGTGAAACATGGTGCATTGCTCTCTCAATATCTCAACCGCATAAACATGAATCTTAAAAATACAGATGTAGATTTTGGCAGTGTCCTCCAATTCAGGCTCAAAATTCCTAAGATTGATCACAGATTTTTTTCATGAATATGTATTTCAACTTCTGTATTTACTTGCTATAGCGCAGTTTTGATGGCCTGCAGATTATTCTATGTAAGCTTTACCTAAACACTGCATGAAAACAAACAAATAAATAAATAAATAAATTGAACAACTAGAATGACCTCTTTTCACAGTGAGACAGTAATGCAAGATCACATACAATTTCTCTTGTACTGCAAGGACATATGTATTTATTTTTCCCTCTTGCTTTCTTCAGCTGTCAATTCAATGAGACTTTGCTGGTTTGACAGGCTACCAAAGCAGTGCCGAACATGCACGAAGGTCTGCCTGAGTATCTGGCAGAGATGATCATGTGTAAGTTTTTTGAGCAAGTTGGACAAACATCTGTCAGGAATGACGCAGGTAGACAAGATCCAGCCTTAGGGCAGGGAGCTGGACTAAATTACCTCCTGTGGACCCTTCCAGCTTTTTTTTTTCTTGCTTTTTTTTTTTTTTAATGATTTCTCTCCCTTGGGATAAGGTGACACATCTTATTCCTTGGAATGTCCAAAGAATTTTACATTGGTTACGTGTGGCTACATCATACCCTTCTGGCCACTACTTCTTTATTCCTGTCTTTTACCTTGGGGCTATACACAAAGTCACACACTTCCTCAGACGTCTTATTAACCTATTATTAAACCATGCAAACTGAAAGCATAATAAAACAATAAGAATATTAGGGGCTGAAAATAGCCTTTGGCATTCCACCCATTTTGCAGTCTACATTCTCTACTGGAGTTTGTTGTCAGGAAGACTATTTGCATTTAGGATTTGGATGTGTTTTGCAGCCTGCAGTGTCACGTTGGTGTTGCAGTATTTGTGGAGTTTCCTGGCTAGTTCTTACAATTTCTTTTGTAGAGCCAGAGATTTGTAATTCTGAATTACTGGGAGACAGAGGACTGCAAATGGGGGAAGGTAACATATTTTTCAAGGGGACTCTGTAAATGCTGCTTCTGCCCTCTTTTGGAAGAATTCATGCATCTCTAATGTCTGGTGTTCAGCTCTGGGAGCAAAACCCAGTTTGACATTGCAGGAACAACTCTCTCCCTATCTCGTTACAGTCCCCAGCATCATTATCACTGACTTCAGGAATTGCTGTAGGTTTTACTTACACAAGTTTTCTTATTTCATTCAGTAACTGCTAATACAGAAATGACATGAAATGTTATGGCTCCACACAGGGCCACACTGCAAGCAAATGAAACAAAAATAATCAAAGAAAAACAAGGTTTGTACATGAGCAAAAATATATCCTGTTTGTTTATCTCAGTTTGTGAAGTACCTTCTCATGGTCCTATCAGCAAGAAGGAACCTGCATCACACCATTTTCCGCAGTCTGTTCACCTCCCAGCAAGTGGTTATGAATATTCAGTTCTCACATATAGTGCCTGGTATCTGGGCAATCATTCTGGGTCTGGATTATCTTGTCATCTCCCTTTTCCCTGAGAAGAACTACTCTCCTAAGAGAAGAGAAAAAAATAAATAAATTACTATTTAAACTCATACAAACATTGTGCTACAACCAATTGCTTCAGATTAAAGTCATAAAAGCACACTTTTACATCCTGTCCTGAAGGGAAATGTATGTCTTCTTTTTAAGAAACAAATAAATGTAGATTCATTTGCACAAGAAAGCAGATTTATTTTGTTCTTTAAGTCTTGATCCAACTCTAGATTAAGTGCCTAACCGTCATTGATTTCAGCTATCATTTGCTTCAGAGCAAATGTCCACTCCTTAATGTGTATATATTTCTATACTTCAATCTTGAAAGATGTCCATTCTATGTCTGGTAAACACTACAAAGAAATTTAAGTGGACAAGAGCACAGACTGTAAATGTAACATAACCAACAGCAAGAGTTCAATTACTCTGTGTGGAACAGTTATTGTATGTTTATCCCTTTCTATTTCCCTTTATTTTATTTCTTGATCCCTGGAGAACTCACACCTATTTCTGGTTTGATATTTGTAAGTGTTTGTAAAGTACTTTTTGAGAACAATTTAAAGTTTACAAGTTCTCGCACACTCATTCCCTGTCAACATTCACCAGACACTCTCCAGGCTGAATTGGAGGGTTAATCTAAGACATGGAATTATTTCTGCTCCCTGACAAGACAATTTCCATTATTTAAAAAGAGGTAATAAAAAATGATTATCGAGTGACACACTTTGCCTACTGAATATTTGCCAATATTCATTCCTGGCTCATATCCACGAATCCTACAGAATACACAGTGATTTCATGATCATGTGAGCTACCATCTGAAGATTCTCTAATACCCTGGATCGCAAAGAGAAGAGGAGTAAAGTGATTATATTTATGTGCTTTTTTGTCCATTTGTCAACAAGCTCTGCTTTTTAAAGTGTGATAAAAAGATACACAGATGCTCTGTATGCTTATTTTTTTGTATTCTCTCACATTCTAAAGAGCTCACTGGAAAAGCACCTGCATAAAACCATATCACAAAGAATGGTCAATAACGACTGAAAATAGTGTTAGTACAGGTGTTGTATGAATATCTTTGATCTTGAAAGCTTTGCTTCTTTTAAAAGCTTTAGGAAGAATGAATGCGTTTAAGTCAAAGAAAGAGCCTATGAGTATTGTTTTCTAAAGTAGACAGGAAGAAAAATCACTGACTTTACTCAAATACCTACTACACTACAGCAAGAATAAAGGCTGAAAAGAAGCTAAGGCTACATATAAAGGCCATACATATAAAGAAATACGAGTGGATTAATTCAGCTAACTCTACCTCACCAATGGCAAAAAATATATGTATAATACATTATTCATAACCCTCTGATGAGCTACTGGTAGGTAGCCTCAGAAATGTCATTTCTGAGGCTGATAAGTCTGATAAGCATAGGTCTGATAGAGACACCTTTCTCTACGTTCATATCTGTCAATTTTCTAGTAGTTTGCATAGTAGGATAGCAAATACGATTACACCCTGAAATGCTGACTCTGCTCCTGATGTTGTGGTGAGATGTGCTGAGGCTCTGTACATTTGTGAAGGTCTCTGAGCTCATGAGGAGTCCGTGTCATAGCCAGGAGCTATGTGCGTTCATTTCCTAGAAGCAGCAAGACAATACAGGTATGAAAATACCTATCTGACTTGTAACATAAGTCCTGTGACAACTTAGGTGCACACAGCCTTGAACATCAGGATGCTACTGGATGACCCAAGTTGCTGGCATCTGGCCAGGAGAAGAAATACTATGGACTGAAAGACGAGCCCTGAAGTAGGTAGGTGCCTGAAGTCAGGAAATTCATCTGCCTGTTTCCCATGAAGGTAATGACATGGTGTTTTGTGCATTATTTTTGCTGGCAGCTCCACCTTGAGAAAATGGTGCAGCCACTTATGGTATGAGTACAGCAGCACAGCACAGGGGATTTATTTGCCTGTACCTTGTTCATTTTCAGACCCACGCTACAGATGTCTTTAATGAGCTCATCCCTACAAGCAGAGGAAAATATCAGAATTTAAATCAGACAAGTACTGTAGCCAGTTCAGGGCTAGACCCTAGGGGCTCAGCAATAACCTGTAGCTCCACAACATGTAACATCCGGAGTTTCATTTGAAGACGGAAGTTACTATCTCCCTTGAAGAACGAATTCAGCTTAATTCTTACATCTCCTGACAGCAGCCTTGGCCAGAGAATAAAGGCAGAGACCTTCTCCTGAGCTATTTGATCCTGGATTTTAGTGGCTGAGATCAGGGACCAAACCCAAACCTCAGACCAGTGAACTGAGAGGGTTTTTTATTCACTTTGGTCAGACAAGAGTGCAATCTAATTCCCAAAATTCGGAGGAGTTAAAAGATAAACATAATGGTTAGCTTTCTGAGCCTTCCCTGTAGTTAGACACTACACAAGGGCCTCAGATATAAAATCACTGTTGAAAATTTTGATATTGGTACTTCTTAAGAGTTATAATAAAAAAAAAAATTAAAAAAAATAAAAATAAGAGTAGACATTGTTTGAAGACCAACTTTAGTCACAAATGACGGTCAGAGTTTCAGGAAATGCAACCTTATCAACAAGGAATAACATTTATTAGAAAAAATAAAGACTGATTGGTTTCAGAATAGGCTATTTCCATAAGGGAACAGTGAATTGTGGAGAATGTCCCTGTGCTGAGATTTCTCCGTGAATTATAGAGTGGTATTAGCAGAAAGTGCAAGCAACTTAGCATTCTGTCTTTCAGCTGAATACAGCCCCTACTGAAGTAATTTGGCTCTAGAGGGAAAGAGAGAAGGTGGGTGTTGAAACACTTCAGCAGTGAGTCAGCAGCCTGTGGAGTTTGATACTAAAGACCCCCTCTTAACCAGCTGATTGAACAGCAATATTTTCATTAAAATGGATCTATTATTACAATTTTCTTAATATTATGGCTAAAGGGTGGAGTTACAGCTACAATCAAGCTTAGAACAAAGTTCTGTATTTTTAACAGAAACAAGAACACAAAAGATGAAATATCAGAAGAAAAAGAAGTACTTTGTATCTCTGACATTTTTTTCAGAAGGAAAGCCAGGCTGGAAGACAAGAAATCAATTAGTTTAAATTTAACATTAACTAGAACTTTCCTCTAATTGCTTTTGTTGCACTTCAGAGCTGACATTTAAAACCTGCTTACCCCTCCGTAGTTCAAGAAACTCCGCTGTAATTTTCCCTAAGAAGAGACATTGCTTTTTAGGATCCCAGTAGTAACTCTGCTCCATTGTCACACTAATCCCCAACAATGAGATCCTCAACCTCAATAGCAGGAGAAAGGTTTTACAATACCAAATTTTCACAAAACCAAAGTGGCTAAAAGCTACTGTAGTTCCACATTCCCTGAGGTGTCTTGTGAAAACATTCAGAAGCTTAGCACCGTACTTAGCTAGTTTTTTTTTTTAAGTTTTGTCTACTCAGCCCATGTCTGCATTAAAAAAAACATTCAGCATCTCGGGATTACAAGAGCAACAATTAAAGTAAAGCCTAAAAGCTGACCTCTCTTCAAAACCTTGAGCTATTGCTATGCAGGAAACTATTTTATACTTAGGTGCCAATCTTTGCATAAGCCTTAAGCTTCCCAAAGCAAACAAAGACTAAAGAAACATTCGTCTCCACCAAACACCAGTGGCAAACATAAACATAGTTTTTTTGTGTATCTGGTGAAAAGATGGTTTGGGAACGGAACCATAATTCACTCTAATTGCAAGATCTGACTTCTGCTCTTTCAAAACAAAAAGATAAATTTGAAGCCTTACAATCTCTTTGGTCAACTCACCTACACCAGACATCAGACACTCTCATTTTCACATAGTCTCGTTATTAGTTTAACTTGAAAGTGTCCTTTAATGTCCTGGATGAGAAAAGTAAAGTGAAGAAATATCTCTGACACCTTAATGTTAGGCCTCTTAAAGCAAATAGTATAAAAAATAAGTTTAAAAATAAATCCAGATGATCAGCTTTTCAAATCACAATTTCCTAGTACACAAACCAATTTTTATTTAAAAGTCCACTATAAAACAGTTGCCAAATGCTTTAGTAAAATCACTTTTAGCTAACAAGATGGAAAGCTCATAGAAAACTATTTTCACTGGGATATTATAAACAGGGATAGAGACCACTGAGTTATACATGTCACTACTGGATAGCTCTGAATTGGGCAGTGACCTGGAGTGTGTGTCTTTCACTGGATGAGGATACTGGTAAGGGAGGAGGGGCACTAGTATAATTCCAGTAAACTGAAACACTTTTTCAGTGAATACAATAGTGATCAACCATGCCATTTAAAGGGATCTGAAAATTATTTTAAAGTAAGGCTAAACTGATAATTAACCCCAGAATTCTTACTATTCTCCCAACAAGAGTCAGTCAGAATAATACATTTCAATATTTTGAAATAATCCATTTTACTTTTTCATCTTGAATTTTTCTTTTTATTATTTTGATGGTTGAAGACTCACATATTCACAGAGACTGAACCATGCAATGTTAACCAGGAGAAGAAAGCCACTATCATGCCCAACAAAAATTTCTAAGGGACCAAATCCCCAAAGTCTCCAGTTGCTCCTTGTCAAAAGACTGTGTAATGCTGTACAATGACCTAAGTCCTGAAAACAAAGGAGTTGTGAAAACCTCAGGGGGAAAAAAAAAAAAACAGTACAAAATCCACTACATCCCAGTCCACTTTTAACTTAACCTGACAACTGAGATCAGAGAAAAAAGGTGGCCAAGCAACGATATTATCCTTCAGATATTTCATTGAAGAAGAAAAAAAGATTGGAAAGAATGATCTTAAATATGATTTATTTATTTATTTATTTATTTTGTTTTGTGAGTAGCGTAGAATTATAATCAAGGTGCATTTTATGATGTTTTTCTATCCTCAGCCCCCCATCCCACCCCTGCCAGCCAGCAATGGCAGTCATGATGGATGTGTCCGGTCATGGTGACTGCATCCTGGATATGGGAGAGAAAGAAGACAAACAGCCATGGGCTAATTTGAGCAACATCCTCCACACAACCATCCCTTAACCACAGTGCTGGTCAAATTTGGAAGAAAGTCCAACTCAAGCCAAATTTGGAAGAAACTAACATCTGTATGCAAACATGACCATAAGTCAATCATCCCATAAATATTGATCAGTCCAAGAGCCCTTTGGGCTCTCTTGACAAAGGAGCAAGCTGTATGCCAAGACCCCACCCCGGGCAGGGATGCCTCCCAGGAGTGTCTCTTCTGCAGATGAGGACCATTATATCTACAGATAGTCAGTAAGTGGATTGGGAAACTAACAGCATGCTAACATGTTGTAGCGGTGCTTTATGATCATGCTTTATAATCAGCTAAGTAGCATGAAGGTTTGGTGTAACACATATAATCGTTTAGACATAAACCATTGACCAAGTATGGGACTAGGAGAAGATTCAGCCACTACTAATCTCCTTATCTCTTCAGTTCAACAAGTTTAGAAAGCAAGGGGGTCCAATCTAAAACTCATGACTCAACAGGAGGGTTTCCTTGATGTAATGGTGCCTAACCCAGTTCCTTATGTAGTATATAATGTCTTTCATTTAATGTCTTTGAGTAGTATGTAGCATCTTTATATAGTGTTATTAAGTGTATCTTCCAATTATAATCATGTGTACCTTGACATCATTGAATCTTTGTCAAATCACATAAGCTTTGTTAAATCATTACTTTATATCAGTAAATTTTATTGCTTACCTCTTTTCTGAGCGAACTACACATCATTTCCACTCATGAGACATTTACAGACAAGCTAGCACTGACGGACTGTTTGGGGAAGATAGTTTTCTCAGGTTGTGGAAGAACAATAATTACCATTTGCATAGCACTTTGAGTTAGCAAAACTCTTGTAGGGATAGCACACCAATATTAGGTGAATAAGGCAAAATGTTTTGAAGGAATACTTTTCTATTGAGAAGTACAACTCAAAATCAAGGACCTTTCTATGGCAAAACAAGGAAATTATTCAAATTGATATAGAATATTTGGCAAAATACCTCTTCAAATTTCTGATGCTTTTCCCATGTATTATTGTTGCAGGTAGTTTTTAGTCACATCAATCAAGCTGTCAGTAAACAAAGGAAAGATATAAGTAACCACTTACAGGTATGAAGCCACACTGGGCAGGGTAGGAAAGCACTCCTACACATAGTGTATGTCACATGCATTTAGTACATTTAGTCTAGACACACAGAGGTAATTCCTCTGCGAATCACCCACTTCAGATACCTGAGCCGGGGGATAAAAAAATGGGCAAAGGCTGCCTGCAGGAATTTCCTGGAAGGCTGCAGGTTGCTGAGGACATTTAGGGCTGTCTCAAAAAATGAAATGACCTCACTCAGCAGCCATCCAGCCGCTGCAGGAGAGACTGAATTATGTGGCCTCTTCAGCTTCACCTGAGATGATCATGGTCCTTCAGGTAGGTGTATAGCTAAAGCTGCTGCCAAATACCCATTCAGTGGATGGAGAAACACAGGTGTAGGTGACTGCCCATCAGAGCAGAGGTTGGTGAGACACAGGGCACAGATTGCTTCCTCTTGTCTTCTAAGGGAACCAAAGCGAACAACTCAACTTAAGGCCTCATACTCACACATCAGATCTAGGTACATTATATAAAACAGCTCTTGAGACATGTCTTATAGCCAAGGAAGAAGGAATATTTTCAAAGGGCAATTAATTCTACTTGAAGCAGTGGAGTATCCTAGAAGTGAATGTCACAGGGAATGCCTGTCCATATCCCCTAGTTAATGAGGGAGATAGAAAATCTAGCCAAGGTGCCAAATTTCTGCACAAATAACATCAAACCTAAGCATTTTGTTAACATTAATTAGTTGTTGTTGTTGTTGTTGTTGTTGTTTTTTCCCTGAGGAATACTCACACAATACCTTCAGCCTACAAGTGAGCTTTAGTATCATAAAAAATTATCTTTAAAAAAAAAAAAAACTTTTATCTCCTACTAGGGAAAACAGTTCTTTAATGATGATAAGCTTTCACAGTTCTCATCCAAATAAATATTAAAATTAAGAAAATAGCTTGTTTTCCATATTTTGTTCTGTACAGCTCTTTCATGATAGATGCTTGCCTTTATAACACTATCTTTGTCATGAACTAAATCAATGCACAGTTCTCCTGACATTTCTACGTAAACTTTAAACCATCTCATGCTACTGTTAAAACATGGATTGTGACCACCTGCTGCATTCAAATCGATGGAGTACAATGAAGAGGTGAGGAAAGTTCCTAATGCTTGTCCTCACTGCAGAAAAATGACCAATAAGAGATTGTTAGTTTTTCCCTGAGGGGGTTTCTGGGCTCCTTCTATTCTTCTTGCACAAGAAAAGTTGGTAGAGCAGAGACACCAGTTTGCTGAGAGTTTCAAAGCAAAGCTAACAATTGCTATTTATTAATTCAGTTACTTACAGTATGCTTAATGTAAAAGTTTTAGAATGAAAAATATGATACAAACATTTACATATTTTCAAAGAAAAAGCTCCTTTTCCCAAATGTGTTAAAGCATATTGAAGTAGTCTGGCAAATCAAGCAGATAGCTAATAGACCAACAGGATATCAACAACTTTCTCTGACAAGTGAACAAGTGTAAAGGTAGGCAGTAAATGTGAGAAAATCAAGAGAAAGGAGGAGAAAATACTCAAATGAAAGAAACAACAGAGGATGCAAACAAGGACATTTCCTTCCTCCCACTCTCCCTTTTTCAGGAGGTCTCTCAATTTTACTAGAAATTTACAAGAATTGGAAGCCATTTCCTTTGAAAACAAAACAGGATGTTCTTATGCTGGTCTAATGCCCTTGACATATCTAAACTGATAAAGGCTGGAGCACCAAAAATGTGGGTATTGACAGTTTATAGACCGTTGGCTGGAGGTTTTAAATGAATGCACTTTTAAGTAGACAGTAATTCCAGGCAAGCTAAATATAATACTTGGTGCGTGGTCCCTGGATAAATTTGAAGACAACTTGAAATTGGCTAATCCTAAATCATGTGTTCAGTATTTTCACACAATTTTCAAAGCAAAATGAAATAGCTAGAAGGTGGGGGGGGGGGGGGGGGGGGGGTGAGATCCACCTACATGTTACCATCTCTGTATGTTATCATGTAAGCATATGCCCATGCTGCACATGATGATAGACACCCCCAAGACGGCAGTGGCCAAGCTCGTTGCGCTGAGATAGCACAACACCTGCACTTCATAGCTTTGCTGAGAGATATGGTATGTTTGCTTGAGCATAACCCGGATCTCATACAACTTTGCTGTGCAGGTATCACTAGAGGTATCGCAGAAGTGTGATGCTAGTCTGAGGGTCTCTGCAGGGTCTCCAGGATAAAGTGTAAGCATGGTCATATGGATAACATTCTTCAGCTATGCATTGTTATGCAAAACAGGGTGTTGAACCCATATAGTTTCTAGGTAGTGTAAAATTATAAAAAATTAATGTCTTTACTTTTATGTCTTTGCTATGGGAGCCCATCAACAATAGAGGATGAGGCAGTCAACTTACTATCATTTGCTCTTAATTCAAACATTGTGGCATTTTTTTCAATTATTTTCCTCAATATTTGTTTTATCAAGTAGGACTAGAAGTTGGGAAGCCAAAAAAAAAAAAAAAGAAAAAAAAAAAAGAACAACCACCAGCTCCAGCTGTGTTTTCTTGAGAAAGAGACAATTATTGTTTGTGTCATCCATTTGGGTGTGCAGATATCAAAATCCAAGTTATCTCAGTAAAACAAGCAGCAAAGGCATTCAACATGAAATGGTCACATAACCAAGTGGTAGGGTTTCTTGAATGTCTCAGGTTTGTTGGAATTCCAGAGACTGGATGTTGGGAGTAGGAGACAAGGGGAATGTGAGGTATTTACAGAAAATGGGGGCCTATTATGGAAAATGTTTCAGGTCTACAGTATGTGGAAGATTTCTTGCACAATGTCTATGGTATTATTTTTTATTAAACAGTTAAAAGAGAATGTGAGTCTGTATAGAACAGTTAAGTAATTAAAATTCTTAACTGCACAGTCAAATACATACAGCAGTACATTGCCAACTACAGACAAAAGTAGGGCTGTACAAGTCTGAACATGCATCTATTTATTAAATCTTATTTAAAACACTGAAGTAACTGCAGTGTCTGATGAAATATTTAGGGTGTTTAAACGTGCTACAGCTGACAGAAAGCATTTTTTTTTTCTACTGGCACAAGATTATTTTGTTTTGCTTTTTCTCTCCTGTTCTTTCAAAAAAAATCAAAGTAAATGATATGAACTTATCTAAGTACAAGGTACGCTTTTCATGCCTCCAGTTACAGCATGGGGTTCTTGAAATGTTTCTGATTAATTGAATAACTTTTTGTTTTGCTGGAGTTTAATCTATAGAATTTCCTTTGTATTTCCAAAGAAACAAACGTTTGCATATAATATGACATTGTGCTACTTAATATCACTGCATAGTTGTGGAATTGGCCTCAAGTGTAATTTAAACTTAGACAAACTATTCTTTTGAAGTGGATGTCCCGGTAGTGTTTCTGGCAAAGCTCAAAAAAAGGACATTGTATTATAAATTCTTTGAAATGCAGAGGTCTTACCATCCCCCGTTCCTCCTTCAAGCAAGAGTAACCATTAACACTACTGCCAGCAGACCCAAACCTTCACATTGCCTTGCAGTAGCATAGCAGCCCTATTGATCCCATTCTGGTGAGTCTTCCACATCTCCTTTTCAAAGTGCTTTCTACCCTTTCCATGGCACAACCTTCCAACAGAGGCACCCTCTTCCAAAAAAATGCCCATTCGTTATCGACATATTATTCACCAAGAAGTGAGATGACCGCCACAGAAATTGTTTTTTGCTACTTTCACCCCTCAACAGACTTCTGCCCCTTGGCTGGCCCTGGCTTCGTGAGCTCCACTCAGCACATCATTAACTTTTTAACTTTGTGTAAAGCTCCAAGAACCCTGAGGTCATTATCACACAACAGTTAATAGTTATTTCTGCTTTAGTAAGTATTGTTTCTTTTACAGCGATCACAAGCTATTTCATGCCTCTGTGCTTACAGAGAGCTTCCTGTCAATGGCAGTGGTTGCCTTGGTGCCTATTGGTGCAAGATATATTCCCCTGACAGCAGTGGGAATTATTTGCATGCACATGCACAACAAAAGTCATATGCTCTCTATTCCCCTCCCCCCCCCTTCAAATTTATTACAAATTATTTTTGATAAGTTTATTATTACATTGCATTTGAATGTGTTGTCTTCAGTCACTCCATAATTACTCAAGTCCCCTTTTCAGTCTTCCAGTTACACTGCCTATTTTGCAAGCTATTAAGTATAGGTATAATGTAAATTATCCAGAAAAGCACCGAGTATCTCTTAAGTCATTTTGAGTCAATACTCATTTACTGAAATTCTAGTGGTCAGCTTTCTCACTGATGTGCATCCTCAGCAGCAGCCCCCACCAACAGAAAGGTGAGGAGGAAAACAAATTTCAGTGAACTCTGCCAGACTTTGTCACAGCTACTGCTGTTGGGACCTGGCTTTATTGTGAGAAGAGAGAAACAGATGAGGAGAAGGCAAGCCAAGGTGGAGAAGCAGGGTGGGGCTAGGGAATGAGACAGGAACCAAAAGGATAGTAGAAAGAAAGCCAAGATGGAAAAAGCGGGAAAAATAGAAATGGGGGAAAAAAAGTAGGGCAGGGGGGGAGGGTGTGAAATAAGAAGATGATAATGCCCATCCAAACTGGACTGCAAAGCTCTGATGTGGAGCTGGATCCTCCCATGATTTGCGTGGTTGGATGCAAATGTAGGCATCACACCATATGGGGAAACCCTTAGAAGAAGCTATGGCTGAGCAGAATGACTTTTTCAAACCCTTTCGTGGAGGGAAAGTCTGAAGGAACATTTTCATAGAATCATAGAATCATGAAATGGTTGGGGTTGGCAGGGCCCTTAAAGACCATCTAAGTCCAAACCCAGGAACATCTTCCACCAGCCTAGGCTGCCCAAAGCCCCATCCAGCCTGGCCTTGAACACTGCCAGGGATGGGGCAGCCACAGCTCCTCTGGGCAACATGTGCCAGGGCCTCACCTCCCTCATAGTAAATAATTTCTTCCTTATATCTAATATAAATCTACCCTTTTTTCATTTAAAGCCATTACCCCTTGTCCTATTACTACTCTCCCTAACAAAGAGTCCCTCCCCAGCTTTCCACATATGAGAACTTATTTCTTTGAGTGTTGTCCACAAGATTGAAGCCTTCAACACAAAACTGGGATGCCTAAAGATGCTGTGTTGTACCTCAGCACAACGCCAGCATCTCATCACTGAAAAAAACATCTAGAAAAAGTGGCTATATTTCACTCCTGACATGCAGAATCATCAGTGAGTATTGCTGGTTCACTATGTCAGATCCATGAAATGTGTCTCCATCGTCTCTTGTAAGTCAATGTCTTTAAAGCCTGAATGAGAATCATAAGATCCTTGATCTTATACCCACTAGATTAAATGGAAAATTTATTTTGCAGCATGTGTTGGAGCAGATTTTAATGGAAAGTTCCAAAGACTATCCCAATTTATAGTGAGCAACCTAAAAGACTGCAAAAGATGAGTTTTTCTGTTTTTCTTTGGACACCGTGAATGTATCATCAATCTTCTAGATGCCATCTTAAGATGAGTAAGTAATTTATAACTTATGCAGTTAATGATTTCACCCTGGTGTACTAAAATATTGTAGCTTTCTCATGATTGTTCATCCTTCAGATTAAAAAATATCTGTTTACTTTTTGATTGTTCTGATGGGTCTCTGATATGAAATTTGGGTTATTTTGTTCCATTGTGACTAATCATAAAAGTCATACGATCTGTGTAGTTTCAAATTCCAGATTGGATAAGTGCAAAAGCACCCACATTTTCAATTTTAGAACAGCTTTTATAACTGGCTTTTCACAAACATTTATACAAGAAAATTGTCCACTTCAAACTGAAAATAAACTTCCTTTCCAAATTGCTTGATTACTTTAACTAGTTGCTATAACAGCTGTTACGCAAAAAGTGTACCATATTTTGTTTTAATAGTCTAACGAAAATTTCAGATTTTACAGAGAAAATATTGAAATGAGAAAACAAAAATGATATTGCACTCATCTAGTATCTTCAAGCCCAAGAGTACATTTAGATTATCATATGAAACAGAAAAAGTCAGTCCTGAAGTTAGGCCTGAAGTTAACAGTTTTAACAAGCATAACGGCCAACTGCTCGTTTTACTTGCTGGCTCCCCTTAGATGTGATGGTTTCAATCTCTCTTTTGCAAAGAAGTGGGCTGGAAACCTATTTTGTAAAAACTGAAAGGTGAGATCCTCATATAATAATAACTCCAGGACTTAGAAATTTAAAATAAATAAAATAAAAAATAAAATAAAACTCCACATTGAAACTAAGACTAATTGAGACACCCATGCAGCAGGAATTATTAAATTATTTTCCAGTGTAGGTTGACAACACTGAAGCAGAATCAGGTCTGCATCCAGGTTGGACCTTGGCAGAAGAAAGACTACCAAGTCATGTCTACCCGTGGGCACAAAGCACCAAATGCAAACAAAATTGCATACATAACATGTGCCTTGATGCTGCTTTAAAATAAATTCTTCATGGGCCCTTCGGTGTGGATATGAGGCTTTGTGTTGGAGACAAAGAAACTGCTTCTGTGCTACTCATACTTGTGCTGGAGAAGACGAAGGCTTGCCATAGCAGGCATTGTAGGTCTGCCAAGCCTTCTGCCATCCAGCCAGGGAGGAAACACCTGGAGACCCAGGGGCAGAGGAAGAGAGGCTTGGGCTGGTCACAAGGAAATGGGAGTGGAGAAGGGACCAAGAAGGTGCCACTGATCCCAGATTTATGGCAATTATGGCTGTACCTCACCATATTTTAGGAAAAGGTTCTGCACTCAGAGGTGGTCGGGTACTGGGACAGGCTGCCCAGAGCAGTGGTCAAGGCACTGAGCTGCAGGAGTTCAAGGAGCATTTGGACAGTGCTCTCAGACTTAGGTTCTGGCTTTCGGGTTGTCCTGTGTGCACCCAGGAGTTGGACCTGATGGTCTTTGTGTGTCCTTCCAACTCGAGATACTTTATGATTCTATGAGATATGAAGGTAACATCCTGCTTGCCACCCAAAACACCAGTCTTCTGCCTGCTTGGTTGCTTTGCAGCAGGCAGGGCAGATGCTGATGTAAACTTAACAGGGTATTTGGAAGTAATACGAGATGTTTCATTTGTGAAATAATATACATTTACTTAGAAAATATGTCTGCAATTATTCATATTGTAAGGAGAGACCCTACTCATAAAACCATGCTATAGTAGGTGACACATAAGTGTTTAAAAAACAAAACAACAAAAAACAACAACAACAACAAAACCACAACAGTTTCTCCTCTAAAGACCTCATCATTTTTGCATGGGATGAAAACAACAGGTGGATACAATGAAGAGGGAAATAAAGGAGTCAGGGTAACAGCGTATTTATCATCTTCAGCAGAATAAGTAGCAGCACAGCAGCTGCTGGGCTATTGTCAGATGTTGCCAGCCACCACAGAAAAAAAAAAAAAAAAAAAAAAAAGATGTTTAAGGAGGGGTTTCAAGGAGAATAGATTAGCAGCCCTGTGGCATTTTTATGAGGAGATATGCATATGCATAAGGAGAAGCTCTGAGAAAGTAAGAAGGCTCTTGGACTAACAAGCGGTGAAGAGAGGCATCATGGGGACTCCAGAATGTATTGCATATTGAACCTGCTTTTGTATGTAAACATACGGCATGCTATAGTCTCTCAGGATCACTGTTGCCTTTTATTCAGCATCCCAGTACTTCACATCGTGGTGGCTGCTCTGTGAGTGATACATTAAATACATTCAGTAAATAAATATAATTAAAAATGTCTTGTCATTTGAATACACAGACATCCAGTTAAAGTGTCGTGAAGGCAAAAGAATAAAACAACAACAATGAAATTCTGGTGCCACTGAAAATAGTGGCCAGATTGATGTTGGAAGCAATGTCATTGGAAGCTAAATTACACTCCAAGCATTTTGGAAGGGGTAGAAGCCCTTTAGCTTCAGGACATAAGCAAGCCTGCAGCTGGACTTAGGGAAGACTTTCCCTGTGGACAGGTTATTTTACAGCTACTTTTGAAGGATTTCCACCTTCCTCTTGCTCAGGAATGTGCAAACCACAACGCTGACTCCTTGCAGCGAGCTTTGCATTTCAAAGTAATTTATTGACATAGCTGACTCTTAGCATAGAAATGTTGGAAAATATTTTTTAATAAGTGTTGCAAAAATTAGGTGAAACTTTCTCAGTTTTCCAGATAAGGCTGATTTTTATTTTATTTTTCTATCAACCCTTTGCATTGATAATATTGGGAAAAGGAGGTGGTTTTCTGATCACCGCATTCACTTTAGGACAGTGAATGTGCTTCCACATGAAACACATGAGCCATGTCGGTACATGTCCATGGACTGCACATAACCTTTTCACTTGAATTGTACATGTGTTATGAACATATTCACTGGGGCTACAGTAGATGCTGAACACCAATATTTGCACAGGAGGTTCTGTTCCTGCCTTTATTCCTCAGTGAGAAGTCTCCTGCCCTCCTTTGAAGGCATTTACAGGAGTGTGGTTCAAACAAAATGTACTGTAGGCTGAAATCACGCGGTGCAAAACAATAGATGAAGACTGTTCGCTATACTGCATTGGCCTGGGACTGAATCATACTGCCATGGGAAGCCATAGGGACTATGCTGTATTTTCATTAGACACTTAGATTTTCAATGATTTGAAAACTGCATTTTAAGTAGAGGAAAAATTTGCTGGATAGCCTCTTTGCCTACCTTGGGAAATCTGTGAGCTTTCCAGTATTTCAGATATTTCCACTAGCAAATAAGCACTTCTAGAATATCTCCTATTACTTATCATCAGTAGTGCTCTGTATAGAAGGCCACTGGAGTGCCTTGGCATTCTGCAAACACCCTGAACAATTTAGAAATGCTATTTTGCCTCCTTATCGATTGAGGGAATACATTACAAAGCCCAGCCCTGATAGAGAGCTCCTGCTCACACAAATAGTGAACCTAGCATCAAAAACAGATTTTTAACTCTTTCCCCTCCCCTGGCACCTACCACACCAAATTCTTACATCAAGACTGCTAAAGACAGGTAAGAAAACGTGCAGGGAGACTTCCAGCACTGTGGCAAGCATTTGCTGATCTCACCCAGGACACACAGGAGGGCAGGAGCTGCCTCCTTGCGCCGCTGGAGCACACACGTGAGACCAGGAATGCAAACCCAACAGGGGCTGAACTGCACCGTTCTCAGGATGTTTTCTAGGCTTCTTTATCATTCCAGTGGAACTGACACCAGCTGTGTTTCCAAGCATTTAAAACACTTTCCCATGCTGTTTGATTTAGTTTTGTGTGTGTGGTTCCATTTACTTTTATTTCCAAAACAGTCAAGGCTGCATTTACCTCTCTGATACAAGTTCCAGAGTGGCTGATGTATTGAACATAGAGTGAGCTATGAAAGGCCAGGGGATTAGACATCTCCCTTCATGTTTAGGAATGTTATTTAATTTCTATGCAACAGATTCAGAGGCAGAGTCCTCCAGAAGACTGGAGAAGGAAAAATGAATTTCATCAGATTGATGAACAAACTGGTGGACAAAACCAGTTAATCTCAGTGTCTTGCATTTGTTGTTGTTGTTTTGTTTTTGTTTTCTTTCTTTTAAATCACTGCCATGAGCAATATCAATAGTGTAGCCCTATCAGTTTATATCTGATAAAATACAGGGTGGATTTTCAAAGGATGGGCAGGAATTCAGCTCCTGCCGGCTTTCAGTGGGTATCTTACCTTCCCAAATAGATACAAAACATCTATCTACAGGTGGAAAAACTATTGGGGAGCCATGCACATTCTGCAGCCTCCTACACCCAGGCTTATGCCCTTCTTTAAAGCTCGTTCTTGCCTGCATGAAATCTGCAGAGCCCTGTGGCTGGGATCGTAGGCGTGACCTCCACTTCCAGGCAAGTGAAGGGCAAAGTGGGAGAGGGATGAAACCACCTCATTAACCCCCCTTCCCCTAGCAGTGACAGTGGAGCTCCGTTTGCACAGGAAAGTCCTTTTGTTGCTCCTCTGCCATGACCTCTGTCTGTTTGTCTGTCTGTCCACCCAGAGACTGAAAGCCCCAGCTCTTCCTGAAAGCCTAGAAAGTGCCTATAACATTGTGGGTACTACCACAAACAAACATTAGCAAAGACTAAGTCCTATAAGATGTTAATAGGAATGCAAAGGCAAATAGTCTTGCAAAATGCAGATCAGACTCAATTATTCAAAGAGTCTTTCCTGGACCTTGTTGTTTATCATTCCATGATAAGGGATATATTTATCTTTTAAATTCTTACTGGTCAAACAGAGGAGCTTTGCTTTCCCAGAGGAACTCTTTTCCTCCATCCCACCATGAACACGGCAGCCTCCCTCCCACCCTCTCCTCTTCCCAACACACACAGCTCCTTGTGCGTGGAAACAGCGGTGGGACATGTCAAGTACATTTTTTCTCCTTAAAGCACGTGTACCTGGGAGGTCATAATCTTTACAAAGTCAAAGTTTTGTGTGTTTGAGAGCTTTGCCCTACTACCATGTAATTGAAATCAAGCTTTTAAAAGCTCACGGCAATGTGTTTGTTCTTTAACCTCACCCAGTGAAGAGAGAGCGCTTTGCTGAGAGAACCCATTGTTAAGCTCCTGCACTTAACTGATAAGGCACTGATGCAACCAGTAGCAAAGAAACTAATAATAATAATTTAAAAAAAAAAAAAGAAAAAGATTCACATGCCTTCCTTCCCCAGTACATTAACGCCCTGCCCATATTAATTTCCTAAGTTGTTAACAAATGAGGTGCATCATCTTTAATCATATTAACATATTGCTATGAGATGTATTTAATAACAGGCAGATGGAATGAGTTCTCATTTCAGAAAAATGAGTTTTTTTTGCAATTTGGAGGTCTGCTCATTATCCATTCTCACAGTTTAATGATATATGTGTCTATTACTGAAAAAAGTAGAGGATCTACTCAGAAACTTTGTGAGAATGAATGACTGGAAGAACACATAAAGGCTTAAACCATCTTACACCATCTACCATATATGTAGGACATTTATGCCATTATGTGAAGAATTCTGAGCAAATGGGAAGACAATATGAAGACTTAAATGCGGCAGGGCAGAGGTTTTGTGTGTCTGATTTCAAGGAGATGAGATGCAGGCTGTGAGATTGTGCTCAGCAGTCCAAGCAATCACATCCTTCCTGGTCCAGGAACTAGGATTTCATGAACAAAATTCATGTGTTTGGATTCAGATTATTTTTTTATTCATGCCAAAGATTACTCACAAAAGCCTTTGTTTCCTCAGTAGAAAGTTTACAGAAGCATGATCCAGTTGTACCAAGTCACACCTCTGGTGTGCCATGCAATTTGTAATTGAGATTTCCACTAGCATGAAAACACCTTGCAAGAATTCAACCATTCCCACCCTGGCTAGCTTGATGATCTCCAATTTTCCTTTCCTTGCATCATGGTATCTATGTGAAAACAAAGTTCTGGTAAAGCCACAGTGGAATGAGATTTCAATACAAGCCTTCGATTGGCCTCAGCCTTCTATAACACAAAAAGATACCTGAGACTCAGCAGTGAAAATCCAAGAATGATGGTATCTGTAAAGAAGAGAAGTTTCCAAAGATACTAATTGAATTCAACTGGTAAACATTTTTAAATGGAAAATTGCTAGTAGCCAAAAGGTTTTTCCTGGGAAACCACCCAAAGATAGAACTTTGAGCTGACTTCATCAAAGGAGATTTGCAACTGTGAAAAATGATAACACCCCCATGGCAAAAAGAGCCTCAAAATCAAATAAGCCTTGGAATAGTAGTAACTGGAAGGGGCATTTGTTGTGATACAGCAAATATCCATGTGCTGCATCTGTGAAGAAGCATTGTGAGTCTTTGAAAGGGGAAATTTCCACAACAGTGTAAAGTCCTCCAAAAAAAATATAAATATATATATATAGTGATAGGGACCAAGATGAATTCACTGAACGGTAAACCAAGCCACTTGGAAGAATGTCAAAAGTCTATTCAGTAGCATGTTCCTCTTATCAGAGGTAATTCATAAAAAAGGAAGAGAAAACCTAAAAACGAAGCCGTTCCCTGTAGCCTGATCAATCTTTACAACTGAAAGCTCCCTATGTATCAACTATTCATAGTATTGAAGGGTTGTATTTTGTTCCTCCCTGGCCTGCAGGTAAGAAAGCAGCCTCAGAGCTCCCAGGAAGCCATGACGGAGTGGTGCTGATTTACACAACTGGAAATCATTGCCAGCTACACACAACATGCAAGGAGGCCATTCCTAATTTAGGATTTTATTTACCACTTTATCACAGTGGCAGTAGGAACACAGCACAAAATGTCGTGGTTCCTGCCAGGCTGCCATCTAGCTTCCCAGCACAGAGAGCAGGTGGGTGAAAGTAACACCAATGCAGTTCTGCACAGCATATTAGGCAGCAATCACCTCACGCCACCTGTCTGCATGCTATCAGGGTGGGTAGACGCATCTTGACCTAATGGTAAATAATTCAGCAGAAACTGAGAATCACACACAAACCCAGACAAAGCCAGATACGTAAAATAAAAAAAGATCAGAGGAAAGATCCATCTCTAGATTTGAAAGGTCATCAGTGAAACCCTATTTATAGGCTTTTCAGGCCAGCTGAAGCTCTGTCCCTGGAGGTAAAAGCTCTCTGAAATGTCCCCATGTGGGCAGAGCAAACAGAGCCATTCTAATGAGTGAGGAAAGGTTAGGCTCAGGGATGAGTATGAGTGAAAAATATTTGGCTAGACTCCTGGTACAAACTCCCACGCAACGCTTTGAAAATCTACCCCTCTGTGTCCTTAGCATTGGTTTTCAAAGTACAGCAGCCTAGAGACAGATGTGCCATTATTGTTTATGGTTCAAAGGCAAAGAACTTGTTTGGTGGGGAAATAAAATCTATACTAATAGAGCAAGTACCAAAAAATGTTCTAAGAGGGAATAAGCATGTTCTAAGGTGTTTTAACAATCTTCTGGCTCCTGGCCCAGAACTCAGTTGGAACAGTTGTATTCATCTCCAGGCCACCACTCTTTGAACTTATGGAAACCCATGGTTATATTTAGCTAGTTAAAAGATATATGGCCAGCGCATTGTAACCCTTTTGTCAATGACTCCCCATTACAACTTTTAATTTTATTGCTTTCTAACCACAGTTGTTTGATTCATGAGTTCAACTAAGAGGGACGGAAGGCAGTTGATGGATGGTGTGACAATGGCACTCCTGGCTGCTGTTACAGCACTCATCATCTCCTGAGGAAAAGCCAGCTTGCACCACTCTCCTCAATGGCTGGTTTCAAACTTACGTGTGCTCTAAGATAGCCCTCTCTGTGCTTATGGGACTATTAATAGACCTGCTGTCAATAATTTGCAGGCAGAACACCCCCTTAGAAAGGCAGCAAACAGAGCATCGCTGACGGCGGATTTCAGAGCTCAGGGTTGAAACTTAGCAGGCTCCACTGTGGTACAGGTGCTCATCTGTAAGGGAAAAAATACAAAATCACTGAAGACACAGACAAAACAAAACAAAACAAAACAACAAAAAACTCATTCAACAATCCCAAATCCAAAACTTTTCAGTTATAATGAGCTTCTTGTTCTTTCTGTTATACAATAGTTAATCAGGACTAAGAAAAATCTTAATGAAGAGAGAATAAAGCAGAGTAATTTCAGAATATTCGTAGAGCTGGTATTCTCTTCCTGCGCGATCATAAAGATCAGCTCTGCAGATAATGTGCCAAAAGGTCAAGCAACTAAAACCTCTGAAGCTCCAGCCTAATAGGTCTGATAAAAGAAAAGTTCAAATAAGTGAGAAGCCATAAAACTATTGTATCTGCTCTGCTGGGTAGATAAATCTCTAGCAATTCCAGAATAGCGTTACAGATAGTGGGCAAGAGGGGAGGGGACCTTAGAGCGGAAAAGGGGCAAATATTTTCAGCTTAGCCTCACGGTTTCCACTGCCAGTCCCAAACAGGTGATTTCATCCAAAATAACTGTGTTCAGCAGCCACCAATGATGGACTGTAATGGCACCATGAAGGAGGAAATGAAGAAGTGAGGTTGAACATGCAACAGAATTGAATGGCCTGATTATTTCCACCCTCCCTATTTTAAGTGCAACATATTGGCTGTGCAGTACCAGACACACAGTCAGCAAGCGCATGTGATCATAGAGTCATGTAGGATCAGATGCCAAGTCCATGGAAGGCAGCAGGATGACTTACCCAAGTCATGCAACCAGGAGAATTTCCCTCCAGCTCTTTAAAGCAAACCAAGGAATGGAACATCAAAAAGCACATGTGTAAAGTCAGAGCGCATTTGTGTTTAAATGTGTAGCCCTTAGGCTTTTACTGAAGCATTTTATTGTTATAAAAACAATTTTAAAAGTCCAAAGAGAGTGAGAAGAACCAGAGGGGAAACACAGATTTTAGTTAGGGTGTTTCACAAATGCGCAGCAAACAGGGCAAAGCAGCTGAGGCTGGAGGTTTGGGTTGTTTTAGGCAGATATAATTGAAGGCTGCTGTCGCAATATGTTCCCTCCTTCCTCTCTTACTCCCCTCCTGCTGAGGGCTCCCATGACCAGCATTCATATGGGCAGGTGATGAGACAGATAAATTCCCTAAAACCAATTTGGGGAGCAGGGCAATTTTCAGCCTTCACTGCTGTTTGAATGAGTACAAGTGCAATGGAGGCAGCAGGAACTTGAGTTTGTAGGAAAAAAAGGCAAAAGTGGACCTTTCAGTTACAGCCCGTACAGAGTTTTGCTTAAAGGAATTATGAAAAAAACAGTTTGCTCTTCATTAGTCCTACAGGTCCCTAGAGAAATAGGTATGGTGTGAAGAAAAAGTGTTGTAATTGTTTCTGGAGCTTTTCTGTCATTTCTCAACGAGGACAAGAGATCTTGCAGTTACCACACATTCCCTGCCCTAAGAGCTAAGCCCACCAAAGTGCTCAGAGAAATGGTTATAAATAGGAGTTGGAGTCAGTCCTTCAATTTGGTGCCTAATTAACAAAGCAGTTAGACATATGTCTGCTGTGAAGACTGCATCTGAGTGCCAACACCCTGTTAGACTTCACATTCCCTGTTTCACTCAAAACCAAGGGGACTGCTAGCTGTGGGCTCAGCAACTGCAACTGCAGGTGTCTACAAGAGCTCCTGAGATGATGCTTCTTCAAAGAAATTTGTAATCATCTGGATTTCATTTTTCTTAGGCTCTGGAGAAACCTAGTGAGATGTGCGAACAACTTGGGCAATAAAATCAGAGGGGAATGGATATCAAAGTACACAGCAACATGTAAACATTTTGAAAGGGTATCAATACATTTGCTGCCTTTTATTTTCATGTGTTTAAGAGGTTAACCCAAAGCATTCCTAAAATGCTGGCAAATATTTTTGAGGATGCATTAGGTGCTTACCCACTATGGGTTGCTGTTCTTTCTAAAGCCTCTCAGTGACAGTTATTGACAACTATAAAAGGGATTTCACATGCAGAAACCCTCAGAGTCTGTGCACATCAGAAAGGCAAAGTAAGATGCAGAGACACATGGAGAGTGATGGCATTGTGCATGTTTCAACTCCCTCATACCCCTTGATTGTTGTACTTTCTTGCTGAAAATTGGGTTCCAAAACTCAAGTGTGCTCATTAGCTTTAACTACAATGCAGCTCAGCCTATGACAGACACATCCATCTCTCCACATCAGTCACTGGTAGGAAACTGAGCCCAGTCCTCTGAACCTTAACAGTTTTTCTTCTTCTGTCCCTCATCCCTTCCCATTTCTCCTATACCAGCTCTTCTTCTTGGCCTTCCTGTAGATGCGGAGACATTCCCCAAGCGTGGTATAACAGCCAACACCATATCACAACCTATCCTCCATCCAGCTTTGTTTCAAGATGTCCTTAGAAAGAGTGCCCCAGAAAGAGTTAAAAAATAAATAAATAAATACTATCAGCTTCTGCCAATCTACATATATGTTCATGTACCTGGGTAGGAAAACAGGAAAACATTTTAGTCCCTGTTTTGACCCCAAAACCTGCATTATTATGCAGGAGCTGTTGGCGCCATGCAGTTGCATTGGAGCAGAGCCAGAGCCTCTCCCCCTGCATGGCATGGGGTGAAAATAAGCCCTCCCTGCAAAGCTTTCATTTTCTGGTGGATGCTTTATAACCTTCCCACAGGGATGGACCATGTAACCCAAACGGGAGCAATTTTTCCCTCCTCACTGCATTGGCCTAAGATATACGGGTCATTCAGTTCCTCCCTCCTCTTCTTCCCCAACAAGTCTTGCAAGCAGTAGCCAAACTCCTTCCTCACTGAAAGTCGCAGCAAATCAAGCAGGGACATAGAGGTCTGTGCAGTTCGACAGAAAATGAGAATATTCCTATGAGCTCTTAGTTTCTGTTTAACTACCTGAGAGCATGACTGCAGCCACGTTGTGTTTTCTAACATCACTGAGAGCAAAGCTGGCTATTTGACAACAGGCCCATAATAGGAAGCTGTGACAGAATAGGGATTCAAAGGAGACAGGATTTGGAGTAATCACATCAACATCTTGTGGTGAGGAAAAACCTTTGGTCTCACCTGGATTACACGCGCAGCCTATGAAAGCAGAAACTGCTTCATGATTTTATAGCCTAAAACCAATTTTAAAATACATAACAAAGGACTGTAACAACTCTATCCAAGTTAAACCAGTGAAATCTGCTGCTACCGCACACTGCTGAGCCCTAGGGAAAGCACCGCAAGAGCCCAGGATTTGAGTCCGAGACAATTAAAAGGAGGTTTATTCATCACAAGTCTGGAAGCACAGGTTGGGATTCAGCTGCCTAAACATC
This sequence comes from Anser brachyrhynchus, assembly GCF_964034855.1. Lineage (NCBI taxonomy): Eukaryota > Metazoa > Chordata > Aves > Anseriformes > Anatidae > Anser > Anser brachyrhynchus. Next base: position 9,530,234 of record NC_137695.1, read on the forward strand.
GGTGTCTAGTGCCATTTTCGGTGCCTTAGGGTACTGCATCTGGCCCCCAGATGCTGCTCCAGGAGCAGGTCTCTCATAGATCATGTGTCATATCTGCCAGCTCCGTGTGGATGTCTCACGTGGCCTCAGGCATCAAAAATGATGCTACGTGCTTATGTTTTGGCACCTGAATTGCTCCCGTACTTTCTTATAGGTAATTTCCGATCCTCTTTATTAAACTTTATTTTTTATTATGTTTATCCTTTTTTTTTTTCCCCAGTCTTCATGAAGTCATGGAAATTAATTGTGTCTCCGGGAGCACCCTTTCTCCTGTGTGGGCCAGAGGGGGCTGGAAGGAAGCAGGGCAGCGATGTGTCCCACCTCCCTGAGCACCCAGCATCAAGAGGAGCCTGGTGGGAGCTCAGGCAGCTCAGTGCCTCCTGCAGCACCCAGCCTGTCCCCAGATGGACACAAAGGAATATTTCTGGTGTGAATTACACCAAGGCCATGCAGAACAGCACAGGTCTTGATGCCATGGGGCTTTTTCTAGTGAGAGAATTTTATTTCCATCTGTGCTAACTGCAGTTTAGGCATCTTCTGGTGACAGGTCTGGCTTTTTACTTATAAAAGACGTCCCTTTCTCACTTGATTTATCAGATCCTCCTTTTTTCTTTAAATAACAGTGAAGATGGCTAACCCTCACTAGGCATTTGAGTCAGCATTTGTTCTCCTGAAACTCTTATTTTTAGTTGTAAATGTAGTAAACTTATTTTAGTCACTCCTGTGATTCCAGATGCTGTTGCACAGGGATTTCCTCCTATGCACCCAGAAAGGTAAGTTACATTATTGCTATAGACAAATTTAGGTAGGATGTCGACACACAGGACAGTAAAGGGGTGATACATGAAAGATACTTGCCACTTCATTCAATCTATTCATGTAGGGGGAATTATTTTCCAACAGAGATTTTATTACATTAGAGTAATGTAAATTATTTTGTCTGTGAAGCAGATGTAAGAACAATGATGAAGACACTTATTGGTCCAGAGTAGGTTTTCATAGAATATTTCCACTACAAATAGCTACAGCACAGTGAGTGCCTAAGCTGGTCTGTCAGTTAATCACAGATAAAAACCATTTCAGGCTCTGCTACAAATAACATATGTTCAATGGCAAACCCTAACACATCAGTGAGTAAACCTCAGTAAGCTCCTTCAGGATAATGGCCCTAGAACAGCTTCATAACAACACCTGCAAGTGCCAGCAAAGGATCCCGAAGCATTGATTTGCCAAGACTAGAACAGAGCAGCAACCACAGGTGCTTATTTTGCCTTTCTGTAGTTCATCAGTGTCATGCAACTGCTGGCTCAGTCAGCAGATGTGTCAGCTCTTGGAATAACAGCTACTTATGTAGGTTAGGTACACTGCCAAAAGGTAAGTGTTTTAAAGAGTAAAATCATAAAGTATTATGGACATAAAGCCTGTGATAGTAAAGGTGACTCCTTAGCATTATGCACCATAGCAACATATTTTACCAAGGGCAGGAAAAGTCAGCTGTATTTTCACCCTTGTCACAAGTCACAAATATTGCTCCCTGTGCAACTTCGTGTTGGCTTTGGACACTTTTATGAGACCTAATTTTTGCTCTTTTAATTTCTGGTAAACACAGGGTTCCTATTCACAATTATGAGTTGCTCTCACATGGCACAGACCTGTGCAAAAAGCATGCACTACTGCACTACCGTGTTTTGGGCAGCACAGTGAACATATTTACCCAGAAGGATGAGCTTAGGTACAGTTCAGAAAAGTGGGGAGCCTGGAGAGAGCTGAGCCCAGGACTAACATTGTCAAGGGCCAAGAGCACCTGACTCACAGGGAGAGGCTAAAGGAGCTGGGTTTGTTTAGTCTGGCAAAGAGGTTAAGGGGTAGTGTAATAACAGTCAACATCTACTTGACAAGGAGTTTCAAAAGTGACAGAGCCAGCCTGTTGTCAGTGGTGCTAGACAGTGTAACAAGGGGCCACAGACTGCAACTTGGCATCCTCAGATTGGACATCTGGGGGGAAAAAAATGCACTTGAGGAGTGTGGCAGCACTGGAATGGGTGCTGGAGATGTTGTAGAAACTGTCCTGGGAGGTTTTTAAGACTCAGTTAAAGTCATGGATGAACTAACCCACAGCTGGCAGTAGTCCCAATTCACGTGGGAGGTGGGACAAGAGATCTTCAGAGCTTCCTCCCAACCACTGTTTCTATTTCCTGTTTCAACTCCTCACCTTAATGACTCTGCAGGGACTTATGCCTTAAAACTCAGGTTTTTTTGCACACTCAGGGGTCTCCACCCCTGATACCTCTTCCTTTCTTTGTGCCTTGCATGAATCTCAATAAAGTGGGCATGTTCAGAGGACATCTGCCAGGAGTGAGCTTTGGTGTGAGGATGGGCTTGTGCTCATATATCAATCCAGCTGTCTTGCTGGATGCCACTGTCAGGACCAGGATGCTTCTGATGTGCCCAGAAGCAGAACTTTAGGTGCTTGCTGCTTTCAGTCACTTGCATGGAGTCCAGTTTTTGGCTTTAGGCAACCAACAAGCTTATTCAGCAATTTGTGATGTAGCAGATGCTTTGGTATGAACTCAAGAATGAATGTTTATGAGAGCTGTTACAACAGAGTTCCTATGTCTTTGCCATATAAGTAGTCAGGGAATTTTGAAGAAGTTGTAGCCTGGGCTTCTGATCTGAAAGCCACCACAAAGGTGGTTTGAAGCTGTCTGAAAGATCAGTCACCAGCTTGGGCCTTTATATCCTCATTGGTGTTGGCACATGTTGGAGGCACAACTGGTGCAGAGCTTCCAGGTTCATCTCCGAAGAGAATTTAGCTGGCAAGTAACAAAATCACTCTGTGAACTCTAACGTTGAACTCTCGCAGCAATCAGAGCATTTGTCTCAAATGCTCAGACTAGATAGTTCCCCTTTGCTGTGCTCATGGCAAGAGCAGTCTTAGAGTAGAGGAGCATAAACAAAGGGTACACCTTAAGGCATATATCACTAAGGTATTTGTATATGTATATAGGCATATATGTATATCACACTAAACGTTATATGATGATGTAGTATTTTCTTATTACCAGTAAACACAGAAAGACACAGACATTAATCATAATGGCAAGTCTATAAGGGTTTTCTGTTGTTTTAAGAGGGATGTAAGAGGATGAAACCAGTCTACCCCAGTATCCCCTCTCTGATAGCAGCCAGTAGGGAAAGAGTGAATGAACAGATCAAATAGAGAGTTTTCCTTCCCAAGCATAATTCATCCTCCCAGTCATTCTGGGTTATGGACTCCTAGAAACAGTAATCATAGCAAGGTCATCATGCTTAATAGTCACCAGAGAATCTATCTTTTATGACTTTGTTAAATTCTCTTACAATTTATACTTTTGGCTTCAATAAATTTCTTTGTCAAGGTGTACCACAATCTAATAATACATCCTCCTTTAAAAAAGCCTTCTTTCAGTATGCTTTAAGCTTGCTGTTTCATAGTTTCACTAATTCTTAGATTATGAGAAACTGTGAAGTAATCACAGAGGAGTGCTGTGATGACTACACTGAAGTACTCGAGTAATTTTGAGTAATCTGTCTTTTGATTACATGATATTAAAGCAGAAGAAAAACCAGACCCTGCAAATAATTTATATTCGTTATCTGGTGGCTTTGATTTTTTGACAAACACGTCATAAAACTATAGTCAGGTTAACAATGAAATTTCTGTCTTTGTGAGACGCAGCATGAGCTAGCAAAGCACATCTATGTAACACATGCACAGCAGTTGGTTGACCATTTTGGAGTGTTACCTTGGCATTATAAGATAAAAGAGAGCAGAGCAAAGAGGAATGATGAGGATGTTGGTGTGTTACAAAGAAATCTCCAGAACAGCTAAATTTCATTGCACTGTTCAGTGTTAAATCATGCCGTAAAATCTCCTGGTGTCCTTTATTGCGAAGTATTGTAAATATCACAAATCTAATTGACTCTTGTCTCATACTATAAGGTATATATAAGCTGCTACTGTTTGTGTTCCCTTCTTCATGAAAAGCAATACAAGTTTTAAGACATTCCTTTCACTTGCACACCAGAATCTGACCCAAGAGAAGGCATAGCACTCTTGAAGCAATATTAGTAAGTACAAAGGGTCATGGTGAAACCTCTCTTCTGAGGTATCACTCTTTTTCTGCAATTTGTTTCCAGCACAAGCTGAAAGCAAAGCGCATCCACATGACAATTAAAGGCTAGAGTGATTCATGTGTGCTCTTTAACAATAAATTACCTATGGATTTCTGAAGACCCCAATTCAATTCTCATTATAATCTCTCAATAAGCACTGCCATCTATGCCCTTCAATGTTTGACATAAATTATTTGAGGCAGTATGTATTTCATCTCTGTAGATACAAGAAATTACAAGTGGCCTAATGGTTAGTGACAGAAGTTGACATATCAAAGGATTCAGAGGAACATAAACAAAAAATAAATCACCATCCCACTGCCCCTCCCCAATACTAAATTCCTCATTTTACAAAGACCATATAATCCTTTCATTTTCAAACAAATACCACTGTATCACTGTTATTCTAGCATAAGCTAGCATAAAGCTTACAATAAGGACATGTTTAATGTGCTTTTTAATAGCCCTGTTTGAAGGACTTCTTACTGACATCATATCGTTGGGCGATCCAAAGGGGATTACATGTGTCAGCCCAATCAATTGGTGGTAACTGTAGCACAAAAGACCTATCTGAGAGCTCACACAGACACAGTAAACTGTGCTTGCTTCTATATTCACCTACCTTGTGAAGAAAAAAAAAAAAAAAAAAAAAAAAACAGCTATTAAATTAATTGGCACTAAAAGCATGTAATAGTTATCTAATCTATTAATTTTTAGTTTAATATTAACTAGGGTGTCTCCTATGACAAGTATTTGACCTGTAGAGCAAGAATGGAGTAAGATCTCCCCTGCCGTCTTTCAAGTTAACAAAATAGTTGCTTGAAGGAAAGAGGTGAAGGCATTCTTTAGCCTCTGCCTCGTACTCTAAGATTTTATTTGTTTTCATACAAGTATTGACTTTATGTGGGGCCAGCCTGGTTGTGCCTGACGCAGCATGTTTCTCTGCAAACTTCAGAGCTTTCAGCCCAGCCTCAGGGACGGCAGAGGCCACATTGTCACTTTGCAGAGCGTAGAGGGAGCGTTCAAAGCTCACGTCGGCTATTCAGCCGCAGAGGGGCACAAAGAGGCTCCCATCCTGCTTGTCAGGTGCTGAGCACCGCTGGCTTGGGCGTGGAGTCAGGAGCACTCATCACCTCCACGACTTGGATCCATGCAGATGAGCTGAGGAAACAGCCTGGGAGTCAGCTTCCTCTTCCCCTTTCTGTCACCTGGGTTTGAACACAAGTCCAAAGCCATTTAGCAGTCAATTAGTTCTAATTATGGCCTCAAAAAAGAATTGTTTACCGCCTTCCATTCCCCTTCAAGGAGAGGTTTTGGGAAAGCATTAGGAAGAGCAAGATAAATATTCAGAACACAAATCATGGTTTCACCCTTTCGAAAAACTGCATTTAGGAGGCTGACATGATTTATTGATCTCGGTAAAAGCAATGTTTCTGGATGGAGCTCTGCAACTCGGGGGAAGAGTCTGCCATGAGCAGCACATGCACTTGTGGCGTTATCCAGTGTGTGTCCCCATCACCACCACCATAACATACCCTGCGTGGCCCTTGCGGTGCCATGAAGTTGACAAAGCTGTGGTTTAAATGCAGTAATGCACGAGTTCAGAATTTCAGAAAAAGAAGTTCATTCCCTAAGAATATTCAGTCATCAGAAAATCTCAACTGTTCCCTATTCCAAATAGTTTTAAAATAAGATCTTGTTTTATTTATATGCACCCTACCTGCCAAGACCTTCTCAATACCTCACAAAGCAAATAAAAAGCATTAAAAGGAATCAACATGATTTCACAGGAGAAAACACTGCCTGAGCATTGAGACTAACACCAATTTTCACTCTGCCTATCTTGCACAGAGAAATCCAGTAAAGAAGGCTAGAAGTGAGACCCTCTTTAGAGGCCAAGTTAAATGACCCAAATTAAAATTACACACTTTTGTCTACGGAAAAATATACAATCCTCTGCATTCACATTGACTGAAACATGGCAGTCACTTACGATGAGCACAACTGTTGATCTCTTTAACCAGTGATGTGCAAGCACAGTTATCAGATACATGTCTGTAACAATGAAAAATGAGAATGGAAGTTAGCTGTACAAATATGTTTTCTGAAAATACATCTTCCACTGTCATCCCAGTAAGATGAGCAGTAAAAATATCAGAATTTTCAAAAGACTGAGTTGATTCATGTCTGAAAGCCCTCAAACCCTCCTGCAGCAGGGCAACCCCAGATCATTAATCTAACAAAAAATGTGTTGTTTTTTTGGTGACCCCATGACCTGCAAAGGTACAATCCTTTGTTTCAGTGGAAAATGGAATTTTCAAGAAAATCCAAGTACGTGCAAATATGTCAACACATCAGGTGTATTAAAGAAAAGTTGAGTGCTTCTGGCATTGTGGTATAGCAGTTCCTTACAATATGAACATAGAAGTGGGGCCACTGAAAAGCATCATACTTGAAAAGCATAAATATAGAATAAACCAGGTAAACTTGTAAGGTAAGGAAAAGCATTTTGAAAGTATAGAGTATAGAACTGTTTTTATTCCGTGCCCATAGTCAGTATAGTTCCATGTCCATATAGATAAGTTACTACATTATATAGATAAGTTACTACATACTCGCTCTCTATAGGTACCTTAAAGGAGGCTGTAGCGATGTAGGGGTTGGTCTATTCTCCCACGTGCCTGGTGACAGGACAAGGGGGAACGGGATAAAGTTGCGCCAGGGGAGGTTTAGGTTGGATATTAGGAAGAACTTCTTTACTGAAAGGGTTGTTAGGCATTGGAATGGGCTGCCCAGGGAAGTGGTTGAGTCACCATCCCTTGAGGTCTTTAAGAGACATTTAGATGTTGAACTTAGTGATATGGTTTAGTGGAGGACTTGTTAGTGTTAGGTCAGAGGTTGGACTCGGTGATCTTGGAGGTCTCTTCCAACCTAGACAATTCTGTGATTCTGTGATTTCTTCCTACAGGCTCCTTCATGGTGAAGAGCATGATTGAATTGGAAAACTAATCAATGTTCAGCATTTGAAGTTAATCCACTTTTCCCAGGAAAGAAACTGGAACTGCAATGCAACAGTCAAATTATTTTTAAATATTTTCCATTTAATTGTTTCATAAAAAAAGAAAATAAAAAAAAAAAAAAGCAGGAAAAAAAAAAGCTTTCTAAAGCTTGGCTGTCTTCCCATTTTCTAGGGTTTTCCTTTCTTTCCTTCACCTCATGCCATGTTTCCCATGGACACCATCACTCATTCCTTCAGAACCCAAATAACAGAAGAAGAAGGAAAAGTCACTGGATTTTAAGAAGATCAAGAGGAAAATTTAAAAGACCTTGTTCATCAGCTGTACAATATTCACCCATCTCAGCTTGGCAGAGCATAGGGCCATGAAAACAGCTTCTTCACAGCAAAGCACAGACTTCTACTGTTCCCTTCTTGCTTCTTTCTGTGCATCTGCAGAATTGAAGGGTATGATCTGGGCCATAGTTTGGGAAAAGGAGCTTGAGAATGGGTCCAGACTTGAATAAAGCTTCAGGGACTACTGCAGTGTAAAAACTAAAACAAATTAATAAATGAAAAAAAAATAAAATTAATTAATTAATTAATTAATTAATTAAAGCTGTGGTCATATAGCCTAAAAGCCAGGTTCCTTCTCTCCATTGACTCCCTAGGGAGCTGCGTCCACAGCCCTGGAGATCAGCTTATCTGAATCACTCATTCTTTGCTTGAAACTCGGTACTGTGCCAGCAAGCTACTCTGAACCACAACAACAAGCAATTTATTGAAGACCATGAACCACAGCCCTTTCAGCACTGTATTTGCAGGTCAAGTGTCCTTTCCTCATATCTTGTGGAGAAGGTTTCAGTTTCTCCTCCCCATGTTGTTTGTGTGCCTCTAATTTAGTAGCCAGCTGCAGAGCAGCGTGGTTTATTGGAGAAGTATAAACTAGAGACAGTCAAGATAAAGATTTAACAGTGTAAAATTCCTATTTCCCACTATTAACGTAGCACCCAACGTTCAGAACAATTAGGTGCAAAGGCACATAGTACTGTTATACCTCAAAAATCAATCAGAATCGTCCTGTTCTTTTGATCTAAATGATAAAATATATTTCCTTTATGAGCAAACAAAGACTGTTAAGCATCCCTGCTCTGCTTGTAATAGTTTCGTTTTAACTTCCTGTGAACAACAGGGCTAGGATCTCAGCAGCAGAATTTTCTTACATTCTTCTCTGTTGATTTGTTAGTGCTCTTGAGTGATAAAAATCATGATTTTCATAATAAGTGGAGTTAGTGAAGTATGTTTGGAATTTGAAAGAAGTGTTGAGCTCATGATGTGCATCTCATTCCAGTTAGGCAGCCTTTTGCAAGCGAGTGAAAGGCTCAAATGCAAAGTACAAATTATTCCTTGTCCTTCACAAGTGTCTGACAGCATTGATCCCTTTGAGACTGCAGCACATCATTAGTTTCTTTGCAATACCAGTCCTGGCTGTGCAGCTGGCACCAAGGTATCCTGGTACATTGACATTAGTGGTGACATTAGCTAATGCCACTAAAATTTGAAAAATGTAGAAAATAAGTTACTGTTTTAATCTTGGCAGGAGAAAAAGGGCATAAGAGCTTTGATTTTACAGCTCTTCAGATGTTTGAACATTTCTTTTCTGCTTGGTAAAATTTCCCCGAAAAGAGATGGGTTAGTTTGCTGTATATGTGTGGTCAGCAATTGAACATTATTTTACATCACAAAATGACAGCAGGGGAGGAAAGAGAATACTGTGGTTAGTATACTATAGTGCAATTCAGGAGATATACGTATAACTCCTAGCTCTTCCAGAGATTGGTTTCTGTGATCCTGAGCTATTTCTTTCTCTTTTCAAAGTCTAGTTTCACATTGTTATGCTGGTGCTTTCTACACCTTTCTCTGAGTTTTTACACATCTGGCCAAACCATATTGTAGCTGATCCTGAAACTGAACTTCAGATCATGCTCTGGCCAAACCATATTGTAGCTGATCCTGAAATTGAACTTCAGATCATGCTAAGTATATTTTTAATATGTACCTCATACAAGGCATCCTTTCCTCTAGGCGCTGCTGTAGTACAAATTATCATTAATAATACTATGTGCTTTGCAAAAGGTCTTAATTCTATAATTATATGGTTAATTATATCAGGAAAGTGAGTAGTCTGAATAGGTCTCACTGTGCCCTGGCTAGAAAAGTATCTCTCAGAGTTCAGATCCTGCCTTTTCTGGCACGCTTCGGTGCCTTCCTGGGGAGGAACCATCCACACGCTGCACCACAAAGCAAGATGTGGCACTGTCCCTACACTAGAGCCAGATGCAGACAAAGGACAGCAAATATCTCCCAAGGTAAATATCAAATAAGAGTATGTTACTGCCATAATCATGACAATCTAGCCAGCCTTGACCCCAGAAAAATGGACCACAGGCTGGATGAATGTGTTTTGTCTCATAGCTGGAAAAGAAATGTCCTACTTATAGAGTAGAAATGGATTTTTGACTAGTTTCCCTTTCTCTAACAGGCTTGCACAGACTCAGCTGTCCCCAGCTGCCCAGCCACCATGAGCTTGACATGGAGAAAGCCAGGAGATGGCAGTCCTTGAACTTTTGTTTCCAAGGCTGCAACTCCAACTGTCTCACCAGCACTCAGGACTGTTAGAGGAGAGTTTGCCCTGATATTTCTTACCTTAGTACAAGCATCCACCTATCTGACCAAGGTTTTACAACTCTTCAACACACACAGTGGCCAAAATGGATAATTTTGGAGAAAGATGGATGACAACAAGTGTTAGCAAGCTAGTGTTTAGCTGATTGCCACAAAGCCATATGCTACTTGTTCAATAATAAGGGATAATGGAGCAAAGGATCTTCCCCGTATGAAAGGGTTGAAAGTGGAAGAACTGACATGGATTTGGTTTGAATCAGTTTGCATTCACACCTATTTGGTGTTAATTACTTCAATATGTTTTAATTTTTAGGTAGCCATATGTGGAGCCAGAAGCTGGACTCGGTGATCCTTGTGGGTCCCTTCCAACTCAGGATATTCTCTGATTCTCTGATTTTCTGATTCTCTACCTCTTACGCATACACTGAAAGATCAACAACACTGAGAATCATGGTGAAGTTCAGGAAATTGAGCAGGGAATTGATTTTCATCCACTAGTTAAGAAGCACAAGCTTGCAGGACAAAAGAGATCAGAAGCCCCTACACTGTGCTCTGTTCTCAGCACAGAGGTTACTGGCAATTAGCAGGTGGCAATTCAGAAGCTCCAGTCTCCAGTCTCCAGTGTGAAGGGAGGGAGCAATAACTGAAAATCTTGAAATGAAACATAATTGTGTAAACTAATATCCTTCTGGTAGGACAAAACAGAACAAAATACAATAAAAAAGACCTCCCAGTTTTCTTACTATAGGAAACAATCCATTGTGATATCTATTGTCACAAGAAGATAGATGGCATTGACACAGTATGTGACTACTGAGATAGACAAATATTTTTTGTTGAAGAGGAAATAAATATATTTTTAATTTCTTGTTACAGCTGCAGTTGTCTGAAATCCAGTACGAAAAAACAATTAACCTTTTTCTTTTTCTTTTTCCCTGATTCTTTTCCAAAGGAACAGTGACAAAAATGCAGTTAGAAGTTGAAAAATACAACCAGCTCTAATGTTTCCTCATGCTTCCTGTATTCCTGGATTGCAGCAGTGATGATAGTCAGATATGACTTGAGAAGGGTGTGGGAAATGGAAACAGAACATACCCTGCCCTGCCTTAGAACATGAGGAGCTTCACCTGTGCTCAAAGGGAAGATCTAGGAAACCTGGCAGAGACAGGTAGCATATCTGGAAGGTTTTGGCTCCATTTAAAATTTGAAAAATATATATCCCCATTACAAAATTTGTACATTGTAACAATCTCCTTTCTTAAATTCTGCTAGTTTCTGAAATTCAGTGTCTACAGACTTCTATTAAATACTTAATGGTCTCTTCTTGTTTGTTTTCTTATTTTTTTTTCTTTATTGAATTCTTCAGAGTTTTCTAGCCAGAGGAACATTTAGCTCACTAAAAAGATGTGGATCTTCAGCTCATTTCCCTTTGCCTTCTCTTCTCTGATGGTCAGAAAAAAACTATCAGGCCCCACTGAAAACAGACATAGGAATGGTTTCTTCATCCTCTGTCACAGACTCCCATACATGCCCTTAGTCAAGTCACATCACCACATACATCAATTTATAGATTGGAAAGGGGAGTACCACGTAATTTATAGCACTGTTGTTAGGCTGCAGATGGGGAGTTCTGCTCTCTTGCCAGCCTCTGAAGCTAAGGGAGCCGCAGGTTCAGGCTGCCCCTGTGCGAGGATTCCTTGGGCTGTAGCACCCCACCACGTCCTGTCTCGCAGCACCTGACAGGATTCTAGTTGGAGCTTGCACTTTCAGGCAGAGGCTTTCAAGTTTGATCCCTTCAAATCTCTGAAGTTCACCCGCACAATTACCTCTGCTGTTCAAAGCAACCCAGGGCTTAGATGGAAATAAAGAACACTAAAGGATTTCCCAGGGTGCTCTTGGAAACTTGAAAAAAAAAAAAAAAAAAGGGGGGGGGGTAAGGAAAGAAAAAGAAGCAGCATTACACCTTGAAGTTCTTGCAGTGGTGGCAGTTCGTCTGACATTTCAATGGCCAAATCCTTCTCTCAGGTGGCTGCGGCTGAGCTGTGCTAGTCTGCTCTAGCAGCTGTCGGTGCATGAGCCACAAGTCCTGGTGCTCCACGAGGACAATGGGCACAGCCTGTGGGATCCCTGACAATCTAGGGAGCAGATTTGCCCTACAAAGCTCAGAGGACTTTTGCTGGCAAGCAGATACACCTCTCCCAAAGTTTGGGCCACATTTTCAGCCTGAGATAGTGGTTGCACCTCGTGGAATTCAAGCTCTGCCATACTGAGGCCTCATTCCAGTGTTTTATGAGTGATTCATATACAAATAACTATTTTTGACATATCATGTATTAACCTGTAAGCCCTATAATAAACAGTTCATTTAGCTTTAAATTTGTTACCAATGAGCCAAAAATTTTAAATATTGCCTACACCTTATTCCCTGCCTAACTTTATCTGTCCTGTTTCCAGCTTTGACCTTACTTCCTGCTTTTCTCTTTCTTCTCTTGCTAATTAGGGATATTTGTATTTCTTAGGAGGTCACCTGATCTTGCTGCTTATTTCCCACTTGGATCAAAACTCTTAAAAAAAAAGTTTCAGCTTTTAAAACACATTTTACGAGATGACTATATATATAACTAACCTCTTAGGATCAGTTTTGACCTACATCTTCTTATTCTATCATAATAGGCTTATCTTTACCTGATGCTTAAAATATTCTTTTCACCTGAGTGATTCTGTCATTTACACTTTCTTTCTCTTTCTGCCTGTTAAAAAAACATTACAAGGAAAAGAAAAATCGGCTATTGGATACAGCCTGTTTGCACTGGGCACACATGTTTATGAATTAGATAAGACCTTTGTGTGTCAGGTAGGTGGTGGCACTAAAAGCTTTATATATCACGACATCAAAGCAGCTAGGAGATGAAAGAGCATATTTTTGCATCATAAACAATATTTACATATTGTGATATTCCAAGAATCTTTCATTTAAACAGGTGGAAAAACAGGGAAGCAAGCACACATGTGAAGCAAAGTCTTACTTGTGGTTGATGATTAAATTTTATATGGCTTTGATATAACCACTGCAATTAAGTGCAGTGATGAGCAAGGACTTGTTTTGCTCTTTATAGGGTACACATTGTTTACTAATCCCTGGTTCATATGATAAATCCATCATCATCTGGGCACAGCTGCAAATAAAATTTTAAAAGGACAATTTTCACCCTATGGAGAAAATTTCAGACTTTTTATCTCTCCTGTGCACACCCTCTTTTCCCCTCTATGCTAATCTTAAAAGAAGTAACTTTTATATTCATACTCTCTGGCCTTTAGTAGCTATTTTGTACCACAAATTCTACCAATTGTCAAGCTCCAGATAACATTAAAATGATGTAAACAGAGGCTGGAGATTCATTTACCATTTCAGCTGAAGATGGCTGTTAAAAACTGGAACATGCTCAATCACCACAAATCAACACACTGCAATTCCCACTTTTCCTGATTTTGAGCATTCATCATCACTTGCTCTTCACCCTTGAAAAGAAGGGCAAAAAGACAAATTACTTTAATTAGGAATTAGTTATGAGAGAATGAGGTGTTCTAATTATATCTAGAACCTCTTAAATAGTTTCACTCAGGCTTATTTGATTTCTTAATTACTAAAAGAGAAAAGCCGCACACAAATTGCATCAGTTTTTTAAAACTGAAATGCTGTCGTTCTTTTGATATTATGGATTAGTCTGCAATGAACAGTGGTAAGGCAATAACACCTCTAAGACAGCACATGCATTAGCACGGGATACTTTTGTTGTTGTTGTTGAAATATTAGATAATCATCTTCTTCCATATCTCAAAATACATTATTTTATACACTATGGTGTGAAACCATAGATGTGACAGGCTGTAATGATTTATTTATGAGACGTTATTCTTTGATGCAAGAATACGTTAGGTTATAGATCCCGTTTCCACAAATATATGACATGCACTGCATCTGAGCTCCAGTAAGATACTGAAGGCTGTGAAATTCATTTTGTTTATATAAAACTGTGTATAAATATATATTTTATGGCTCTATCACCAGCCAAAGTTGCACAACAGTTTCCCTTTTAATGGATCCTTCCAAACATATTTTTTCTCAGGCTTGTCTGAAAATATATATATCAGACTGGTGGTAGGGTTTAAGAGAGTGTGTCAGCGACAGCATCTGGTTATAAATGGTTTGAATAATATTCTTTGCTATGGATGTTGAATATATCTATTTTATCTATTTCAGGAACTTTTTAGATCATTTTGAAAATAGCTATTGGGATTATTAGCAGCATTTTCCCAATGGTACCCTCACCTGTCTTAATAATACCTTCAACTACATCTGGATCAGAGAGCGCAGCTCCAATTTTGGATCAGAAAGTGCAGTTTAAATTTAAAACCTCTCTAGAAATGACTTACATGATTTCTTACTTTGTTTTTCTTCCTCTCTTCTTCTCCTGAGGGTAAAAATTCCTCAAAGACTCAGGGTTGTCTGGACTCCACTACCAAGCAAGTCACCAGGCAACCTTTACATCTGCAATCCCACTCTGGCAGGGTCAGGACTTGGATGGCCAATGTCTCTGTGATAGAAGGTGAAGAGGGACTGCAAGGTCTTGATGTCTCCTTTCTCATGGGGCTAGGAAAAGGTCAAACATGAGCCATGCAGCTTGCAAGAATTATTAGTCTTTTGAAAAATCATTTTCAGGATTCAGGATCAGGCCCATAATTCTTTAAGAGGTCCCAAATCAAATAGTTTTCCTTTTATGTGTGCATAGTGCTTAAGAGTTTGATGATACAGTAGCCTGGTTCAAGGGATGTCAAGGTCAACTACTTCCTTTCTTCATCATCATTTGTCATAATGAGCAATATGTGCTAATAGAGGGGTGTTAATTTTCAAGCCAAACAGAAAATAATATTTATTCTTTCAATATGTTGAAGGTCTTATAATTGTAGTCATTAATTACCAGTGAGCTAAGTGTATACAATATATATCTAAGATTTAGAAAAGTAGGTATCCATAATAACAGAGGGAAAGAGGTTCAGGTTCTTTAGATTATTGGAGTTGCCTATACAGTACCAAAAAAATAATAATAATAAAAAAGAGAGAGAGAGAGACGGAGAGAGAGAGAAGTGAAAATGTCCAATTGCAAAGGAAAAGGCACTGCAAGGGGACATGATCAGGAAAGAAGGGGAGATTTGCAGTAGCAGCACTGATATGAGGATTGTCCCATAATTAAAAATGTAGAGTTGACTATTAATTAGTGTCAGAGGGGCTGAATGAGGAACCATGTGCTGTGTCGGTGGTACACATGTATATGCTGGATCTGCAGGTGGGTATGAGAGCTGATTATGAATTGCTTTATTTCACTCTTGTTTGGAAAAAAAAAAAAGAACTTTTACAAACATGAATTTTTGCAATAGAATTCTGGTTTTGTTTTGTTTTATGTACATTTTATTTACACTATTTTTTTTCTTTTCCCTTCAGAGCAGATTGATTTTTAAATGTCAGTTAGTATACCCATAAGAAAAAATTACCAGTAATAGAAACGGCACTGAAATATGCCAGAATTTTCAAACCAAAACATTGTATTTATTCATTATTGACTCACCAACTTATTGCAATTCCTGCTTTTATTGCACTTCAGACAGGAACATTTTCAAAATGCAAAATATTTTCCAGATATAGGAAAAATATTTCATCTCACAGATTTAAAAACCTAAAGATGAACCAAAACCAATAGTTATTGTTCCTATTAAAAAATTCTTTTAATAAGAAATGTGTCCTCTGACTCCAAACCCTGTGGAGTTTATGCTATCCATTAGCATAGTTTGGAGGTCATAATCTCTCTATCACTGTTTACCTAAAGACATCATGTCTAAAGCTTGTCTGCTTTCCCCAGTATCTCAAGGAGACAAATAAAATATGTTTCTTCCTCCTGTATATTTTGCCATACTCCTATCTTTAAACTCTCATGTCTTCATTAATTCTGTTCTATTAAATATTATGAACCTTCATGGTGCAGTTTAAATTGAAAATAATAGTAATAAGCCATTGGAAACCTTTCTCTGGGCATCATTTTAGGCTTCTGAGGAAATGTTATGATTTCTCTTGAAGTTATTTGGTCATTTCCATGAGTATTTCTTATTTACTAAGATTTCTAACTGTATAAAAATATACAGTGTTTCTCTAAAAGAGCATCATCCAAACTTTGAAATGTTTACTTGAAAAGCGTAAAACACAAATGCAGGAGAGACAAAACTGATATAGACAACTGCATGCTGCCATGCACCATCTGATGCTCTTTGATCTCCTGAACCCTCCCATTTCAAAGGAAATGGAGAGAGGCTTTCAAGAAAAGAGGCCAGGAGGGACCAACTGAGCATCTGAGGGTGATTTGGAAGCTGGGGAGAGAAAGCTTGGAGATGGAAGCTGAGTTTAGGAGGGAGAGAAAGGTGAGTGTAGGGGCTGTGAGGAAGAGTCATGAGCAACAGGTAAAGAAGGGCTGGGAAAAGGCAGCGGGGCACGTGGATGTTTGGCACCTCTGGAGCAGGTATGGGTGGGATCTCCCTCTGATCCTTCAGTGCATTCCCAACTAGGTCCTCCACCACCCCTAATCAATTGGGAGCCAGGGAACTCTAGCATGTCCCTAAACTGCTTCTGGGCTCAGTTAATTCCTTCTCCAACAGTCCACTACCTGCCTCAGTGGTCCTATTTGTCTCTCCCATATGGGATGGGAAGGAGAAGGAGAAGGAAAAGAGAACAGGGAGGAGGTCAGGCCCTGTTCCTATCAGCTCTGGGATGCAAGAGAGCTGCTGCTCCTGCTCCGTGGAGAAGGAGAAGGAAAAGAAAAGTTGCAGCTGCTGTAACTGGTCCTTGTGCATCCCTGTGCAAGGGCTCCTCCTCTGAATAAAGGCTCTTCTCCCACCTCGTGGAAAGAGGATGCTCCACTGCCTGCTTCAGTCTGCTATAATTTTTGCAGAAATTGTCTACGTCACCTAAGCCCACTCTGTAGCGGGCAGTGGGTGTTTCTCAGCAAATTAAGCAGAGGTACATAAATGTGCATATATTATGCTTTTAAGCTAGTCACCCCAGGCTCTCAGTACACTCAGTGATGGCCCAGGCAGGTTGTGTATAGGAACCCTGGGTGTGACTCATGTCATCCTAAAGTAAATGTCTATAATAGGTCAGGCAAATTGCACCCTAAAAGCACTTATTTCTCTTCCTTGACTATAAAGGGAGCCTAGAGTGATTAGCACAGCTGTAGACATCTACTTTGTAGGTGTTGAAAGATAAATGACATGAATCCCACCCTCACGTCTATACAAACATCTGAAGAATTTGTCATAATGATGGTGGTTTCGCTGTGGCCTGCAAAGCATGACAGCAATACGTGGAGATGCTTCTAGCTGCTCTCCCATTACCTTTGAGCATCAGCAGTTTCCAGAGGTGTCTCAGGGCACCTGTTGCTGCCATCATGATCAGGCTAAAGGTAAGGTGGGGCCCAAATTTGAGGAGGTTTAGAGACTCCCAGAAGAGATTGGTTCTTGGACCATGAAGGATAAAATAAGAGCATTTCATTTCCAGATAGGCATATCAATGTGTTGATCAGAAAACAAACGTTTTTCTTCTCAAGAAATCCAAGGCCATTTCTGAGGTGTAGGAACAAATAGCTGTTACTTCCAAGAACTCCAAAGGCTGAAGGCCTCAATTTTAGTCCTAGGAGATACCTAAAGGATCTGCCCACACAGGGGTGCATCCTGTAGTTGTATCTTCCCCTCTCTGAGGAGCTGGGCCCTGTGTGGTTACAGTGAGTCCATCTCACCAAATAAGCTGCAGAAAAGAAAACCCTTCTTACTGAGTTCCCAGCTACTGCCTTTCCAGCATCATTAGGGATTTTACGATGATCTTTTCCTTTTAAGCATGCAGTCACCAAAGGCTCTGGAATCTATCTACCAACTGCTCTTTTTTGTCCCTTTATTTGTCATTTCGCCAGCAGCTCGTACCTTGACAATCTTACCCTCAGACTAGAGCCCTGGCCGAGGCTCCCCACAGAGCCCTTCGCGGTGACGTTTCCTCATGTAGATGGGGACAGTCAGGAAAGAGAGATGCAACGCACTCCTTCCTCCTGGGGAGCTGCGTGCATCGACTCTGGAGCATATCCCAGCCCTTGCCAGCACAGTAAGTGAGAGATTTCATCATAATCATTTTAATATATTTCAAATGGTTGCATGGATGGATAGCAGCCTTGGAAGAATATACACTAGAGGGTAGTCAGGGAGCATGATTAGTATTGGGAACAAGTATTTTTCTTGGCAGAGAACAAGCATGCCATTTGATAGATAGTGAAACACAGCAAGAATGCTGCTCAGTAGTAGTAGCAGATGCCAGACATTCTCTTGTGTGCATTGAAGAAATTGAAGTGGGTTTTTAGGGTGGGTTTTTTTCAAACATAGGGCAAGGGAGCGGGCTTCCCACTGTCTACAATAACACACATGGCAATATCTGCTTCTGCACTGTGATCACAGCATCTGGGAGCATTTTCTATGTGTGATGCTGCTTCTCCCAGACCTGTTTTCCAGGGTTAATAAGCCATCTTAAAGTAGTGAGCTGGCTTTAATTGTGTTCTACAGACCTTTGGAGGAATGCAAACCTTCACTGTCCCCTTCATTGTCCTTTCACACACATACATCCACAGTATCTGATTTTCTGCATCAACGTCTTTCAGATATATAAGCTAGCAAAGAAAAAGGGGTGTTATTTCTGGTCCGTTTGTGTACTCTAAATTAAAATAAAGCTCTGTGTTGATAAGATTTTATTTTGGTATGATTTAATCTGTTACCATAAACTGTGGAATAAAGTGTTTGGGTATCTAAAGAGAAAATTAAATAACAGTTATTTAATTTTCAAATAGTGTCTGGTAGGCATCCAGGGCAATGAAATTTTGATAAATATTTCATAAGGATTTTTAGTGAATGTGTATCGTCTGCTCTACTTTACAGACCCAGACAGCTTCTTGTACATGGTGTGAAAGATTTTTAAACTAAGGTGTCTCAGAGCACAACTCTACAGGATAGTCTGCAACTGCTCATTTGGAGTGACTGCAGCCTGTGTCAAGAATTTTCCTACTCAAGAAGTTACCAGTATAGCTTTAGCATTATGAAATATGATAGATCTGCAATAATTCACTTATTAGAGGTCCCAAGAACGTATTTACCATCAGAATCAAATACGCTTCCACTAAATTAACAACGGCTCTGGAGAAGGAGTTGAGATCACTGTGGGAAAATGCTAGCAACCCACAGTATTTCCAAAACCAACCCTGGGACTTTGCCGTTATATTAACTTGCTGAGAGAATTTTTTTTTTTTTTTTTTTTTTTTTTTTAGGAAATGAAGTGCCAGGATAAAAAATCAGCCCTTGGCCCAGGAGAGCAATCATCCACTCAAGTACAACACAGCCTCTCAAAATCATTCAGGCAAAGCTTGTTCTGAACTGGCCTGGCTTTCTCAGCTGTGGCCTTTTTCTCGTGATGGGACAGCTAACTACAGTTCCCTGTGAAACACGAGTTGGCGGACAAATCTGGAAGGCAAAACAAATCCTTCTTACTTTCAAACTAAGCCAAAGAGAAACACCCAAGTAAAAGAAGAGCCATCATAGAGCTTTTCCCAGAATTCAGACTCTTCCAAAGTTTAGACGCAACACTTGTCATTCTTCTTTTATTTCTTCAGGCTTGTGAAAGTAGAAGTGTTTCCTCCTGCACTTGGTTTTACACGTTCAATCATGCTACCTGCTATGCTTGGAACAATCTTGCACATCCTTTCATAAAATCTACTCCCACCTCTCCATACAAAACATTCCCACAGCAGTGCTGCCCCTTCTTTTCCTCCAAGGTCATTGCTCTCCCCAGAATTCGGGTTAGCTGTACCTCCTGTGGCTTTGTTCACTTTCTCCGGATTACCCTGCATGCTCCTCAGGGATATGTACCTTGCCACATATTTCATTACTGGAGAAGTAAACCGAAGCCCAACAGAAGTTAATGGCAAAATTCCCATCAACTTCAACAGAGCCAAGATTTTGCTCAAAGTATTCAAATGAGGCCTCAGTTGGACGTCTGTGATGCAGATATTTCTGTGTGCAAGGGCAAATCATGTCTGCTACCTGCATCTAAAGCACATTGAACAGCTGATATCTTCAGTGCAGTATTTCTGTCTAAAATTAGCAATTTTGTCTGACAACAATGGAGAATTTTATATAGTATGGAAAAAAAATAATTTATATAAAGGTTTTGATTTTTTTCTCTTCAGCTGGCAAATATGTATATTTGCAGATATCTTATCTACATGTTGCTGTTTCCTTGAGCGCCTCAAACAATAAATTGAAACATGCCTCATGGTAACATTGTTGGGTATTTTTTTCTCACCCACGTACATACCTACAAAGGTTTAAAATACAACTTTTGAAAAGATTCAAGACTGAAGGGGGGAAAATAATCTTATTATGCAACAATTTATTGTCCTGCCAAATGTGGGTGCCTTGGAAGCTTGAACAACCCGCCAACACACCTGTGTACATTGGCATTAAGTTAAATCAATAAGAAAAAAAAAAACAGGCCTGCAGCCAATTACCTGTCACATGGAGATTCATTTTAAGTGGAGATTTTACAAGCATAACTTGAATCATATCATGCTTACAAGATAGTCTGTATATGATACTTACAATGATATTTGAATTCAGAATAACATTTAACCAGAAAGCTGTGTATATCACTATTAAAAGTCACTCAATAGCCATAATAACAATTAATTTTCCTTCACAACCCAGAATAGCAATTTAACATAAATACAGATGTGAGAAAAAAAAAACTGTTTTCTCTAAATTGCAATTTTTTGTGATCATCAAGAACAAAATGTCATTCTTCCAACATTTCATTGCCTTGATGTATATGTCTCACATATAACCATTTATTGATTTGTAATTACTTTTAGTTAGCTTTTTTTTGGTTGCTTAAACTCAGTTGAGAGCTATATTTCTTGATTTTTTTATCCAGTATATGAAGAAATTATATGATTAGCATTCCTTCATTTACGGTGGTTGAAATCCAAACCTGGTTCATGATAAGTAACATGCAGTGCAGGGTAAATAAGAGTCAGAAACACAACTCTGTTTTCTCATGTGCCCCTTCCAGCTCTGCCCATCAAGGCACACTGAGGGACAGCCAAAGATACGTATCACAGTTATCTGCAGCTCACCTTACCTTGAGCCATGCAAGAAATAAATGCAGTGGCCATGCCATTTCACACTTAACACATGGAGATCCTGCTATACCCTGGTTTTTACTTGCAAGGGACTTCATGCATAGGACATCTAGAAAGCTTCAGATGGGAGGCAGAACTGTTTTATCACATACTAGTTTAAGGATGGCTTGCAGGTTCTTTGTTTCGTTACTGGGAAAGGACCGAATCATGGTGACAAAGCTTTGATCTGTGAAATGCTATATGCATCTTCAATTCCCTTTAATTTCAATGGATGTTAAAGGTGCAAAGTATTTAATGAAACTCATCTACTTGCCTTTCTCTATTTATTTTTCACCACTGAGCAACTCCAAGAGTCGCTGTAGGTTTTGAGCTGTCCTCTGCAATTCTGTATTCTAAATACTATTTTTGAAATGTATATTCATATATGAGTATGCATCATTGATTTAAAAAGCCGTAGCTTTCATGTTACAGACAGTACTCATAAAATCTATTATTGATATTTCATCTACCATCCATTTTACAGGAATCCTGAAGCCTGTTTTTAAACATGATGAATCAACAGCTCCTTCTTACAAAGCACTGTTTCTCCACCAAGGTCACTGTATGGCATACAGGCATGTCGTCAGAGCAGAACCAGTTTCAGGACATGCTATGACTTGATTTGCTTGGAGGAGAGGATAAGACATTCTCTACCCTTACTTAAATATTCTCCCAATTATCCTCCCACTGTTTCAGAGAGACTTTTTTAATTTGATTTTTATTTGAATTGATAAAATTTGATTTTTTATTTGATTTGATAAAAATGCAATTAAACTCATCGTGAAAATCATCTTACAGTGAAATGTGTCTTTACACTAATAAGCTGATATAACCATAGGATGTAAAGACAAGGGAAGTCTTGCTTTGCAGCTGTTCTAGATGCTGTAATGTTTTGTGAGCTAGGAAAATTTTATTTCTCTTCACTATGAGTTTGATCAAGTTGACTTTGACAAAGAGAGGTAATGGTAACATAATGTCAAGGATACATTAAACAGGATTCCACTGCAGTAAGTCCTTTATCTACCTAACTAAAAGGTGGTCTTACCTTCCTCAATACACAATTTATCATACCATAGATGTAAGGATGAGAGTACACAGAGAAAATGAAAAGTCAATTAGAAAGTCTCTGTATATCAGTGTTTGACTTAAATCCTGTAATCATCATAGAAAAACAGATCTTTAGAGAAAAAATGTCACTTTGTTGTGTTTTTGTTTGTTTGCTTTTGTTTTTTTATGGAAGATGTTATGAATTTTCTCCCAAGAATTGAAGTTATCATAAGAGAACTGATTTTGTGTTTGTAAATTTGAGGAAAGTCAAATAACCTGGGAACAACAGAAAGTATGTACTGATCTGGACAAGAGACAGTAGGTAGGCAGGAACTGGTTATGAATGACTTTTGAAGAAAACATAAATTACATTTGAGGTAACTCAGAAGAAGCAGGAAATAGAAGTTAGAAAAGAATTTGCATGGTTTAAAATGCCAAATTTAGGAAAAAAATCTGCAATATTTCTGATTGCTGTAAGAAAGAGGAGTGTGAATTTATGGATGTCAACAAAAAATAAAAGACAAAAAGGAAAAAAAGTAGAAAGAAAAAAAAGAGAAGGAAAGGAATAATAAAAAGGGGGAAGAAATAAAAAGAGGAAAAAGAAGCAGAAAAAATAGTAGTTGTATATGTGTTTCATTCACATCACAAATTATTTATTGGAAGCTATAGTGAGGAAACAAAACATAAATTTCTGTCTCTGTATCAGAAAAGGGAAGAGAGAGAAACACAGGGGACAAAATGAGCTGATAGAAGGAGGGAGCTCCCGTCACGTTTACCAGTTTTTCCACAGAAGACCTTGGTGTAATGCTGTGCTGGGAGGGAAGTGGAGAAACACATTTATTGCATGAGCTCCAGGAGGCAGAAAAAGAGTTGTTAGGCCTGGAAGATGTCAAAAATGAGAGGGATGGCAGGCAGGACTCCAAAGTTCAGCCAGACATGGTACCAATATGTGAATAAGAGTGTTTTTAAAATAAATAAATACATACATACATACATAAATTTTTAAAAGGTATAAGCCAATTAGTCAGGCACAGCTCTTGACGAGAGAGTGACATGAGTTGAGGGTGAAAGGCAGTGATGAGGGAATCAGATCTGAGATGAAAGCAGACAGCAAATGAAAAAGGTGGTGGAGCTGAAGAGAAAGTTACAGAGTCTAAGCATTGTGCGTACTAGATAAGTTAAGTAGAAATTAGTAGAAACTAAGTAGACATTGATGGCAGCAATGACAAAGTGGAAAGAGCAGGAGAAAAGTACTGGGAGCAGCAGGAAAAGAGATGTCCAACCTGACCCTGCATGGGGGTCAGGGAACATCTTCCAGCAAGACAAAGGAACAGAAGCCCTGAAAGCAAGGCCAGGTAAATAAAGTCAAGCCTCCGGGATAGATAGGAGCTTTAAAGGGAAAATTTGAAGACATTTCATACAGTTACCTTTTTTACACCAGAAGTGTTGCTCCAGAGTTAAGCAAAGTGGTAGTGGAGGAAAGGTTGGGTTGAAAAGGAGGAGGCAGAAGACTATGTGGGTATGTGAGGAGGGTAGAGTTTAAGAAGGTTAAAGAAAAAGAATGAGAAAAGGTGATGGAGACTGCAGAGGAGTTAAAGTAGGAAAAATAAAGACAACAAACGAAACCATAGGAGGCCACCACAGCAGGGAGGAAGATGACAAATCCTCTACTATAAATCTTCATTTTTCTTCCAGCAAGCACAACACTAATTATTAACAGGAGCATTTTTTAGTTTATTTTTTCTTTATCTTATTGTCCTTATGTTTTTGTAAATGTTGATATCCTGAATGACTGTGGATTACCATAAAAAGTGACGTCCAAGAGAATATTTTCAACTGTTTGCAAACAACTCTTTTCCTTGTCAAGCCTAATTTTCTACATTTTTTTTTTTCCCATAGACTGTGTTTTATAAAATAGTTTGCATATTTGGGAATTCTTTTCTGAAAATATTATTATTCCTGAAAGCAGCAAAAATAGCTTTCTTCTTTTAAATGTTAAGAGGAAAAGAATAAAACACTTTTACATGCTTCTTCTCAAGTTGACTAATTCTTCAATAAATATTTAGAATTGTCTTAATATTCTGTAAACATATAACATTTGTAGCTTGAAGTCACTGCTAATGAGTAATTACATGAATTGATTTTCCTGTGGTAATATATCCAAGCCTTAACAGTAGTAGAGCAGTTAGCTCTTATGTTTTCCTTTTTTACTGTTTCAGTTCTTAATTAGTGTAGAATATTATTTCCTAACCATTATCTGAATATCAATACAATTTACTCCAGGATCATTAAGTTAATGTGTCCATCAGCAGTCAGTCTTTCACTGGTCTTTATAGCACCCAGACCTTGGTTTTGAAATAGGGCTATGCTCTTGAAGATCCTCAGTTAAAGATGTTTCTCTCAAAACCATGTCAGATGATGAAGATACCAGAGTGCAATGGGATCTGTGAAAAGAAAAAGCAACTATGTCACTCATCATGGTTTGAGGTCTGAGAGAGCTTAAAATTATTGAACTTTTTCTGTTACCACAACCAAACTCTAGGCACCATTCATTGCCAAACTACATAAACTCAGAGAAGTTGGAAACATGAGGAACCTGTCTGGTGTCAGGGTTCAGGCTCCTTCAGGAGCACTCCATACAGGTGTCCAACACATATCAGGTGCTAAACAGGTTCATAGAGGGACCCTTGCAGCCAACAAAGTGGAATGAATCACTGGGGCACATTTCTCCTCAGACAAGTCTAATTTTTATAGTGTTGCTCGTAACATCTTTCATCTCAGAAAGATTTTTTTTTTTTTTTTGTCTGAAAAAAAAAATACCTTTACAGTTCCTTTTCACTGCTTTAACACTGGAAATGAGTACAAAGCCAATACCTCACTACCAAGTAGCTTCTTTGAAACCTCTCTTTATTGAACACAATAAATCTATCATATCTATCTATCATATCTTTTGTGACCTGGCAGGACACAGGATTTTGGATACAGGATTACTGATTTATTAGTAGAGAGACACAGAGTCAGAACTGTTTCAGAGTGTGTCCCAGCTAGAGTGTTAATAATGGTACGAGCCAGACAGAGGGCAGGAATTCATCCTTAAGATCAGACTGGAATATGGCACTGAAATGCCAACAGCTCCTTCTGCCATGCTTCAAGTTGAAAGGGTTGAGAAATTCCCCCTTTGAAAAAAAAAAAAAAAGCCAACAGATAAAGATGTCTTGGTGGAAATATGCCAAGTTTCTATGTAACACCTCCCCTTCACCAAGCTGGGAAGATTTCCTCATCACCTCATCAGACCTTGACCTGAAATATACTATAACACACTAGGCAGGTACAAAATGGGTTTCAGCTCTTAAACTAGAAATGTCTGGTAGAAAATTACACACAAAATTATGGTGAACTTAGTAAATAGACTGCTTGTGGACTGGTTCAGAATTTTCTTCTTTGAAATCAAATTTTTCTAGTTGTTTTCTTGAAAATTGTTATCAAAATTATCTTCTTATCCTTCCTGTTCATCTGATGTTTGGAGAGAGGTAGGAGCTGAAGCACAATATCAGATGAAACTAAGGATATACAGTGATATATATTGATAATACATATTTTTGTATTTATATTTGTGTATGCATATTGCATTGCAGTGGAAAAATAACTTATTTTTTCTTTTTTTTAAAGTGAAACTGATATTTCTCTATTCTCGTATGGCTATGCATGGGACACACTTACTTTCTAGTGGGAAATAGGCATCATGGAGGCATTTAACATCAAGCAGTCGATGGTGAAACTACAAACGGAACAAAATTATTGCATTCTTCAATATTCTTCTTTGAGAACATTTCTGACTTTTATGATCACCCTAATTCAAACTTAAGTAATAGAGAATGTGTCAATACAACTTTCCCTTTAAGTATTACTAAGGAGCATGCAGGAGCCCACATGTTTGCTTAACTGGCCCTGCAACCAACACTGCTAACAATAAAACCAGAAGTTCAAACTCAGTTCCTTGCTTTCAAGTATGCCCTTCAAACAGCAAATACCAGTTTATCATCCCTCTAAAACAGGGTGCATGTTAACCAGGAATAAATCTAACATATCTACTTAGCACATGAGATACCAAGTCATTTTACTGATTTTTTTTTATAACACCTACTTTCAACCAACAGTAACAGCTACTCAAGGCATATATGTGTGTGCATGTGTGAGTGTGTCTCAGAGACGCACAACCTCCCCCACCCTGTATTTTCAAGTACCATAATATACTGTCTGCTTCCTAGTCCTGCAAATACCCTTGAAGTGGAATAATGTTTAACAGAGGGCAATGCTGCTGGAAAACTGCCAAATAAATGAAGGGTGGGGGAAGCCAGTCAAGGCATTCTAATGAATATTTTTGTACCTCCAAAGACACAACTATTATGCAAACATTGACCTATTTGTCAAGCAATCATGGTTTACTATTGCTTAAAGGTCACAGAAGTTTCCAAGATTATTAAATAATGCATGGAGCCAAAGACCAAGGATATTATTTAAACAGTGGAGGTAACTTTTGTTAGTGAAGGACAATATGATGACAATGCCTCTTTATTTTCCCTTGAAAATCTGTAGAGTTTGCAGTGTAATATAGTAATGGCCCATTTCATCTGAAAGAGGGAACTCTGCTGCGGAAATGTGGCTAAGCACTACAATAAAATATTACCTGGGTTTTTCTCCCCCTTTGTCTACATTTGTCAGTACATGATTTATGTTTTTTTTCACAGGCATTTCAATGGTTCTAGGGAGTAGCAGTCTCTCCAGCAGTCTATCCACATGCATTCATGAATACAACGATCTGTCCCTATTTGTCTTTCCAATGTGGGTTATGAGTCAGTGCAAAAAGTGCTTTGCAACAATTTAGATTATGTGCTGTGCACACAGGGACAGGAATCAGTAGAGGTTTGCAAAACCCACTATCAACTTAGGCACCTGTTGAGACAGCCTCATGCTAATAAACCCTGCACCTACTGTTTCCCAAAGGCTGCAGTCCTTTCAGTTCTCACTAGGTCTTCCAGGTCACCTTTTCATGGCCTTAGGATGTACCAAGCTCGAGCTATTCCCGAGGCGCCAGGATTCAAGGGGAATTAAGGCTGCTCACATCCAGCCTAGCACATTTTCTACTCTTCTGACTCACAGTAAGTTTCTGCTGAATGACAGTCTTTTCTGTGCTGTCATTGTCCTGGAAGAGGGCCAAGGCTTGGGGAGGGATGACTTAGGCAAAATTATCCCAAATAGCTCATCATCAAGTTATTCTTGCTCCCTGCCCAGACATCTCTCTCTCTGCATTGCTCCTGCAGATCACTGCACGACTCACAGCAACGGCCTCCAGAATAGGTGATCACCCAACCCCTGCCAGGACATCTCAGCACTGTAAAATGAAAGGTAGCAAGGCTTCCTCTGCCTTGCAAAATCCATCTATCAGTTGCAAAACAGAAATAAATCAATATGGCCCTCAAAAAGCTGGACATTCTGAGAACAATTCCTTCGCTCAGTAATCCCATGTCTTTCCTCATTATTGATCTCCATACTGTAAGAAACCAGGGCCATCACCAGGAGGAAGACAAAGTATCGGCATATGAGTGGTCCCATCCAATGCAAAGAATTCTGCTCAATGAACTTCAGTAGCAGCCTTTTTGACAAAGAGACCCAGAATGACACATTTCCCAACTTCACTAAGCAGCCACAAAGTTGTTCTGAATTCTGCAGCAAACATGCTCTGGGAACTTCACCAGAAACCACAAGTAAGATAATGTAAAAGGCTTTGTTCCATTGTTGAAATAATCAATAGTTCTCTTTACATCTAAAAAGTACAGCCATGTATAAATTGGAAGATTATGGAAGTATTAATGACAGAAATTCTGATTTAAACAAAATTCCAAGAAGAGCAGAGTCATGAAATTGGATAGATTCTAGCGCCTAGTGCAATATTTCTGCTTGATGGTGCTTGGCTACTGTTGCTTCATTTTTATGAACATTTATTTTTGGTCTGCTTGATTGCTGAAGTGCAAGGGCCTTCAGTGACAGATTCAAGAAGGGACAGAAAAAGAGGAACCTTCGGAGGTCTAGTGAGAACTAAAATTTCAGTCTCATTCATCTGCAAATCATGAAAGTGAATATACACTCCCATCAAAATGTCTATAGGTCACTTACAGTAAGATGAATAAAAATATTATCCTCCTTGCATGAAAGACACCCAGCTGCCAAGAAACTTTTAGTCACAGGGCAATTGAGGTTATCATCAAGAAAAAAAATCTTTTTTAAAATTGCTAATAAAAAGACAATATCTTTGGACAATAGTTTCACATTACAAATGTAACTACTTCATAGAATGACTCTGTCATTCCAAGAAGCACCATTTCTCCTGGAAATACTGTCATTTCTCCTGGAAATCCAGCCGGAGTGATTTGTGGAGTGGGAGGTACCTAATAAAGTCAGTGGAAGTTTTGCCAGGGAATTTAATGGCATGGTACCAGAGCCTCACCTCTGACCTTATGGTTGAAGCAAGATGTCTTCAGAGGCAGAAGAAGAAAGAGTTCATTATTAATGGGGTTGACAGATACGGAATTCTGCCTGGTAAACCCAAAATACGTTCTTCAGAATTACCTTCCCACTGAAAACTTATGGGCGTTTGAAATGACATGCAGTAACTCTTTCCTTATCCGAGTATAACACAAGAGGTGAGTATTCATTTGTATACCCTGGAGACTCTTCAAATAAAGCACTGCTCAGGGCACAGTCTGCCAGACCCACCCTTGCCTTCCTTATGATCTAGGGAGAAAAGCATCAAATGAAAGCCAGGAAGTTCACCTATCTGGATGCAACCTGATGGTACTAAAGTGGGCATGTCTATTCTGGCAGCAGAGATCCCCAGCCCCCAGCTCAGGGCAACACCAGGAGGAGATACCATATCAGGTCATAAAGCCCAGGAGATCAGTACTCATAGGCTATTGCACCCTAACAACAAACCCTCTCTGTCAGTATTCAGCAGTAATGTATGGCATGGGCCTGATGCAACTCTGTGCTCTGTTAGATTATACAGATGTGCGCAGTACCTAAACCTCACTGTTGCCAACTCTTCATGGTGACTCATCTCAGCAAAGACAGGGAGACATCTAGGAAGGTGAACTGATGCAGGAGAATTTAATAAACCTTGAACCTACATGAAAATAGGGCCAGTCTTTCTTATTTTGTCTTATCCTCAGTGTTCAATAAAAAGGAAAAAAAAAAAAAAAGCAATCAGTAGAGTATAAATCATGACTTGATAAATGTAGGTCCTTAGAAGCCAGTTGTGTAAATACAGATACACCTGCAGGCCCTGATAACCAGATTAGCAGCAACAGCTGCCAGACCACGCAGCAACAACCAAGAGATATTGTTGCGTCCTGGCCAACGAAGTTTCCAGATTGACTCTCAGGTGCTTCCCGTACATCACTTTTAGTGAGAACAATGCATCATGAAAGTAGATGATCTTCATTGATCTTGAAATTTAAGATTTTTCTCCTTGGATGTATACAATGAGATCTGATGCTCAAATTAGTTCACAGTACCTCCACTGTACAAAGGGATGGGACTTCACTGGCAGCTGGGAAAGATTTCTGAATAGGAAAAAAAAATGTCTGGGTTTGGCATGACATCATATTCAATAACATATCCTTATTGGATAAAAAGCTGTATCAACTGATTCATAGCTGTCCTTCCATACCTGTTCTTATTGACAATTAGAAACTAGAATTAACATTTCTTCTTGGCAAAATTCTACTTGAATCACACCAGAAAATCTGATGAACCTCAGAGTGACTGGTAATATAAGCTAGACCTTATACCAAAAAAAAAAAAAAAAAGGCACAGAGAGGGAAATAAATAAATAAGTAAACGAATAAATGAATGAATGAATAAGGCAGCTGTGTTTGGGAGAAAATCTTTGTTGTCCTTACCAGTCTTGGATACCAAGTCTAACATCTGTGATTCTACTTCAGCACTGCACTTGCTATTCTTCCTAGAAGTAGGAAAAGGCAGTTCATGGAAAACACCATAAAATCTGTGTGCTTGTGACCCATTGGGACTGGGCAGCTGAGAGGGACCCAGTGTGGTCCAGGCTCTCCTAGATGATTCAGTTCCAATGGGGTGGATGCAGTGGCAGATCCAGGGTTGGTAATGGGGTCCATTGGCAGCCCCCAGCACACCAAGCCATGAACCATCCGGAAGCAGAAGGAGAAGGGTTCAGAGATAGGATTGTAGAGTGGCTCTTCTACAACAGCATTGGGTCAGGGCCTGACTGCACCAGGCTGGGCTGAAATGGAGCTCCTGGGCCATGTGAAGCAGTGGGTGGAGGAGGCTGGGTGGCAAGGCCAGTAAGTGTCTTCAGGGCCCTGAACGCTTCATTTATAGGAAAATATCTGAAGACCTTTATAAGTTAATATATGTGAGAATCCTCCCCCAGAAGACCCAGGCATGAATTAACCACCCATGAACTAGTCCTCCATGATGAATATGAGGTTTAGACCAAAGCCTGTATTTCTTATCATCTCTAATGATTCAGATAACTCCCTTCTTGATAAGAATGTCTACTTCAACATAAAGCAGTGCAAAAATTTTACAAGTTGAAATGCTGATGTTATAGTAAACACAGACTGAGCATCTGATCAAGCCAAAATAACTGAAAGAATTAAAAGGTTATTGGATGCTGGATGTCTGTTGTCTTTTTTTGAAAGTACTGGCATGGATATGTATGAGCACGGGCTTTCTGCTGGCAAGCTGATGTGAGACCAACTCAGCCTTCACATTTCCAGTCAAGGGATACTGCATCACAGACACAGCACTGGAGAATAATTAATATGCTTCAGATAAATTGCTTTATTATAAGATGTTTTATAACATGCTGTAAAGACATGTAATAAATAAATAAATAAATAAATAAATACTTAAAAGATGATGTTAGCTTGTTGTGGCCTGTTGCAAAGTAGTTCTAAATTGGAGTACTTACAATAGTTCATGCATGTCACTGCATGTTACAACAGCACATCAGAGAACTTATTTATCGGGAGAGAAAAAATAAAAAATAAAAATTCTAAGTCATTTAGTTCTTATAAAGGTTGCTGTCATTTACAATTTTGCCAGATTTTGTAAGGCACAATACCAGATTGTCACATGGGAAAGGCTTGCAGATTCAAGTCCTTATTCTTCCCTCTAGTGAGTGCTGGAACCAGCATATTTGGGACACAGAGGTTACGTCAAAGCCTTCCAACTCTTTGAAGGATAATTACCATACCTGCATAATCACATGGTCTACCTTCTATGCATTCATGTTAAGAAGAGGACATCAATCTAACAAACGCCCAGCGGCTGACATTTTTTTTATATATATCTAATAGTTCTTTATAAGATACAGCACTCCACCTAACAGCTGCAGAAAACTCCTTGCCACATTCACAGTCCCTCCATGGAAAGGGCTGCATAATGCTTTTCAGACCTGTCATGTTAGGTAGGAGTGTTATGCTGCAGGATGTGATGTTGTTGATTGTCACTTTCTATTGTTTCACCAAAGAGTCAGGCCCACTAGCTTATTATAGATTACATAAGAGTTACAAAAGGTAGTCAATAAACAATACCCTAATAGAATGATTTATACTCTGAAATGTTTAAGAGTACTTGTAAATATGTCTAGAGGTCATCTAAAGTAGCTCTCTGGTTCGAGAGGATGTGATGTGCTGATGCTTATGGTCTATACAAGACTCTCCTCAGCAAACAAACCACAAAACATATATTCCTGCAGCTCTGTAAGAGGCTTAGAGGAGCTATTTCTCTGCATCTGGTCCAATATTCAAAGAGACTATAGTGCCATGCATCAGCAGTGTTCCCCTCTTCACTATCTGTACAAATATTTTTGTTGACCAGCAGGGAGATAAATAAATTGGCTCATTACATACTGGCCCTTTCCCAATGGTTGTCCATCTTCTGTCAGTTCTAGTTTACAATGATGGAATTACATGGAAATCTCAGCAATGTCTAGATGTCCAAACAAGCATGGCAAGCCTTGCATGGTCTATTTAAGGCATTAATGGCCAAGAAGGTGTCACCTCTCACATGGGTTGCAGACCCCTTACTGCTGCCATTTCCACCAGCAAGTGGTAGAACAAGGGAAGTCTTCTGATGGAGAAAGCAGGAAAATCTTTTTAGGTATAGTATATAAACAAATAAATGCAAGACACAGTTCCTGGTCTGCAACGAAAATCAATAGCTGTATACAACTGCAGTGAGGTCAATTTATGTTCCCATGTTTAAGAGACCTATTGACAAACCCCGTGTTATTGTAATGTTGTGTTTTATTAACCTGTGTCCAGAGAAGCTTATATTTCATTAAAAAGCCATTGTCAAATATATTCTATAAGTGGATAATGTCTCTAATAAATTTTATTACTTACTGTAAAATCAGTAATATAAACAAAGCATATTAAGCAAGTCCTTTTACCTACAAAAAAAAAACGTATCACAACTACTTTCCTCCAAGATCTAATTAGATTAGGCTTTCATTTTCAAAACAGAAGAAAACAAGTCTTTCACCTGGGGCATGTATGTCTATAAGTCAGCACCATACTTGTGTTTTTTGTTTGGTATTTTTGTTTATTTGTATTTTTTTGTTTGTTTTGTTTTGTCAAGTGGCAAATTTGCCCAGGTAATAAACAAAAAGAATGCACTAGTGATAGTACCTACTTAAAAGTAAAAACTCAGCTACAAATAAAAACATCAAAAGATCAATTGCCTGCATTTTTTAAAACAATTAAATGGCTTTTTTAACCTTTCATACCGTACATATATTTTTACAAACATGCTGGCTAACCCCGTAATATGTATGTATGCATGCACATGTTAAGCAGACATAGATCCTAGTGTTAGGCTCTTTATGTCATGTGCCTATAACTATGACACAAAAACAAGTTCTAAACTAAATCTAGCATATGCAATCCTTGAAATAGCATTTTGTTTGGGGGAAAGAGTGCTTTGAATTATTGCTACAAGGGAGGCATGAACTTGCATAAGACCTTTGAGTTTCAATTTGTTATCTGTAAAATGGGAGAACAGTTACCTCCAAATATTGAGGATATTGCTGACATAAGAGATAACAAGTCTGTTGAAATAAAGGTGAGTCTGTACTGTTTTCAGCAGGGGTTAGGTATTCATTGTTTAAGCAGGACAAGAAAATTAATTTCCCTGGCAATTGATATGCTGCCACTGCAGTGATAGACCAACATGACAGGTTGAAAGATCTTGTTATGAATCTCATCCAACATGATGTCTGGCTGCACACTCTGGGCTACATGTTGAAAGTAGCGATTGACTTCGATTGTGTCTTTTCTGGGAGCCTAGCATCCATGTCCCTAATTAACAGACTCTGGGAAATTTGTGCATGCTTCTCATGGAGCAGGCTCTGCCTGTCCTTGCATTTCTCCCAGAATGGGGCTATAAGGCTGAAAACTCTGGCTGCCCACTTTTATGAAGGGGTCAATTGCAAAACACATTACTTGAGCGCATTTAATGGCAGCTTTAACCTTTCCTGTGAAGAGGAAGATTCTCAACCTGCCTTGACACAAGACCTCATGCAAAGAGGAGGAAACAAGGCAACATATCTTCTTGTGGGAGTCATCTTTTGCATTCATATGCCCAGGCTTCAGCTTGCCTAGGAGCTTTGTAGCTCATCACTTGGTCTGCACTTACATGATTTGATAAGAGCCCTTATCAGCCCGACTGCATCTCCTCCTTCTAATTTAAGTCCCAAGTTACCTTGTATCCCACCAACTGAGATAATGAGAAGAGCAAGGATGGAGTGGTCTGCACCATCTGCTTAAATAGGCTTATAACATTCTCAGATGTATCAAATTCATATTCAGTATACTCAACTGAGTTTTACTGAGGTCCTCTGCTTTCACCAAATGCTCTTTTTTTTACTGTGATATGAAAAGAAATTTTTATATAAGTATGCTTAAAAGAAAGCCATCCTTGAGCTCTGGGAGGACAAAAATGTTGTCTTCACAGTTCAGTACTCTCTACCTATTTGCTGTGAGACCAGGAGCAATGCAGGAAGCAAAAGATCCCCTGCAACAACGTGGGAGGGACTCATACCTACTCAGAGAAGTACAGGCTGAGTTTACTCACAGTCCAGATTTCCTCTTTGCTCTCATGTTATCATTAATATTTCAGATCTCCTCAAAGTCAAAATACCAGAACATCTTTGTTCTCTTGAGAAATCCAACAGCTCCGGGGGGGACAAACACCATCTGGGGAGAAATCCAACCTCAAGGTGTTTAGCTGCAAATAGCTGCACTTTCGTTTTAATTTACTCATCACGTAATTGGGGGGAAAGGGATGTGCAAAATATTGGTGAGTAGTGGAAAAGGAAGAAAGGCAAATTTTGTATGCTTCTGACTGGAGTTAAGGTTGACGCAAAGGGGCAGAATTTTCCTGCACTACAGCTGGCAGTGTTCCTCTGTGCAGTTCCTCTCTACAGAATATTTAGGGGGAAAAAAATCCTTTCCTAATTTTCAGAAGCAGGTAATGTTTCAAAGTGCTTTTAAGTAAAAATATTTGATGGTTAGTATCCAGATTTCAGACAAAGACTGAGCACAGGAGAAGGTGATGGAGTGAGTGAGATGGAAGAAACCTTCATTTCTTTTATTAACTTCTTTTATTATTATTTCTATTATTATTATTATTATTAACTATTAATATTATTAATCATTATAATAATTATTATTATTTATTATTATTATTATTTCTTTTATTAACTTCTAGATCCAGAATTCCTAGGAGCAGAAATGACAGAACAATCTTATTCTTATGATAAACCTAACAGGTGACAGCAGAGGACATTTCAGCAGAAAACAAATGAACCAACTATAAGATCTTATTTTGGGGGGAAGGATATTCCCTCAGGACACTACACAGCAAAAAAACTTAAAAGCACATTTTATTCCTGCTGGAGATGTGCTGAAGCATCAGTCCAGTCCTTAGAACCAAAGGAAAAAAAGAATTCTCAAGCAGTTCTGTTACTTCAGTTTTTCTCTGTATCTGACTCAAACCACAATTCAATCTTTGCAAGATCACTCAGCTCTGGATTTCAGAATTACAGAACAACTCCTCCGTCTATTCCTATTTCCAGCAAAGTTGGGCATTTCTCTGAAGTCATATATTACACACAAGCCCTGCTATTGCAACTTTCCCCCAATGTACTGTACTTCAAGCTGTAAATCACAACCACTACCAAAGTCTCACTGAAGAGATGCTTCAGCCCCTAGTGAGAGCAAGTCTTTTGCTTTTCTTAAAAAAAGCATAAAATTAGCATTTGCAAATTGACTATAGCATATTTGTGTTGCAAGAGTGTCATCACTGCTTTTACTACTGCTGTATATCGGCACTGTTCTAGAGACCCTCCCTGCATATGACCTCCCTTACATTTAGCTTTCTGAAGAAAGAGAGGAGCCGGCATCACACAAGCAGGGCTGGAAGGAGCCCTATGACATCACCCACACTATCTTTCTTCCCCAAGGTATCAAAAGAAGTAATTTAAGGGCACTCTGATAGATCAGAGATAGCCACCCAATTTGTTTGGAGAAAGTATATGAAAGCTTTCAGACTTCAGAAGACCAAAGAACAGGCTAAGACTTTCAGCTCAATATTGCTATTTTCTGGCATGTCTTTTTCTTACTCAAGCTCTGAAATACCTTTTTCACAAGAGTTTTGTTCTCAGGTTTATCAGGGAAAGATAGGCATTGAAACATTTCAAACTTACTGAAAGTATCTGTGCAAGACTGAACTTAAGTGCAGAAGAAAACGCAAAAGTGGGCAGTTGTGTTCTTGTTTATCCCAATCTCACCCCACCCACACGGTAGCAAATAGGCACTATGCCAAAAGTTTGTGGCAGGAGGCTATTGTGTGGGCTTAGAATAATTTAAGAATTGATTGTCTGTCTGTTTCTTGGCTTCCAGCTATGAAGTAATGCTCTACCTAGAGTATGGTACACTGAACGACTCATTACAGACTTTAAAGCTGTCTCATTTTCAATTATGAATATTAAAAAGAAATGCTCTGAATAACTCCTATGTTATAACTAATATTCCAGGTTTTGGTTTGGCTTGTTGCTTTTTTTAAGGTCTATTTTTAAAGACACTTTCGTAACTTATTCCTGAGGTAGTTCCCAACAACCAAACACTGTTCCTGTTTATATCAGTGGGGAAAGTCCCAGTGAAAAAACTAATCAGACCCAAGTTAATGAAAACAACACCCCCTTTAAAACAAAGCCCTAGCCTTAAACAATCTTCTAGCATTGCCTACTAGTGCACATCCAAGACAAAAATTTTATAGCCTGCTTGTTCCAACGTTAAAAAAAAAAAAAAAAAAAAAATCCTGATTATTTATTTATGCCCTCTTTGTTTAAGAAGTTAAATCCCCAGAGCATCTCAATTTAGATCAAAAGCAAGCTACCAAACTTCACCTGGCACACCTGTGCCGTGTGATTTCTTAATTACCTGCCTAGCATTCCCAGAGCTATGAGGCAGAGATGCAAGACTCGTTTAGCACATATTCAGATCTCTGAAATGCACCTCGTGTAAGAGAGCCTTTCCAGAATGCCCGAGGTGGTAACCAGCATTAAACAATCCTGCATCTCCACAGACACTTGCATTTCAGCAATTTGCTTTCTCAGAGAACTATTTTGGGATAAGAAATGAGAGGAAAGGATTGGATTTATTTATGAGTTTCTTGGTGAAGGTTTTCCCTTGTCTAGTGGACAGCATGGAGTTTCCTTGTGCCATTAGACTTGAGCCTTGCTGCACAAAGGCCGAAGGGTAGGACCAGTCCTGTTAACCATGTTGTTATTACAGGTTGTTATTACTTACATTTTGTATGCAAAGGTACCAAGGGGAGAGCATGGTCATTTTTGTTAGACACCAGACAAGCCCTCAGTTGACAGTCATGGGTATTAACCAAAAAAGATATACGCAAAGCAGGAAAATGTGGTATGACATGAACAAGGCTTGTCTGAGGGAGCACACAATATATTTTTTGCTGAGATACATCTTCCTCTTGGCCAGAAGATGTTTTTACACAGTGATGAGAAACTGAATTCATATATGAGATGCGACTGGCACTTTGCTGAAATGTATGACTGACCATTGATAACTGCAGACACCTGTAATGTTCGTTTTGCACATGCACTGATGATTAAATATATGCAGGAGAAGGTCCATCACATCTTAAACCTCCCTTACACTGGGCACTTGTACTGGTATGTCCCTATTTATGCACAGTTTTATAGTTTAATAGGAGATTCACTATAATTTGTTGTTTACAGTGGTTTGGATAGCAATTAGGCATCAAACATTGCAGCTGCTTCTTTGGCTATTTGTCATT
Source organism: Anser brachyrhynchus (assembly GCF_964034855.1). NCBI lineage: Eukaryota > Metazoa > Chordata > Aves > Anseriformes > Anatidae > Anser > Anser brachyrhynchus. The sequence goes on from NC_137695.1 coordinate 9,567,890, forward strand.
AGTGTAATTTCATTAATTGGCCAAGGCATTGACTCTGTTATCCTGAATGTAATTTAAACTGCCAAAAGCTGATGGCATCTCTGTTCATACAGTGAATATATATAACTCTGGCAAAAAGCTAAAGGCAAGTACTAGTCTTAATACTGTATGTCTCTACAACACAGAGAAGCCCTGGTGCCATCAGGATTCTTTACATGTGAGAGACGAGGCAGATGACTTGAATGATACACAAGCTAAACAAATGCACGTGTGACCCTTACTTTAAAGGTAGGTCATTCTTTTTGACCGTTAATGGGGACAGAAAACAATAAATTTTATTATAAAAATGTATTTTTATGAAAAATTCTAAGATATATTTTCATAATGTTCATAATGGGCCTGTTTCATAATTCTATTTATCATTAAGAAACATTTCTATTGCCAAGAAAATTGCCCAAAAAATTGCCAAAAATCCCAACTGGAATCAGAGACACACCGGGAAGGCTCTGTGCAGGATATGTTTCAAACAAAAAGAAGTCTTCAAGGCAACACCATCCTGATATGTTTTCACTACAGGAGAACATGAGTCAGTACATTTTAATTTGTAAATTTGTCAGTGCATGATAATTTCAAATAATTTTACATGGGAGATTGCTTGTGGTCTTACAGTCTATACCAAGGAGATCTTCAGACACATTGAGATCTGGGTGATGAAGATACTTCTTGCTATTCTATATTTAATGTCAGAGCTTTAGTACACTCTTGAAGGCTCGACCATCATTGTGCTTTGAAAACAAATTTTCAGAAATATTATGAAAAATCCTGGGATATAAAAATATTTTTAAATGCTGTGCTTCATAACAAAACACTTCCCAGCTTCCTCCACATAATAAAAAACAAACTGAGTTATCAACAAGAAATCTATCTGCTAAAAATTAATAAGGAACATCTGTTGGTCTACTGGGAGAGACAGTGGAAAAATGGGTGGGAATTTCCAGCTTTAACTATGCAGCCACTCCCGCAATGTTCAAGTCAACAGAAAAACCTATCAGCAGAACGTCAAAGTCATTAGCAGATTACACACACACACACACACACACACACACCAAGAGATAGATAAGATATCCATAATTTCAGAGATTTTATTTAGGATTTTCTAAAGTTCTCACATTAAGCTAAGTTCTCATAAAAAGTTTATATTTTGAAGCTACATTTTAAGGCTTGTAAGACCACCATGTACCCAGGACTTCCCAGAGGGTAGCGGTCAGTGACACAAAGTCTAGTTTTTTGTTGTTGTTGTTTTTTACAAAGGAGGCCAGTAATGAGTAGAGCACCCCAGCTGTCAATACTGGATCCGGTCTTGTTTAACATCTTCATTAACGATCTGGACAATGGGGTAGAGTGCACCCTCAGTAAATCTGCAGATGACATGAAACTGAGTGGAGTGGCTGACCCACCAAAGGGCCATGCTGCCATTCAGAGAGACCTTGGCAGGCTGGAGAGGTGGGCTGACAAGAATCTCATAACACTCAGCAAGGAGAAATGTAATGTCCTGCACCTGGGTAGGAACAACCCCAGGCACCAGAACATGCTGGGGGCCACAAAACTGGAAAACAGCTCTGTAGAAAAGGATCTGGGGGTGCTGGTGGACACCAAGGTGAACATGAGCTCACTATGTGCCCTTGCCGCTAAGAAGGCCAACAGTATTCTTGGCTGCTTTAGGCAAAGTATCACCAGGAGGTCAAGAGAGGTGATCCTTTCCCTCTACTCAGAGTTGGTGAGGCTACATTTGGAGTATTGTGCCCAGTTCTGGGGCCACCAATGCAAGAGAGACATGGACATATTGGAAAGAATACATGGCCACCAAAATGATCAAGGGACTGGAGCACTGCTGTGGGGAGAGGCTGAGAGAGATGGAATTGTTCGGCCTGGAGAAGAGGAAGTTCTAGGGGGATATATCGAAGTCTATAAATACCTGAAAGAAAGGTGCAAAGAAGACAGACACAAGGTTTTTTCAGCAGTGCCTAGTGACAGGACAAGAGGCAATGGGCACAAACAGGAACACAAGAGGTTCTGTCTAAACACCAGGCAGCACTTCTTTACTGTGCAGATGACTGAGCACTGGCACAGGTTGCCCAGAGAGGTGGTGGAGTCTCCCTCCTTTGAGATCTTCAAAACCCACTTGGACATGGTCCTGGGCAACCTCCTCTGGATGGCCCTGCTTGAGCAAGGGGCTTGGACCTGGTGACCTCCAGAGGTGCCTTCCATCTGTGATTCTGTGACTGTAAACAAGCAAAGGTTCAAATTCACATACATTTTTAAAAGACTCCTAACATCAGCCAACTCAAGACAATTTGTAATGTCCCATAAGTTCATGATCTCAAGCCCCTTGCAAGGCATATTATAATGCTCTTTAAGAGTAGGAAAACTCCTTACATTTGCCACTGGCTGAGGATACACACATGAGTTGATGCATGGTGTTTTGTTAGATTACAGTAATATGATTGTGACTCTGAGTCCTAAAAAGGCAATTAAAATTCTAGACTTAATTCTAGACTTAAGGCAATTAAAACTCTAGGTGAACAGTAATGCAAAATACTTCCAGCACACAGAGGGAGTCAACAGGTGATTTAATGTGAAGTTCTGCAGATACCTTCATAGTCTGACCTGAAAGACTCTGTAGAAGTGTTTTAAAGAGAGAAGATGAGAAGTTCTGATATGTTGTTCTCATTTACTCAATAATTTTGAGACATTTAAAACCTTTTTTTATCCATAGTTTACAGAAAATTTATCCATTTCAATTTATAAATAAAGTTTTCATCACAATTTTATGTAATATTGACTGTACATGATAAAGGTTTAAATGGATAAAAAAAAAAAAATCCGTCACTGGCTTTGCAGTTTTCTTTCTTACCAAACTACTTATTAGGTAAACAAATAGCAGATACTATTTGTAGGCACAAACAGTAGATTTTCCTAGCTCTGAGATGACTGCTGAAGTTTACATCTGTAAAAATTAGTCGAAGTTTAAACAACCTCTTGAAAATGTTTGTGGAATTCAAATAAATAACTGTAGTTATTTTTAAGCATTCTTTTTCATGGACATTTTCACATAAATATCATCTACCATCATTGGCTAATATCCCTGCCTATCAGATATCATAGATATTCCACAGTTTCCATCATCCTGTATTTCCATGGGCTTAGATCGTCTTAAAACTGAGTTAATTTGAAGGTACATTAGGCATAATGTATATGAGCTTTATAGGTATCACTGGTAGCATCAACAGTTATTGAGATTACTTAGTTCTTCCTATTTCAAGCAGGATGGTGCTCCCAGTGTTGCAAAACATCAGGTGACTAGGCTGAATCTGACATGTTAGACATCTGTCTGAGCTTGAAAGATCTTCTTTGGAAAACTTCAGCCAAAAGAGTTCCACTTTTTCCAAAAATGAGACCATGGAAAAATACATGTTTTTTCCATGTTAAAACTCTGTGGTAACCCCTTTTTTCAAAACTTTAATGCTTTTATGCTTTAGAAAAAATACTTGTAGAAAAAAATACAGTAAGATGTGGCTTGTCCCTGAAACACATCTTTTATACCTTCTGCACAAATCTGCACAAAGAGACTATTTTTATCACCAATGCAACCATTAAGACAGTGATAAAAGGAACACCAGCAAAAATGCAGGCCCTCTCCAGAAGGAAATAGGAGACCTGGTTACCCAGGTTACGGAGAAGGCTGAGGTACTCAATGATTTTTTTTCTTCAGTCTTCACTGGCAAGTGCTGTAACCACACCTCCCTAGTCACAGAAGATAAAGGCAGGGACTGGAAGAATGATGAACCACCCACTGTAGGAGAAGACCAGGTCTGAGAGCATCTAAGGTACCTGAGGATGCACAAGTTTATGGTACCTGATGAGATACATCCACAGGTCCTGACGGATCTGGCAGATGAGGTTGCTAAGCCACTATCCATCGTAATTGAGAAGTTATGGCAGTCTGGTGTAGTTCCCATGGATTGGAAAAGAAGAAATATAACCCCCATTTAAAAAAAAAAAAAAAAGAAAAAAAAAAAAAGGAAGAGCTGGGGTACTACAGGCCAGTCAGTCTTACCTCTTTACCTCTGTGCCCAGCAGGATCATGGAGCAGATCCTTCTGGAAACATGGAAAATAAGGAGATGAATGGTAACAGGCAAAATGGCTTCACTCAGGGCAAATTGTGTCTGGCAAATTCGGTGGCCTTCTAAAATGGGGTTACAGCATTGCTGAATAAGGGAAGAGTAACTGACGTCATCTACCTGGACTTGTATAACTCGTGAAGTTGAACAAAAACATGGTTGAGGTCCTGCACATAGGTTGAGGACATCCCAAGCACAAATACAGTCTGGGCAGAGAGAGGTTTGACAGCAGCCCTGAAGAGAAGGACTTGGGGGTATTGTTTGATGTGAAGCTCAGCATGAGCTGGCACTGTGTGCTTGCAGCCCAGAAAGCTAACCATATCCTGGGCTGCATCAAAAGCAGCGTAGGCAGCAGGGCGAGGAAGGGGATTGTCCCTCTCTGTTCTGCTCTCATGAGACCCCAGCTGCAGCCCTGTGTTCAGCTCTGAGGCCCCCAGCACAAGAATGACATGGACCTGTTGGAGTACACCCAGAGGAGGATCAAAGATGATCAGAGGGCTGGAGCACTTCTCCTATGAAAACAGGCTGAAGGAGTTGGGGTTGTTCAGCCTGGAGAAGAGAAGGCTCTGGGGACACCATATAGCGACTTTCCAATACCTAAAGGGGGCCTATAGGAAAGGTGGGAAGGGACTCTTCTACAAGGGCATGTAGTAATAGGAAAAGGGGGAATGGCTTTAAACTGAAAAAGGGTAGATTTAGATTAGATATCAAGAAGAAATTCTTCCCTGTGAGCGAGGTGAGGCACTGGGAAAAGTACCCAAAGAAGCAGTGGATGCTCCATCCCTGGAAGGGTTTAAGCCCAGGCTGGATGGGGTTTTGGGCAACCTGGTCTGGTGGGAGGTGTCCCTGCCCATGGCAGGAGGGTTGGAACTGGATGACCTTTAAGGTCTCTTCCTACCCAAACCATTCCAGGATTCTACAAAAACTGCAGGTCACACATGAACATTGGAATGGGTTGCTCAGGGAGGTGGTGGAGTCACTGTCCCTGGGGGTGTTTAAGGACAGGTTGGACGTGGTACTTAGGGACATAGTTTAGTGGGTGATAGTGGTGGTGGGGTGATGGTTGGACCATCTCAGAGGTCTTTTCCAGCCTTAATGATTCTATGATTCTATGAACAGTGGAGACTGCTGAGACCTTAGTCATTCCATTAAGTTACATCCACCATAAAAGTTTCAGGTTGGAGCTACAGAGATCTGACACTGTGTTGTTGCTTTGGACAGCTGTAAGCTACTTCCAGTCATTTTGGGGTACTCAAGATGCAAGAGGACAGAGTTAGTCATGTTTTTAACCTGCTAGTTACAGATTACGGAAATGGCTTGCTGAATTGAAAGCAAAAGGAGCAGGGAGAAGATAGGGGCCACTGAAGAAAACTAAACTGAGGAACAGTCTGGAAACCTAAAGGCAGCTTGGCATTTGCTTGGGAAGATGAAGAACATGGAAAGGCAACAGCTTACTGCCAGTTGCACTTAAGCATAGCATGGGAACTAGTAAGAAAGGGGACCTTGAATTAGGTGTTGTTGGGAAAGACTATTGAAACAATTAAGAGCTGAGGGAGGGCTAAAGGTGACAGAGCAATGAACTGGGACTTGAGCAACAGAGAAATCTGAAAGTAGCAGGAAGAGGCTGAGTGAAGAGGTTAGAAGCAGTTAAATATTCCTTTTCTAGTCTCACTTGGAAAGGCACAGTAAACATGTTGGCATCTAGAGAAAAACTCAAACACCTCTCCTGAACCTGGAATGGAAAAGAGTTTGGGGCATTTACCCATCCCCTACCACCCTGAAATACCTACAAGATCCACTGACAGCTTGTCCTGCCTGCCTCATAGGATAAAAGCTCTTCATGTTTTTAGCGGGACCCTGGTAACTAGTGATTATTAATGATGCTACTCTATTAACTGAAGTAACAGAGGTTTGAGTGGCCAACACTGACTCCAGCTCCTGAGAGTCACTGTGATTCTGCATAATGAAATGCCCACTTTGGCAGCCTACATCTCTCTCTCTTTTTTTTTTAAATATGGAAAATTACACATCTCAAACTGTGTTAAAAGAATCTTGCAGTTGCAATCAGACACGAGGAAGTGCCAGAATCAAATTGCCTCTCTAGCCTTGATTCAATCCCTTTTTTGCATAGGCATTATCTTCAATAGCATAATCATATAGTTCTCCCTCAGCAGGGCACAAAATGGATGGCACCAGCGATAGATCAGGGGCTATAACAAAGGGCAGGCTGCTGCCCGTAGGATGTGTACTTCAAAAGCTGGATAGTTTGTAACATTTTTTAAAAGAGAGAGAGAAAAATAGAGAGGGGATTCAGGTGCAGTAAAGAAAGAGATGCACTGCGGCATGGCCATTCCCCAGGTATGACCTGGAGTGCAGACATTACATCAGAAAGGCAATAGGAGGAGGTTACAGCTCACAGCTTTTCTCTCTAAATCTGCTCCTAGGGCTTACCAGAAGAGGAAGGATGGTTTCACCACTGTCCTTGACAGCTGGATGTATTTCTGGTGTTAAGCTCATATGCAAAGCTACGCAAGCAATTTAAACCAGATCTTTCTCTCACAGTTATAAATTATACAGCTTCATTTTCTGGGTCCCTGACTTGATGGTGTGGGGCCTCTGAGCTGCAAAGTGCTGAGCACTCACAGTCAACCATCACATAAAATACTGTTTAGTGCTATATGCTGTGCAAAGTCAAAGGCTAACCAGCAGAAACTGGGCACTCATATTCAACAAACATTTCTGGCCTGCCTTCCTGCCCCGTCTGCAGAGTTGGGGCCTCATCTGTTGGACAATATCCCTCATGTGTTGGGCTGCTGTGAAAATAGATCCATCATTTTTTGCAAAAATCCTAGAGAGCAGAGATCTGGAAGCTGTAGTAAAAGCCTAGAGAAAAATAATAAAGCTCAGTTCAGAACAGGAGTTGACAGAGGGAAGTCAGAGAAGACTTGAAGTCATACACTGAACAGTGAAAATAAAATGAAATACTACTTATTCATTAAGGGAACATCAACCAATCTGTGCACTGAACAAGGGAGGGAATCAGTAGGGGAACCAAAATGTAAATCTGTAATTACTACTACGGCCCACTCGTTATGCCCAAAGTAACCAAATTAAGATCACAAAGGTAGCCTTAATTCTGATATTCCTTGACATTCATGGCTTGACTTTGCAGATTAGCTAACATATTTTGATGAAGACTGATTTGTAGATTTCTATTTGTCTGTGTATGTTATCTACAACCATAATTTAAAGAATGTAACATTTAAAAGTCACTGAAATGTATCATTAGAATGATCGACATGAATTATGATAGAGATGGAACTTCTTTGAATTCAGTCCTCAACTAGCAATTATAGTTAATATTTTTCCTTCATTTATTTTTATAGTATAGTTTGCATTGCCATGAGATGCTTTAGGAATGCAATTTAAGTTAAAAGGAAATAAGCTTTTGATTACAATTTATCATCTATATTTAGGAAGAATGTGTAAAACTCGAAAAAGAAAGTTTAAATTTGATTAAGAAAATCACTAGCTATAATAATTTCAGAGAATTATAACTTCATATACAAACCTAGGATAAAAAAGTTGAGATGATTAACAGATTTATTGCTTTTCCTGTTTTCTATTTTTGCAGCAAATATCTATATTATTACACTCCTTGCAGCTACTTTTGGCAACTAGCTTGTTAGTACATGACTTTAACTGTAGCTCCCATTGAAAGGAGTATTTTTTCAGCATTTTTTGTCACGTCATTAATATCTTCATTCAAAGATCATACATCTTTACTTCAAATAAAGCAGTCAACCATACAGTAAACATCTTGTTGACCTCACTTACAAACAACCACTGACAGCTAGTAAAAGATTGAATAATTACCTAGCACCTGTCCTAACCTTCAGGAATATTTAGTTATATTTCATGTGCTATCAATTTTAATTCTTTTCCTATATTCAGAGCATAAGTGCCTGAACCTAGCAGTAATGCTTTTCTGCAAACCTCTTAGGTGTCATCACCCTTCAGTACTCAGATTTTGTTTGGTTTCTAAGTTTTTCTCTAATTCTCTTTACAAGGAAACAAAATATAATCCTCCATAACACTTCTGCTGCTAGCACGTAATTGTGGATGAAACTGCATCTGCAAAAGAAGAAATTAATAGCAAATATTAATCCATCCCATTGGTGAGTGTGTGGAAGCCACCACCAGTGGTGGCTTCAGATAGCACTGTAACAATTCCTGTCTTCACCTGCATGTGCCAGAGCTCAGACTATCACTTTGTAGTGGCCAAATCTGTTACTAGCATTGAGATGAGATGCAGTGACTGTGTATTCCCTTAGCCCACTTCAGTTATTAGGATATAAAATGCACCTAAACCCCCTTTTCACTGTGGTCAGACCTTAACTGAAGGTATAATGACGGATTAAGCTGGTATCATCAGCTGCTTGTTCCTACTTCTTTGTCAACCATTAGCAGCTCCTGAACAGCACCAGTGAGACACCTTGCATGATTAGTTTGAACTGAACAAGAGGGAGGCTTCTCCGTTGTCTCTAGGCATTTGGAAACCACACTTCGCAAGCACTTCAGAATCCTCCAAAACTCTTTAAAGTTAAGGTTGATGAAGCCCATTCCTGATGTCTCCCTCCAGCCATGGAGGGACTTTGTTTTGAGGTTCTGGATCCTTTAGAGAGTCCAATCCAACACAGAAAAAGCCAGACGCACAAAATCACCCATTACTTTTTAAACTGTAGGTGTGGAATTGCCAGTCTCAACTAGAGTTTCAGCTTTTCTTAACAAAGTCAGCAATATTTGGGGGTTAAAACAAAAGCAGATTGCTAAAAAACAGATATCTATTAGAGAGTGGGATTGAATCGTCCTGTATATTTTAAAAGCACAAAGCTTAATTTAGGACCTTTTAAGATCTGGACAGAGTTAATGAGAATGAAAGGTGGTGAACTCATCAGAGAAATGAAATTTTAATCAGTTTTGTGTATGATATAAATACTGTCGCCTTCACATCTTATTCCCAACAGGTTACTTTTTTTTTTTTTCTTTTTAAGTAGAGATATGTGAATCATTAGCTAACACACTTCTGCCACAATTTTTCACATCCATGAAAAAGTCTGCCAACAAAGTAAAAAGGATTGGCAGTAGAGCAGTGATACTACCAGCAGGGTATTTTTATCCTTTGAATAAGGCAATCAAACCTCCACCTTCCTTTATCCTCTCTTACCTCTGCTCAGTTGGCAACATTGAAATATTAGAGTCAATCTCATCAAAACTATCTGAACGGAAAGTCAGGATCCTTTCAAAGCCCAGAAATATTACTGGAAGTACAGAAAGCTCATCTTTACAAAAATTATTAGATATCAAGTTTGCTTCCTGCAAAAAGGTTAAAGGGCCTACATCCAATTAATAGTATGTATCTGCTTCAGCCCAAGACATAATTTAGTTGTGACTATACTTTATTGTACCCCAGTCACTTTTAGACTATAACTACTGTGGCTGCGTGTTTCTTTTGTCCTAAGTATGCCTTTGATCTAAGCGTGATTATCTTCAGGTTTATTTTGAAGCTTCATAAGTAAACTCCGCAAAAGCTGTGTTTGAATTCCCATGCATAACAATGTTTGTGTATTTTATTTTTATGTGAGATGCATATTTACCAACAGGAACAAACTGTTAACATTTTGTCATTGATGTAACAGCAAATTTGACAGAACAGTTGCCTTGGCTGCCTTGACAGGAGAGTTTGTCTCCTCCTCTTTTTAAAACTTCCATCAGTCCTCAGTACAGGACAGGCTTCTCTTAGTTGGCATTTTACCTTTAGCTTCATTAGGAGCAAGGACAGACCTGTAAAATGAGCTGGGGCATCAAGCTTCACCTTGAAAATAAAGGAGAGCAGATGCAGAGAAATTACAAGGCAATTCATTCTTTAGCTCTGACAAACAACCCTCGGGACTGCAAAACACCCTCCGAGTCACTATTTCCCATTTCCATTTAGGTCTGTGGCTGGAGGGCTGGACATTGCTGTGGTCTACTCTGGCAGCAGAGGACAACCCTTCTAAACCCCTTCTGATCGACTAACAGGACCAGGGTCCATGGAGCTTGTCTCTTCCTGGCCTCTACTTGTCACCCCTCAGAAGGACGTGGTGCTAACCTAGACCCGGAGGTGGCATAGTTTCTGTCAAGGCTTTGAGGGTGTCCTGTCTTTGACTCAACCTCAGCAGCAGAACACAGAAAGACGAAATATTTTTCCTTTTCTACAGTATAGAGATGGCTCGCTGTCTAAATTCCTGTGCCCTCCTCCTGTCAGATTAGGGAAGAGGAGAAACAATGACCTGGGGATCCAGTTCTTGCCCATGGAGACACCTTTCACTCATCTCGTACAGCTTTTCACATCACAGGCCACTGCGAAGTTCAGTGCAATGGTGCAGCCCCATGGCTTGTGCATACCAATGTTCTGGGCCTTTTCATATATTCTCTGTGATGTCTCAAACAAGGTAACAGGGCTTGTAAAGCCTCCATGCACTGAAATAATACAATATGTACACTTCATTCCTTTGACTGTTCCTCAGCTCCAATACTGAAAGGAGAGGCATAAAAAGCAGGTGCTCAGAACTGCAGCAGCAAAAATACCATGGGGAAAGAATACACGTTAATCTCTCAGTAAGGTGCCATAGGGAGGGATATTTTTATAACCCAAGAAAATGCTAGAGTAAGTTTAAATTTTACCACAAAGTCCACCTTGCTTATTTACTGTGGAAGGCGATATATCACCTCTATGTGAGCTATAAAGATAAATTGTGTTTTAAGGCAGGACTAAGAACAGTACAATGTGGATACAACAGCCCCTTCCCATTGAAGCATTCCATTTCTTCTTGTTGTTTCACAGGTAAACAAGAAATGGGAATACTGGAAGCAATTCAGGCTTATGAGAGGTTGAAGCTAAAGAAAGCAGGGTTACTTTCTCTCCCATGCTATGTCTGTACTGCTCGTGTTTAAGCAAACTGCTTAACAGCTCCCATTGCTCTCTAGAGAGGATATGTAAATAATTATAAATCTTATTAATAGCTCTTCAAAAGTGCACTTTGATCATCTCAAATGAACTATTAAGTCCTGTTTTTTTTATTATTAAATTCATGTATTATGCATGTTGTGTAGTTATGGTCAAGAATAAAGCAAGTCAAATTGCATTTATGGCACAGTAGTTCTCAGTCTCCATGGTCAGAAATGGTGGCTCACAGTCTCTTCTTGGTTTTTGAAGACTTTCTTTCATCTGAGGGAAGAGAGATGCACTAAGTCTTTCTGAGGAAAAAAAAAAAAAAAAGACTCAAAGAAAATTCTGTAAAATATAGCATATCTTTATTTTTTTCCAGATTTTCAGATTTTTTTTTTTTTACCTGATTCTTGTGGGAATGGAAAAGAATGCTTCTAAATTGCGCCTGTTACACAAATCAGAAAGGTAGCAGCGTCTGTGCCATCGTTGAATCTGCGACGTAGTGCCATCTGGTGCACAATCAGAGAATAGGCGGTCACAGGAGAAGTTCTGGAAAATATGAGTTTAGTTTGCACAAAGTAGCAGTTGCATTAGACACTTCACTCCCTTTAACGAGATAAATCATCCCACAATACCCTTGTCAGTTAGACAAGTATCATTATCTCCTTTTGCAAATAGCTGTACAGAGGCAAAGAGGTAATCTGAGTTACTGAGATGACAGAGGGAATCAGTGGGAAAGTGAGGATCAGATTCGGGATTCTTGATTTATAGTGCTGTCCAGCAGCCACCCAGCAAGAGGGAGCATGGACGGGAGTGCAGATCTCATGGTTCAATGTTAACGCGTGAGCTGGGAAAAGTTGTTCTTGCTGCCACAACCCACAGGGAACAGGGAGTGTCGGTGAGATTTAAACATGGCAAATACAACGCTGGTAAGAAGGAAAGACTTTTTCACCTACTGAGCCTGTGGAACTCACTGCCAAAACTGAGAACTTAGTAAAATTCATTAAAGTTTCAGGCAATTCTGGAGCCAGCATTAAATAGATTGATTGTTTTCACTGACAAGTTTGGAAAGGACTAATAATCTCATACTTTCAAGTTCAAAATGTTTTCTGGTTTATGGAAAGGATGAGATGAGATGAGATGCTGGTTAATGCAGATTAATTGCAGTAATGTTAATGCAGTAATTAATGCAGTTAAGGAACCATCACCTTCCTCTGAAGCACTAATTCTGGCTGGACCAGGAGAAGCAAGATCCCAAGATTTTGGGAGCATGGCAAGTTTATTGCTCTTATAGGAGAGGGATGCAGCTTTCTATTCTGTAGTTCACAGATTTCCTACGTGGTCTTGGGCAAGACACTTAGGGTGCAAGTAGATGTGCTCACAGATCCAGTACAATACATTGCCACCTAAGGGGACCTCCTCCTGTCCCCTCCACTGCAGGGCCTCAGCAGCTCTTCTCACGTTTTGGTGAGCCATTTCATCTTACAACACTGGAAGAAATCTGTCATAAGTCCAGAGTGGGGAAGGAAGCAGAACTGACCTTTTCAGCTGAACTGAACTTGTACCTTCAAGCTACAATTTAATGAGACAGGATGAGCCAATCTGACAGCACATTGCCACCAAATTAAGAAGTGCCTTCTTCTCAGCCAACTCCTCTCCTCCCTCATGGCTCTTATTCACTTGGCTTCACTTGTGGTGTTCACTGACCCCCCACCCCACCCCACCCCACCCCCCTGTGAGCCAGTTCAACTCACTATCCTGTCAGAAAATAAACTCCACAAGAAAACTGGGAAGACTTCTGCTGTTAATGAATTTTTACTGGCTTATGGCAGCATCCAACCATACCAAAGCTGATGTCAAAGTAGTGGGACTTTGCAGCTGGGAAAGGAAAGGAGGGAGGAAAAGGGGCAGAAGGGAACAAAGGAATAATAAAGGGTGGCAGTAAGAAATCACCCCTCCTTTTGGTCAGTCATCAGCTCACAAAACCAAGCCTGATCTGTCATCTCACAGCTAACAATCATCAGATGGCCATGTACTATGAAAACAGGAGCGTAAAAGTAATTTATATAGGGTTCCTGATTCCTACTGTTCTCTTTGACTTATTTGCTATCTAATTTTACTATTAAACTTTAAGCACAGCAGAAAGGTGTTCTGGAAAATTTAATATTTTCATCTTAGTAGGGCTCTTATGAGGATTAATAAAGCAAGAAGATCACTTACAAATGAATGACTAAGCCCTATTACTGCAATGGCATACAATCAAATTCAGGGCTCTCCCAATGATCTGTTGATGGCACCCACACCTCCTTCTCAATTAGACATATGGCTGGGATGAGGTACTGAAGTATATTGCAATAAATTCTTAAAAATCAACATGAGGGAATAAATTCTTGTGCACCCTTTAAAACAGTAGAATTGGTTAGCTGTTTTTTGAGGGGAGAAGACACAAAATAGGAGTATAACAAGGTGTAAGGAAAGGTGTGAGGTGCATAAGAGTGTGTAAGGAAAAAAAGACTCCCTGTGGTATCTTTTCTGTAAGTATTCTGTAAGCTACTTGATATATATTCATCAGTGCCTCTTAACCCCAAGTATAATTTATATATCTATTTATACTGAGACTATGTTTGCCCTGAAGTTTCAACAGGATTATTGCCTGCTCTCACAAGGGTGTGGGGTATACTCTAAAGAGGAGAACCCAGTGGTAAAATTGCTGCTGACTTCAGTAAAAACAGGATATCATCCTAGGCACTTGGATGCACAGGCTCCTGTAGATCCTATGGGGATAAGGATGACATGTTGGTTTCTTCTAGCTATATACTTGGCCCTAAACACATTTACAAAAATAAAACAATTACCCAGGCCTCAAAACTGAGCTTTCCCTAGTCTGATCTAATCTTTAACATCTCTTTTAAAGGATCTAAATATTTTTGGAGAAGGAATGAGATGTTCCTGTAACCTGTCATGTAGTAAAAGAACTACATCTCCAAAATAAAGACACAAATGTAACATTATGAACTGCTGTCAAAGTCAATATATCTTACACATAGGTTGTCCTATAGCAATGTAAAGTACAGCCATGGTGAAATCAAACAACCCCACATGCTGTGAGAGCTCTCACAGTAAATGAAAAGGACTGATGGTAGAGGACTCGTAGGTTGGGGGTGCCAGCCTGTACTTCTCTGGAGGTTATCTGGACTTTGGGGTCTGTGAAATAACATCTGAAATCACAAAGAAGACATATTTGGTGTTTTTTGTCTACTTCCTCTTCTAGTTTCAACCAGCACCAGCAGCTGAAGACCAAAGCTTAGAGTTTTGGGGAAAAACGTTAGGTTGGTTTTTATAATGAGTAATAATATTTACGGTACAATAAAGCCTGGAGGCCAACAAGATTGGGATCCATTGTAGTAAATGAAAACCACTTGTCTCCATGTAATTAAATAATTAAATTATTAAATCATTTTTAGATCTTCTTTAAAAGTCCTTATATTTATCTGTACATGAAGCACAACCAAAACTCCTCCCGTATTGGGAAAACTGAGAGGCAAACTCCTTCTGCAGACACCTTGGTGGCTGCCCTCAGGACCTTCTCTACTGACACGTGGCTCCCTGGTGGTAACCTGTTCATCTTCCCAGTCCCTTAGAAAAACACTTTCCTGGCCAAGCCAAGCATACTGATACAAAAACGGGGTGTAGACCAGCCCAGAGATAGGGAAATTTCACTAAACAGGTGTGGTTCATTATTAGACACTTCATGTTTTCTATTTTTACCTTAATCTCTTTGCTCTTCCCCCAGGGCTTGTGTAGTCTAGAAAAGATTTATTTTAAAACTTATTAGCTCAAGCGTTTGAGCTAATATATTTAAAATCCCTGGTTTCTGATCCTCACTCAAACCCTGGCTACTTCAATTTCCTCAGGCAGTGCGAGGGAGTCACTTTTTCACCACTAGGTCCTTTTTGAGGACAAGGCTGTTGTAACATTTCCCTTGATACCTTCACCTAATTTGGCCACTTCTCTACCAGCTGATACCTAAGAAATTACTTTGTTAGGTACTTAGTTTGTACCAGGGCTTTAACAGGTGTTAATTAAAACATTTGAGCTAGTACATTTTAAAAATACACCTTTTATCCTAGGGCTGAGACGCGTGAGCAAGTCACCGCAAGGCAGCTGAGCCCCAGCAACTGCACAGGCACCGTCAGCCTGCTGCTCATCAGAATTTGGTTAAACCTCAGGTAGTTTCTCAGGCCCTAATCTATGCAATCTCCACACACATTTAATCCACAAACCAAAAGCCAGACCCTATTTTGTAAGGAAAGCAATTATTTAAATCTTCCCCAATAAATTCTCAATCTCACTTCAATTTAAAAAATATAACACTGGCTGTAACGATGCCCACTTAGCCACTGCGTTGCTTTAAAACAGAGTATCCATGGTTTAAAGAATTAGTTATTTGCCATTAGGAGAATAACGGCACATCTGCCACCTCAATCACTGTGTTTGTATTATTATCAACTTCTGTCTGAGTGCCAAGTAATTTAATCAAACTTGAGAGAAGAAATAATAATGTTTCAGTTGAACAATGGCGTGGCCCTTTGAAAATGCAGAGATTTGCTCTAGGGTGCACTAAAAGGAGAGAGGGTCTGTAAACAAAGGGTAACACTGAAAAAATTATCTGTCAAATCTAGCTTTTTTTTTTCTTTCTGCTTGCAAATAATTCTCCAGCAGATTGCAACTATTATAAATGTACCACCCTTCAACAGATATGCTATGTAACACAGTGCTTATTTAGAGATTGTTGGCAGTTTGTTCAGTTGAGTATTTACAGCTTCCTTTTCATACTCTGTGATAGGTTCTCAGGCCATTATTTTCTTTCTCTACTCCAACTGGACAGTCCAAAGGAAAACACAGAGTTGTCTTGAGAAAAAAAAAATGTAGAAAGAAACAGGGAAAGAAAAGGAAACAAGCAAGCTGAGGAAATGTTAAAATGTGTGAAATCTTGCCCTGTCTTTTACAGTGTCCAGAAGATCATTGTATCTGGTTTTGTTCTTAGATTGTTTAAACTATTGATGGAGGAAGAGAAGGCATAAGTCATATTTACTGACTGCCTGGAAAACTGTTCAGCCGATGTAAATTCTTTGCATGTGAGTGCATGTCCATGTGCCGTGTTGTTTGCAAAGGGTGCAGTCCCTTATCCTTGGCCCTTTTGTTTGAGCAAATGCTTAAGTGCCAAGCCTTTGGCCAGAGACATCTGGAAACTGCTGCCTGTCCTCCCGCAGCACCTACAGCACACGCTGCCGCAGATAAACTCAGTTCCTTTCTTTTATCCAATGCTATCACTGGACAAGAGCAGCATGGCTAAACCAGCGTGGCTTCTTTTTTTGCCTCCAAGGCCACCTCTGTTTCTGCAATTCTCCATTGCCAACCACATAACACATACAGAGCTCAAGCACCTCTCAAATATTACCCCTGCAGATCTGCTCAAGCAGGGGATGGCAGTATATTGATACCAATGGAGAGAGAGCAGGCTGCTAACCATCGAAAGGTAGGCACTAACAGACAAACACCCAAGCTAGAGTCCGCCTGTCCACAGGAGACTTTCTTCTGGAAGACAATGGAAACCCCAATGGATTTATAAAGGTGATGATTACAAAAAAAAAAAATAAAAATAAAAATAAAAATAAAAATAAAAAATAAAAATAAAAATAAAAAAATAAAAATAAAAATAAAAATAAATAAAAATAAATCTGCCTCTGCAGGATGGTATGACTGCCCTAAACAAGTGACCCAACAGCAATCAACTTTTGCATCCCTGCTCATTTGTTCCCCTGCTCCTTTGATGGTGTGGGTTATTAGGGTGGGATATGCTTTATGGGGGCAAGAAAGCCAAAGCCCAACGTGAAAATGCTTTCAGATGATCTGAAGAGAGCAATATGAAGGTTAGAGTTTATATGACTGTTTACAAGAATGTTGTTATTACCATGCTATAAAACAGAAAGGAATGTGACCAGACTAGTACAGAACATCAAAAGAATTGTAGAGTCATTTTAATGAGTTACTAGAAACTAAGTCGGGTTCTGCTGTTTTGAGGCGATACGGTTCTGTTCTGTGCAATGGATTTAAGTCACTTAGCAACCTCTGTGCAAGCTGCAGCTTGTTGGGGCACGCTCCCAGCTGCTGTTCAGTGCTCCCAGCGTCCCCAGGTGGGCAGCCTGTCCTATCTGCAGTTTATAGGAGGGGAAAAGACAGTTAGAGCCAAGAGGTCTGCTTCTCTGCTGCCTCTGACCCTGTGTGGATGGTGACATATGAGCAAGAAATGTGAAAAGTGGGTTTTAGGGGCACCTGTTCAGAGCAACAGCTTTTCAGATTCACTGTGTACATGTGAAAATAGCAGCGTGATCAAGCCAGGAAAACCAAGCCTATGTGGATATCTGCGTGGATCACATAGGTACAAAGAATGGGAGGCTTGAGTAGGCATGGAGCAGGAAAGTTACCCAAACTCCATTGTGACTGCATATAATCTATCTTTAGCAAGAAATCTAAAGGAATTTTCAAAATTAATAAGACTTTGCCTGTTATTTTTGCCTGAGAATATCTCTGTCATAGTTGCTGCATATTATTTGCCAGTATTTTCTGTTTTCTTTTATTTCCTAGGAGTTACTCTTTTTGACAATACCAAAATATCACCTATGTACCAAGCAGACAATGCACCTCAGAAGCTCTTTTTAAGATTTTTTTTTTAAATCTTAAATATCCATTATCACGTTTTAATCAAAATACCTCATTCAGTGTGGCTTTAGGGTTTTATGCTGATTCTATGACCATGTTTCCACAGCAGTGTTGGACCTGACCCTGAGATGGGCTGTACAGACTTTTTAAGTACAAATCTCAATGCATACGTGAATGAAATTAAGGACACAGAAATGTGATATCAGTGAAATATTGGAATTTGACATAAAAGGGAATATTTTGATTCACTGAATATGATGCTCTGTT
This sequence comes from Anser brachyrhynchus, assembly GCF_964034855.1. Taxonomy (NCBI): domain Eukaryota; kingdom Metazoa; phylum Chordata; class Aves; order Anseriformes; family Anatidae; genus Anser; species Anser brachyrhynchus. Next base: position 9,586,032 of record NC_137695.1, read on the forward strand.
ACTTTAATGAAGTTTCTGTGAGTCTAAGATTGCAGAATGACTCTTTGGAAACTTAGGGCTTATTTATTCTTTACTAGTTATTAAGTACTTTTTATCATCCAGATTTGTATCAGTCATGCTTCTAAATTATCGAGAGAGGTTTTAGTAGCTGTTTTGCAGCTGACGGCCTTCAAAAGGAAATTAATGTCCTCCCTGGGATACTTCACCAGCCTGTGAGCAACTGCTTCTGGGAGTTGGAGCAGGATTCATGTGGTTTGTTGAGTATTTGGATGAGCTATCACAAACTCACCTGCCAGGCCTTCTGGAGCTGGCATGGAAAGTTCCCACTCCAAAGGAACCTGAGAGTATACAAACACGAGTCACCAACTTCTAGTCTGCCATGCCCCGAAAAAATTTGCAGTGATTCAGGTACAAAAACTTGTCCAAGCGGCTGCACTGTAAAAAAAAAAAAAAAAAAAAAAAAACACTTTAAAGAGGGAAACTACTAGTGAAAGAGGAGATGGTTGCATTACCAGTGCTGGCTTTTGCTACTGTCATCTATCAACATTTTAATTCCTCAGAAAAATACCATGAGAGTCACATTCACCTCTTTTGTGCTTTTTAACAGGAAGCAACAAGTGGCAGTCATTAAAAAATAGGCCATATTTGTCAATGTGCTTTTTCTCCACCCTTTACTTCTTGCTGAGATAGGCGCTTACCCACCCTTCCCTTTGAAGGCAGCTGCCTGTGTTATTGCTCAGATAAGCACACATCTGCTCTCCTGAGGTTCTCTGACAGGTCAGGAAAGAAAATACCAGTTAAGATGTCTCTTTAGAGACAAAATATGAAAAAAAAAAATGCCTCTCCCAGTGCTACCTGAAGCCTTTTATTCTGAATTGTACCTGGTCGCTGATGCTGCCAATCTGTGTTGGCTGGGTCAGGCTGTGAAGGGGAGCACAGGTAGCCAGAAAGTTCATGGGAGCAGAGGTGTGCTGGCCCTGAAACATCCCACTGTGGCTCTTGTTTATGACTATGTTGAGCCTCTTCTGTGATTTCAAGTTTTCACCCATATTTGGTGGAGATGGTGACTGTGTTTTTATTTAAAAACATCTGAAACAATTCAGAAGTCTCCAGGCAAGTGTCTGGTGTAGACGGTCTATGAACATAACAAAGATACATCATAAATATGGTTCTTCAGCTGTTTAAGCAATTTATCTAATGGGTGCACATTTACATGTGGTATGCTGTGGAATACATGCACCATGTTATTATATACCCAGGTTCTATGGTTTACAGGAAATTAAATTTGGTATTCTCATAGACAAATATTTACATTATTAGTAGTCATCCCTAAGAACATGGCACTATCCCAAATGCCACGCAGGCATTTCAGATTTCCAGTCTCCTACTTTTAAATGAACATGTGTTTGACCAGTGCTTCCTTTGGGTGTTCTTTTTATTCACACACCAAATATGACTGGAGTGAATTTTTTCCTTGCAGTCCCTTGCTTATATGCCTCTGTCTCCATTACCAAAATAACCTCGAACTGATATCCACGTTTCCTTTATGATGTTTTTCCAACAGTACACAAGAAATAAATGGTTCTGACAGTGAAAATCTGTCCTGGGAAGCTGCTGGAAATGCAATCCTCCCTGACATTTGCAGCTGCCACCACTGGGAGAAGTTCCCACACTGATTTTGACCTTCTGAAATCCAGCAGCAAAAATCTTACCTCTCCGTCAACTTAATGTTGTACCCTCCAAACGTAACAGCACGGTTTACTGCTGCACAGTCTTACTCCTACCTTGTTGTATGAGAAATATCATCTGCCAGGTTTTAAAAAGTCATTTAAACAATAAAGAAATTCGGAACACATCAAGTATATAATAATTAAAATAAAATTTAAAAAAAAAAAGATATTAAGATTAACATATGCATCCACAGAAGCAAGGATTTAAGTAGTTTTAGCAAATGTTTTATGCCTTAGTGTATGTATGGGTTTGTACAGGAGGGCTGTGGTGCATAGTCATGCAATTCCAGATCTGAGACCCAGTATCAAGAGAACTGATCCTAGATTTGTCAAATCTCAGGCGAATAACACTCAGCTCACCAAGTGGGCTCCCGCCTTGTTCTCAGTCACACCTAGGCCTGGATTTCATGCTGCCCTGTGCTATAGTCTTTCCTCCTGCTCTGTGGCCTTGCTTGCCAGATGTCCTAGCTTGTGGTCCAGTACCCAAATGTATGGGCAGCAATGTGGTGGCAATGTGCTGTCCTCATTGAGAGAGGAGCAGAGGTGGCTGGAGGACTCCAAGCTGTATGGAGCAGTGGGTTTGCTGTGCCTGATATAAAGCTTGCCATAAGGTTTGAAGAAAACCTCCTGGTTCCACCTAGGCATGGGGCATGCACACTAGGACAGAAGAAATGTTCTCAAATTGACCTGCTAGATGCAATGCCGGTGGACACAGGTGGTTGAGGAAGACATTGTGTTCTTACAGAAGTTAATCTTTGGCCCCTGGACAAAGCAGGATTTTCAGACTTGTTTTCCCTTCTCTTCACTGCTTTTGAAGCCAGGTGAGCTGTGCATGGGGCTCTGGCTGCAGGCAGAGCTCCACATGAAGCTCACTAAAGACACATGTCTTGGGCAGTGCAAAGCCACGGGATCCACGATTTCAGATATCCAGAATTCAGCCTTGCTGTAATGTGTGCAGACAGCAGACCAGCAGGTATGCAGGGTGGGATGTGTGATGTAAGAGCAGTCTCAGAGAGGTTAGCATAAAGCTCCAGAGATGACTGTAGGTTCAGCAAGGGTGAGCTTCAAACCTTACAAACTCTTTGGCATGAACATCCTAATTCCTGAGTCCTGGGGCTTACTGTTAACAACAAGTGGATGAAATCTATCCTGAGAAATGTGCTATGGTAAATTTGACTTAAATTCTTAGTGTCCTCGGGTGTCAATACCAAATCCTAAACATCATATCGTTTGAATGTATTAAACTGGCCTGTCCCCCAGCTAGCTGTGAGCAATATCCAATGGAGTATTGAGACATAATTACTTTTCTCCAGCTGACAAATATCCAGGATCCATCGTTGTGCCTGGAACAAGAGCTCAGCATGCTCGTTATGCAAGGAGACACACAACTGGCTTTTCTGGAGAGTATATCAGGTCATGCAGACACTCACCACATCTCGCATTTGAATACAAGTCCCAAAGAGCTAGTCTTGACCTGTTCCATTTATGAGTCTTGGGAGGGGTCGGAGAAAACAATGCCTGGAGCCCAAGAATAGAGAAAAGGAGTGGGACCCTCGGGCAATGCAGGAGGCAGCTGGGATTCCAGGACGTTCTGGCCAGTGCTGCACCTCCAAAACCCAAACCAGCTCCAGGTCACTGGAAACTGCAAAGATTGGCAAAGGGCCTCTCCATCCCTGAAATTCCTCCTGGGTTACAGCAGAGGTTCCAGATGCATAAAGAAAGGAAAGAGGCTTCCCCTTCTTTATTTTTTATTTACTGCAGACATTTTGCACGGCACTTCGTGAAACCACCTGCCCCACACAACCACAAATATTGGAGCAGTAGAGCAATTTTTCTACCACCCACATAAGATAAGGCATCAGGAGACACAAAGCCTCATTATATCCAAACAAAAAACTTATAAGCAAAAACATAAGTGTTAAGAGGAAGCTGAAAAAGTAGCTGAAGAAATTAGCTATTGTGCAATCAAATACAAATTGAATTCCAGGGTGTATTTTGTTATTTAACACACCTGCCAAGTGAAATCTATGTTCAAGTTACATTTTGAAACTCATAAAATCACCATCATAGCCATCATCCCAGCGAAATTCTGCCATAGTTACTTTTAAACAGCTTCCCAGCCTTTGGTGTATTCACCTGGGTTTGCAGCCAGCATGAGGCGGGCAGAACTGGCCCTTCTTTTAACTCCTTGCATACCAGGAGATCTTAAGGAGGATGGTAGCTGAGATAATGACAGCTTTTTTAACCTGGCTAAACATGTACCTGATCTCAGGAGCAAGCCTGAAGACAAGTCAGCTCCACAGCACTACCAGCTTTCCCATCAGTGGCTTCCTCATGGTCCTGAGAAACTAGAAAGAGATTCGAGAGATGAGAGGTTGGGGGTGAAAGCTCACTTGGCTTTACCCAGTATTCAAAGATATTTTGTTTTTGTTTTTTTGTGAAGAAGCCTGCCTTGAAAGCAAGGATGGATATTCCAGTATGAGTGTGGAGAGGGCTGCAGGCTGTACTGTCTTCCTAGAGTTTTACAACCTTATTATTCTTCCAGTAGAAGATAAATTAACCATTGCTCTAGCAAAGGAACAGAGGCCAGTGCTCCTGCCTTGGCTGGTGACTGGTACCTTCACTCTGGCACTCGCAGTGAGGTCAGGCGCTATGGGGCAACTTCTCCACTGCACGGGGAAGCAGGCTGCTGGAAAAAGAGCTTGGCACTGGAGAAGTGTTGAGTACTGCAGTCATTTGGCAGTTGGCACCTGATGAGTCCTGTAACCACCAAAACTCCTGAGGCTGCTCTGACATACTCAGTGGCTCTGGGCAGTTAGAAGGTCAGGTAACTATCTCCCTATCTGCAAAACTTTTCAAAAATATCCCAGTGCCCAGAGCCTCTTTCCAGAGGACAGTAAGCATATGTCTGCATGCCTGTTCATTGCTTAGAGACCCCGGTGTCATAGCTCAACTACCTTGACAGTAAAGTCTCTCACTCATCAAGCATGAAATTTGATCCATCCTTCAAATCCATCCCTTTTTTCTCAAATCAACAAAAACACTTCTCTTTTTCATTTACTTTTATGCAGAATCATAGAAAACAAGCCTAGCCATGACTTTTAAAACCCATCTAATGCGCACGCCTCACCTGCTTTCCCAGCAAAGCTGGGATCAAACACACCTCGCTCGCTCCTGACAGCAGCAGCTGGCAAGGCCATCTCCGACAAACAGAGAAACACGGCACCATATATTTTGAGTACGGCCTCCACAACAGTTTGATATGGAAGCACCCCAGTGCTGTTCTCAGGATTAGTACTGCACGATGCTGAAATACGGAGGGCATCAAAGAGGGACTTCAGCTGGGCAGCTCTGCCTCCGAGGATCCCTCTCCCTATGCCCCAGGGACTCCTGAAAGCCAACAGCGAGCTCTGCATCCCGCTGTGGGCTTAGGTCCTCAATGAAAGGTGCTCTAAAGGAGTCAACTACAAGGTCAAGGTGCTTTACACGCACGTGTTGAAAAATAAGTAAGCATCAGTGTCCAATTTAGTTGTCATCGTAGAGTGGGACTCCAAGGCAAAGGAATGCTATAAGATTGTAAGGACCACACTTCTCTCCTTCCCTTTGATGTGAGCCAAGGTAATGGAGATTCTGCCAAGGTGTGACTAATTCCTTGTTACTATATTGCATAATATTCATATACTATTTGGGAAAAAAAAATAAATAAAAAAAAAAAGGCCTTTAAGAATTGGAGGGAAAGAGAAACTCACCCCTGACACATTCCACAGAACACAACCAGCAGTACAAAGCAGGTTTTATTAACAGACGGTGAAAGCTCAATTTAAAAAGTACTGTGGGCATTAAAGGAGATTGTTTTATGTCTTTGACATGAATACTCAGGCTAGATGAACTATCAGGAGTTTGGTTTAAGTGAGATTAATGCTTAGTACTTGGAAACCATCCAAACTGATTAAATCTGATTGAGTAAGAGAGCACAACTTTCTATATCACTTTCAAAGTGATATGATTAGGCTGTATATGTACTATCTGAAAATGTAAATATAAACAGAAGGGAAGGGAAAAGTACCCTTCCCAAGTTTTAAATGCAAAATATAATAATAATAATAATGAACCAACTGCATAAAACACTTAAAATTTAGTTGACTATTAGAAGAGTTAGACAATAAAAAGGGTATTAATAACATCTAGAATGTGTTACAGGAATAACAAGCCTGTATTCTGCCCTGCTGAGCGATTCATTCATCTCCTTTGAAGTCAGTTGAAGGGTATAAGTTTGGGAGAGGAGAATTTGACTCCAGAGCATTTTGTCAAGGAAGGTCAAGAAAACATGGAACTTTTCAGGCTTTGCACAGATTTGCAGGCAGTAGGCTAAACTGGCAGCAGTTTCTAGTTATTTAAAAGTACTATTTATATCATAAAGAATTTACTCATTTATTATATATATTTATATATATATATTCAACAGTTTTGCCAAGCGTACCTTTAGATACCACCTGGAGAGACACTCAGCTCCAGATTCTGATAAGTAATGGTAGGTATCTGCATGCTGGTGATTGCATGTAAATTGTGTGTCTCAGTTCTCAGTGGGGATCTGATCGAAGCCAGCAGAGCCCATCAGCCCTGCCTTTCTGGGTGCTAAAGTTAGTGAAATTCAGGCATTGACACTTCCACCTAATTGCCTACATATACATGAAGGATGAAGGGCTATATCCTAGAAAATATTAACTCCAAAAAAGATTTGGAAAGATAATCTTTTGACCTTCCTTTTTCATGCTTTAGGTGAGAGGGCTTGGAAACATTACGGGAAAGTATGTCTTTGAACATGGCATTGAGACAGAGCACTGCTGAAACGCTTAATCTTCTACAGTCCACACTCAGACAATTGGAAAAGGTTCAGAGCAGACCTATAAAAATAATTAAAGGGATCAGAAATCTGACTTACACAAAAAGAATTAGGAAGACAAAGGCTTTTCACTTAGAAAAGCAGAAGTTAGGAGATGAATCAGGGTCTTTAAACCTATAGACTTTATAAGGAGGAGACTGTTTCAGAAGACAGTATAATAATATGAATACATGCCAATGACTAATATGAAAAGTGAAGTAATGCCAAGTCTGGTCTTACTATCAAGGTCTTAAGCTTATGTAGTCAGTAAGGAACAGTCCTGTTGTTAGCACAGAGAGCAGCTCTGCCCTCACGACCACGTCTAGGAGCAACCTGTGTGACTGAGTAGCAGCCTGGTGGCCAGAATCTCTGGGGCTGCTAGAGAGGGGGGACTTGTGATATCCTCCTGAGATGCACCTGCCCCAGACTGATGGCTGCACACTGCCACTAGGATACAAGGGGCAAATGGCAAAGCCAGACAATGCCTCTAGCATCATCACTATCAGAGCTAACACATTACCCTTTCCTGCACTGATCTTCACTGATTTTCATTTTTTTCCCTGTTGAAAAAAAATGTTCTCCTTTTAAAATGTATATATAGACACCATTCAGAGTCCTGTCCTTACTTCTGGAATGGACAGACAGCCACAAACAGGTTCCTGAAGTTTTACAAGTTACCAGCCATCAACTGAGACATGATAACTACACAAGCGCATGCTGTTAACCATAAAATTTTTGTGCTCTAAGTGTTAAATAACACATATTCTTTTCAACTACCACCATGAAACCAAACATACATAGTAGTTTATTCTCAGTTTATTTCATGTTTGCTGTGGATGAAGAACAGGAACGCATTAAGCTGCAGTAACTTGCCTGTCCAACCATGTTTCACAAAAGCTCTCCTGGGCTTGGTGTAAAGGAATTATATGTGATGATATGGTATAAATTTTGGCATGGGCGTGTCACCCACCTTGTACTATGCCAGGCATCCAAAACCTTTGGGAATTGCCAGAGAAAACTTTATCTCAAACCTCATCTAAGAAAATAGGTTAATTCCCCCAGTCAACATATACAAATGTGTGAGAAATGAGAGAAAAAAAAAAAAAAAAAAAGAAAGCACCAGTTTACTGAGCTTTAAATCTCAGTTACAACTTTACAAATTGTGCTTGAGTAATTTTCATGAAAGCCACTGCTTGTTCCTTGTACCAGAGGAGTGCAAACTCCTTTATGGGGCCAGTTCTGACACCAGAATTTGTTGGGGTGGGGGGAAGAGTTTCACAACAGTTACAGCCAAGGTGTTGCAATCTCCACCAGAAACCTAGGCACATCCTCTTCCAGAAGTAAACAGCTTTCATTTTTAGCACCCGTGGGCAGCTATCCTTAGAGGTTTTCACCGGTAGTGAAGGTCAGGGCACTGCCTTCCTCTGTGCCTTTGGCCAATTGAGTCCCCACTTAACAAAGATTGGAGGGAACACATAAACACACACAAAAGGTGTTTGGGACCTGTTCAGGTGTTTATAAGGATTTTTCATGCAACAGCTCTGATTTCTAAATTTTGGTAGCTGTATCTGAGAAGACAGGCTGGGAGTCCAAGTGCAGGTTCAATGGTCAGAAGCTGATGTGTCGGAGAGCTCCCCAGTTCACCAAGCGCTTATTATCCAGTAGGCACTGTACAAATTAAATGGATAGAGAAACAGATATCCAGATCTCAGCTAAGTTAGACAGCTATAGAGGATTAAAGGCAATATAATGAATCATAAGTTTTATGCGAGTCAAAGAGGTCTCCGTTTGACAGCATTGTTTAATAGGCAAGAAGCAGTTGAGGAATGCAGCATAGTCCCATGGTTTCTTAACGAAGAAAAAGAATAACAAATGCTGAAAATCTCTGCCAAACAACAAAGCTTACATTTTATACACGCTCATCAATTTAACCCTAAAACCTTAAAAGCCTCAGGGTGATCCCAACGCCTTTAATACCAAAGGCCCTAACTATGCCACAGATCAAGCACCAAGCCCAAGCCTGCTTTGTCTAGAAAGATGAAAGCACACTCAAACAGGTGGAGGCTTCTTTGGAATCATCACCTGCAATTAAGCAAAGGAAAACTAAGAGGAGAAGAGGTAAGCTGAACTTGCTTTAAAAAGACACCACGGGAGCAGGTGGATGCTTGCTAAGGATAGCTGTGGTGTCTGCTGTCATTCTTTCACCAAATGATGTGCATTCATTGGGATTTCCTGCACGTTAACAACAGATCACTTGGTGGGAAAGTTGGGTGGGTGCTGCAGGAGTGAAAAGAAATGTTTTTTTCTTGTATATCGTTCTGGGAAGAATGCTGTTGCCAAGCTGCTATGGACAGAAGTAAAGCTGCTACGGCTCTGTCAGAGCAAAGCAGCACCACAGGAGATTCCATTTCAGGATATGGATGATAGTTTATCATTCTGCATTGTCTTAAAACCAATAATTTGAAAATAACTGTTTTAAATCAGGGTCTGTAAAAGTTTAATATTTTCTTTCCAAGCCCAGCTCCTGGAGTCATAATATTTAAATTATTGGTTTTGGAAGAGAAATTTTTAACCATGGCTGCCAAGAAGAAAATCTTACATATGTAAGGAACAGAATAAACACCAGAATGCACATTTTAAACAAAACTGTAGGTTTTTTTACTAATGCTGTGTAAATATTTCAATTCACAATAAAATAACAATCACATGTGAGAAGGAAGAAAGAGAGTGACATATTCTAATGTTCAGATCTTTGTGGCTGTAATCATCTTTTTGTTCTGCATTTGGAAAGCACTTTACACAGTCCCTGAAGACAGATATTGGGTAAGCTGATAATACTATTAATAGTAATAACAATAATATTAATAAGGTTAATTGTCACCATACTAACATGCATGACAAAATATTCAGTCTTTTTAATATTTTGATGCTTCATGGAATTATCTATATGACTTAACTAATTCCATATAAATATGTATAATCTACCTAAAATTCAAAGAATCATTGGCTCCTCTTGTAAAAGTGCCAAGCACTGCTGTTCCCATCAACATCTTCCTCACTACATACCCACACCAAAATCTATAAAATGAACATGTAAGACTGAAAGGGAAGAAAATTCACTTTCGATTCACTTTTGCAAAAAATTTGTTACCCACCACCAATACAATCCTCCCTCTTAACCCACTGAGCCTCCTAATCCACACCCAAGGGGAGCTCAGGAAAAGAGTGAACCTGAGCAGCATCCCACAAAGTTCACCATCTGCTCCCTTCCTGGGCAGGAGAAAGGCTAGCTCCAGCTAGTGTCCTCTCAGTGAACATGAGCCAACCCACCTGGGCTAATTAGCTGGCTTGTTAAATCAGTCAGCCCATGATTATTCCCAGTGCAGAACCTCTGCTCTCAGCCAGGTTCTGGTAGAGCAGCGAGAGCAGAAATAAATCCCATAGCCTGGGTTCAGCCTGAACAAAAAAAGCTCCAGAAAGTGATGACCAGCAGAAAAGAGAGAGCTGTGGTACCTGTTCACCTAAAACTTTTAGCTGGAGTTTTTTCTTCCCCACATGGGACTGAGGCAGGTGGAAAGGAAGAGGAGGAAAAGGAGTTTAAATCACTGCCCATAAGAAGCGAGTCTGACCTGCACAGTGACAGAGCAAAACGCACTATCTGAATAAAACTTTTGGATGTAGATTATATAAAGAGAAAAACAATGCAGCCAAAATATATAAATAGAGAATTAACAGAGAGGGCTTTTATGGAGTGCTCAGCTGCAAACTCACAGAACTGAGCAAAATATGAGAGGGCTTTATATTCTCTTTTTCTCTTTTGTATTTTTCAGGTCACCCCAGCTTACAAAAAATCAAGCTGTATTTCTTCTGCTTTGCTTCCTGTAAAATCAATAACAACAATCAATTAAAACTTGTTTTGTGCCAGCAGGCTGTTTTTTGTGATGATAATGCACAGAGCTGAAAAAAAGATTGCTTTATTTCCTTGACCTCCTCAGCATCCAGATAAATGCGATGTCTGTTCCATCTACCACTTGAAACCACAGCCCTGGCCCTGGGTTGCTTTTTAAATTATACGAGAGAAGATTAGACACTCTCACACACTGCAAACAGTTTGAAGTATCTGCTTTCAGTATCACCTTAACCAGCTGGAAGATAACATCTAATTTATGCCTAATTCAGCAAAAATTCCCAGTATCAGGCTTAGCCCAGGTTTTATTTTTATTTGAATCCTCTTTGATTCCACTGATTTGGTCAGGTTGTTGTTTTATTTTTTCAAACAGAAGATGTGAAAAGTCAAGGGAAAGAGCTACCAGTTAGAAACCTTTCACAGTTCATATCAACAGCAAGCTGCATTCATCTGACAGTATCCAGCGTCTCTCCTACGTACTCCTGGTACCATACACTGACTGTTCAGCTACAAACACAAACAGAGGTACGCAAATATATACATACATAGACATATACATACATATCTGGCTATATGGAGAGACACAAAGAGAGATCTAGCAGATCTCTTACACCCCAAGTTAGCACAAAATTTCACTCGAGTTTTTTCATTCATTCGTTTCACCAGGCCAGCCACACAAGGTGCTAGGTGCTGTACAGATGCTGGGGCAGCCCTTTCCTGAACAGCTGGTACTTTAAACATATACATACACCAGGCAACCTGCTGCAGGAAGAGCAGAGAAAAGAGGATGAGGTTAACAACAAGATCTAATACAGGCCAGCTATGCACACAGCTTGGCTGGGGGTGGGGTTGCATTAGATCTGAAAACAAAGTTAGAAGGGTTTGTCAACCAGAGATGGGCAAGTTATGCAACTATTTGAACATGAGCATGCCTGCCTGTTCAGAAAGGAGATTAGGGACTTGAATACGCTTTTATACCTGCTAAATAATTAGTATCAAATAACCCAGTCCACTCTGCACTTTTCCTCTAAATAGCAAAATGTGAATGAATTATTTGTTAATTTAGACACAAAGGCTGGAAGATTTAAAGGGACCTGAAAGTGTTCGACATGCAGCACCCAACTACTTTCTGTGAGATTTGGGCACATGTTACGAATGTGAGTTCTCACAGGCTTATGTGACTTTTATACACTTGCCAAAGAGGTGCTGCACGTGTTCTGCCCAGTGAGACTGCCCTCCATGCTCCCCCATGCTGGTCCGTGAAGCTGGGTGAACCCCACAGCTCCAGGTGGGTGACAGGCGCTGGCCACAGGAATGCTGCTCCTTGTATAATACCTTGCTTTTTGTCCCTTCTCTATTTTTTTTTGTTTTGCTTTGTTTTTCCAAATAAATTCACTTATTTTTTAAATCTGACAACATTAGGGAAAAAGAACAACCTTCGTGTTCCACCAAGGCCTGCTTTCCAAAGAGTTAAACCTAGGACTGAAAAACTGGAAGCAGAGCTGAAGAGACGTACATCATCACAATGCCTTGTCCGTACCTTTTTGACACTTTTGGCTCCTTTAACAGCTATTATTTCTGGTGTCGCTGGCACAGCATCCCTAAGCTATGCAGTGCTGAGGGCAGATCCCAGTACACAGCAGTGATCCAAAACAATCTGATCACTCACCAGTGACAGGATTACCATTCAGAGTCAGAGAACTTCTAGGCACTGGTCTCCATCTCTCATTTTTCTTACAAGTTTATCAGCAAATGTTGCTTTGTTGGAGGTTCTGGGCATAGCAAAGCTCTCCTGATCACAAACTCACTCCCTTTGCCTTCCCACTTCAGGTAGCTTGTGCTGAAAGGGCACCTGAAGCTGATGCCAGGAGAAAGGCCATTGCTTTCTGGGACATGGGTGTGTTTCTCTACTTGCAACTGAACACTGTGCAATTCCTTTGATTTAATCAACTTTGTGAATGTCCCAAGAAAACAATGAATAACCAACACCTCTGTGCCACAACTGTATCCAGCCAGCCTCCAGCAGTGGATGGGACCTCACCATAATCCATAGATATAACAAACCACGGAGCAGAGAAGGGACTGTTTATCAGTGTTTCCACACACACTCTTAAACAGCCTGATTTTATTATACTTACTTTACTAAACTTCATATGGTCAGTCAAAGTGCTTTCAAGGAAACAAGAGTTACCTAATTAACCAGAACGAGACAGCAGGACAAAACACAGTAGATAGGAAAACAGCCTTGCTGCCCACTCTAGATCTATTTAAAACATTGGGGTGAACACATGCATCCTGCCCTGCTGCATTTCATTTCCCAGCTGAGGAGACCATATATATATGGTAAATATATCCAAAGCTAAAACCATCCTTCTTTGGAAATTCCTTGACTCTGTATTCAAGTGTCATGGGGTTTTTGGCGAATCTCACCTATCCCACAATTAATGTGTAGGGCACATAGGGATCTCCAAGCTATCAGCATAGACAGAGTGTCGCAAGCTTGGCATGCACTGCAAGTCATTTTAGTCCTACGTAGCATAAGGACTGTGTTTCCATCAGGGCTTGCTTTGTCCCAGTGGTACAGTATGGCTGGTACAGGCCACTGCGCAAGGTTCAAACAAACTCCCAAGTCCAGCAAGCAGGATCCACTCATCTTTTCCCATTTCAAAGCCCAGCAGCTGTATTTGTCTTGTTCCTGAGCCCTGTGCCTTCAAAACGCAGTTGATTCACCCCTGCCTCCCCCAGCTGTGACTGTGCATAGTTGCTGAAACTTCCAGGGTGTCCCAGCGTGAGCCTCCCATGAGCAGAGCAGAGGTGGGGATAACCTGGAAGGAAAGCTTAAAAGTGTTAAACACCAGCAGAAAGTGATGGGCAACATCTCAGGTGACTCCTGGATGGTACTCCCTGCAGCCGCAATTATTCCAGCTAAAACCAGGAGTGGACAGGCCAAGATGAATCCTCTGTAGGCAGTGCTTGTTGCAAAGACACACACACAAAACCATTATTTTCTTGGTCTATTCAGCTTTCACAGATCTTGAAGAACTGAAAAAAAAATACAGCTGTACCCAACTTAATCATTCATAGAATCCTCTTGACTAGTTCATCTGTCCTTTTTATCTCCCTAATATCTTTTTCTTTCAATTTTGCTTTCAGTTTGCTAAGTTCTGATGGAAATACTTTCTGCACGGATGAATAACAAGTATTCTCATCCGCACTTCACTCATATGTTCTCCTGGCAGGAATCCCAGGCTCAGGAATATTAAGCCACCAGGCAGGTAACAGTACTTGGCTTAGGACTCTGGGTCCTTGCACGAACTTGCACTGACTGTATTGGAAACACTAACAGAAAAATCAGTGGGACAAAACTTCCCGTAACTGAAACCCCATATCACTCTCAAAAATCCATCCCATTCAAGTCAGTGAGATTGGATGACGAGTGATTTTCTTCCAGTGTTTGTCCTCTCTTCTTTTCCGTGTCTTTTACTGGAATGTGCTAATGCCTTGCAAAAATCTTTTTTCTGCTCAGTTTTTCTAAGCTGTTCAATCACCTGGGCACCTTTCAAACTCTGGTTGTACTTTAGGTTTATTGTGTAATTCTGTTTCCCTGATTTTTATTAATGGTAATCACAACTCTAAATCATCCTTGTTATATTTTTATGACAAAAGCTTTTCTTCTCAGGCTCTTCCTTTATTTGTACTGTATTTCTCTTACCTGCTTCTCAGTTTATTTAAATTATGCCATAAATATTTTCAAACAGACTTTCACTTGCTACAACTACATCTCTGAGAACTCCTGTATGTGTTTACATCTGCCTATATTTATTCCATTAAAGCTTGGAAACAGATGTCTCTTCCTTGGAGTGGGAAATACAGACCTCCCATCTCCCATAGCAATCACAGCACACCAGTCTCTTTCCATCTGATCACAAAATAGGCTTCGGGCATGCTCAGCATAAAAGCGTGTTTGATTCAACACCTTTTCACCATGAAAATTATTATGGATACTGCCCACCAAAATAAGTGCATAATTTTTTGTGCCTTTTATTTGGGTGCGCAAACTCAGACTCCTTGAACTGGTGTGATATACAGGCTCCAACATGCATACCATTCACCTGCTCTTCCTAACAACTTCATTGCGTTCAAAAATACCATTTCTCAGCACTTTTGCATGTATGTACCCCTCAAAGAATTTCAAGCTCTAAATGCAGTTTATGAAGCATCTTTCCCTTTTCTGACATTTTTGAAAGCTTTTTCCTTCACATCTTCTTCAACTGACATGAGTGCAATACAAGAGATGGGACTGTTCATTGCTCAAGATACAAGATTAAAAGAAATCAGACATTATAAGTTCTGCTGTTGATGGCTCATCACTGGCTCCTCATTAGTCCAATTATGATATGTGATTTTCTGGAATATTGTCCATTTGTCTTCCCCACACCTACCTAGACAACTAGAACTGAAATGCTTCCAATTTGGTCTACTCTAGAGGTCTTATAAATATACTGTCTTACTGCTCTAGAGCAAGATTTATAGCTTTAATGAGAGAAGCAGTATTTCCAAGAAGTCAACATAATAGGCATGATATAAGAGCTCAGAAATAATAAATCTGTGTGTCTTTTTGAGATGAGATTTCTCCTTTTTTCTTTTTCCACCAAATATCAAGAGTCTTGGAGAAAAATCATGCAGAATGGTACATTCTATATGCACAAACATATCATTTATTCTCACTTTTGAAGAAATACCTAGTCCACATTTGACATGCTCACAGACTGACAGTGGCATTAAACCCAGTAACAATTATGCTAAAATCGTAAACTCTGAATTTAAGAAAAACTTGAAGCTTATAGTCTTGTCATTGACACTGTGAGTTTTGTCCACTTTAGGAAAGATCTTATTTTTTGATTTAGTCATGTTACAAGTTACTCCCAAGTGTAAGTATTATATAAAAGGCTGCATCAGCTCTAGCTTTTTCTATGGATTTAGCAAATACGATTGTTTATATTTGGCAGATTTTTATAGTACATCTGCCTTTGAAATTCATGTATAGTAACATGTACAGGAACCCTGGACATTGATCCTTGGTCAGAATTACCAATCCTCTGCTGTAGGACAAGGATTTATATCCTCTGAATTAAAAACATTAAAGTCCTCAGACATGATGCAGCATCACGTGTACTGGTTTGTGAGCACCACGCTCTCTTTCTGCCTTAGGGTTATGATGTCACAATCTTCTGACACAGGTATGGAGTCCCAAAAACTCCCTTGTTTATGTTTTGTGACAGGAAATTAAATCACGCTTTTAAGTTTAATATATTTTTATATATATTTCCTCATTACATTTATATCTGTTTTTTCTTTTCTTAACTCCTATTATTTTGACATTATATTTTGAATTTATTTTACTTGCTACCTTGTTAATCCTTTTTCATCAATTCGTTCTTACATCTCACCATTTTCCTCCTTGGAAAAGCTTTGCAATTTCCAAACACGCACACATGCTCACACATACATTTTGTGCAGTGTGAGGCAATGGCAGACTTTTCCTTGATTACTTGCCTGAGTGGTGTCAGCAAAGAAAAAACAGATGTCAGAGGCACAGCTCTTAAAGGCCAAACAGGCCAAATTAAAGGAAAATGAAAAGATGTTGAGGCAAATTCACTCATTCTTCAAACAAACTCATATTCCCTATCTAGGTTTTAAAAAAAAATGCCATTCCTCCAACAGAAATATTCAGGAGTGTTTATGGTCTGCCAGATGATTGGAGTGTAATAAATGTAATTTTGCAAGCTTGTAAAATATCTTGACATTGCCTTAAAGAAACCACAATAAACAATCTGGTTGGATTGCTTTATTTCCATTTCTATACCTTATTAAGCTGGTATGCAGAAGATATAGCAGCAAAACAAGAGAAGTTTACTGATTGCTATATTAGAAATAACTGAAAATTGCTTAAAAATAAATTCTATTGTAGGTGACAATCCATTAAAGCAGCGTATACCTCTTTAAGCTTTGCTACAAGCTAGATTCTTATCTCAAATGCAGGCAGAGTGCCCATTTACTTCAATAGGAGCCGCACATACATATTCTGCAGCAAAATTTGGTCTGGTGTGTTCATTAAGGGCTTCTGAACTTAAGATGTTACTTTGACGTTCCAGAAAAGACCTGTAGTACAGATAAGCTTCTGTTGATTCTTGGTGAAGCTACCTCTATTGCTGTTTCGGGGCAAGTCCTAACACCGAGCCTGCTAGTGTTCCCCTCAAGCATGACATGCACCTACAGAATAATGAAGACATTGAACTTTTTGATTGACAGAGCCTTATAGAAGTGATGCACAGAAAAGAACAATTATTGCAACATAGTGGCAAACCCCATCTTGGATTGAAATTCCCTTTCCATCTGCAGGCAGAGAAGCATGCCAGGATTATACATGGTTTAGTAAATGGCTATTGCAGTTACACAAACATGCACAATGTTCTAGGAAGTTAAGTGCTACAACTTTAGACTCAAGAGCCTCAGCGATGTGTGCTCCTGGCAGCTCCCCAGTTGTTCAGAGTCAGTGGCTGGAACTGTGGCAACAGCTGCCTGCCCCCCTCTCCCACCTCCACCCACCCAAGGACAGGCTTTGTCATCGGGCAGATCACAGTCCTGACAGCCAGGTCCTCTCCCGCTTTGGGCCAAGCCACAGCCTTGTTGTGGCTCATGGAAGAATTTGGCCTCAGGGCCCGTTACGCACGTAGGATCCCCATCAGTCACCTCTCCTCTCCTCCCAAAGCAGCCTTGAATGACCCTCCCATGATGAGAAGGACCTTATCCCTAAGACAGCATTTCCATAGAAACTGAAATACTGTCAAGATTCAGGAACAAATAAAAGGATCAAGTAATGTTCCATGTTTGTCAACTTTGGCACAATTTGTACTATTCCAATCAGTGCTGCTCTTGTTCTCTAAAAAAGAAGCTTTTTTTCTAAGTGGAGATGCTAAATTTGTTCTCGCGCCCTAATTTGTAAAGGCCTTGCATTGCCTCTCTCCTGGCTTTATCTGGGTTACCACATCACCTCTCTCTTCCTCCTCCCACCCCATTATCCTGGGTGAGGGAAGATTTTATATTTAGGTTTTCTGCACAGTTTATGAACCTCAAACTCAGGCACTGGCACAGTCCTAGCTCCCCACAGGGCTTCCCCACCAGGGACAGACTGCAGTGGTTACGGACGAGTGAGTGCCACCATTTACACCATGGCACACCAGCTTAACCTGAATTCATTGGCACACAAAACTTGACCTACAGAAAGCAGCTGCAGAGAAGCTGATACACGGGCCCTCCACCAGCCCTCTTCCAATGACGGTGACCTCCACAAGCAGAACAAGGTGGGCAGAAGAGCTGGTGACCTCTTAGTTTTGGAGCATTTCCAGGAGCTTTCTGATGTAAATCACCTTTCTTCACTGTAAAGAGCTGAAGGCCCACGTCTCTCTCTCTGCACCTACCTTAGTCCCTCACGGATGAGCAGAGCCAGTGGGAGCAGGGTGCTTCTTGCTGCTGCCATTCAGGGCAGCAGAAAATCCGTGCTCCTGTCTGTAAGGATATCTAACACATCACCTTCAATCTGCACCAGATCTGAAAACACACATTTAAAAGGGAGTCCTCGGTTGTACAGTACTCAATAGTAGAATATTCAGAAGAATGAACAGATAGCATCTGCCCATCCATCCTCCTCTGCTCGCTATCTGTAAAGACACTGCTCACGCAGCATTAGAGCCCGCGTCAGTCCTCAGCTACACGGGTGAAGCAGCATGGCCCTCCAGGTTAAAACAACAAACTCTCCTCATAGCTACGGTGAGCCCTATCTCAGTGTGATTATGCATCTATCTAGGAATTTGTTTCATCCCCATGCCAGACATTCAGCTTCTGCAGAGAGCAGCACTGCAGCAGCAGAATGTTTCCACTGCTAGGTGCTGAATGACACAATAAAATAAAAATAAATACTCTTTCCTATAGCACCTTCTTTTGGAGGGCCTGACATGAGAAGAATACACCTTCTTATGTGGTTTGTAATCCTGGAGATCAACCCATATACAAATGGGGAAAAGGAGATACACAGAACGTGAAGGATTTCACTAAGACTAAACAAAAAGATTTCAATGGAGGCAGAAAGGAGACACAGTGCTGCAAGATTCTCTTCTGTCTTTCAGTCCCAATATTGCTTTTATTTATGGCCTTACTATCCACAGATCCTGCTGCTCCTTTCCAGGAGAAGGGACATAATTATTAACATTTTTACACCAAGACAGAGGCAACAAGAATAAACATCAGACTGTTTTAGCTGCAGTTTGACAACAGTTTCATTAAAACAAAATGGCCCCAAAGATTTGGATTATAAACAAAGCAATTAACAACGACAAAAATTTGCAGCCTATTAAAACTATTTTGGAAGCCAGGCCCTCGGCGGTATCTCAGAAGGTCACCTCAGAAGGGCACATCAGCTGCTGTCAGCGAGTCCTGCGTCTCCTTGGCTCTGGTCAGCATCAAATCCGTGCCCTGGTGCGCACCCCAAAGCAGCCTTTGAGTGACTCCATGTATTTCCAGCTCCCAGTTAATTAATTCAGCAGCTGGCTGACACCACACCCTCTTTCTCTGGCCACGTTCATTACACCAGGCCTTGGGGGAGAGCAGGGGTGCAGATGCTGTTGCCCTCTTTTATTTCTGGCATACGCCTGGAGTGCTGAGCTGGCTGACTCATGCGGGGGATTTCTCCCAACCCGGGGCCAAGGCTATTTCAGCCATCCCTGGGAAAGGTCAGGAAAGGAGGCCTGCCACGCAGACCTGGCAATCGCCTCCATTACAGCCTCCAAAATCAAAACACAGGGGAATTTAGCAGATTATCGGCAGCCCCGTTGCCTCTTTTCTGCTTGCTCTCCAGTTCTCCAGGCAGCCATGGTTCCTCACATGCCTGCTGGAGCGGGAAGGGTGCAGTACCTGGCATACATCTCTGAAAAGGTGAGTTCACCCAGGTGCACCCAACCTGGAAGGTTGGCGGCAGGCTGTGATAGCAATCATAGCCAGGCCTGCTGGTTTTGCCTCAAATTGTTTTCAAGTGTATTAAAACCAGAACTTGAAATAGCAATGCCCAGACTCTGTCTTCAGCCAGTCTTTACCTGTCACCTGCGGTTTTAGAAATGCCAGCTCTGTTGCTGGAAGTCACAGGCACTTTGCTTATTGCACACGTTGTTCTTTCAGCATCCCGAAACAATGTGACTTATTGTCTTACTCCTTTTATTTTTTCATCTTTTTTGTCTTTTTTTTTTTTCTACAAACATTTGTCAAAATCTCACTCCTCCATAAGAGCTTTGGATTCTCTGGCATAGCTTCTGTTACTGCTTCACGTATGAACTTACAGGTTTGGGTACTTATAAAGCTCTGATTTATACTCCTGAACACACATAATACACTCAAAACTTGTTACATTACTTAAACTGCCTCTATAAATTATAAAGGACTCTCTTGAAAAATTTCACATGCAGGTGACTTTTATTTCAATGTATTTTTAAAGGATGCCAGTATTTCTCTGAGGCTGGAAATATGTTGGAATGGCAGCGTGCTCATTCCACAAAGGAGAACAAGCAAGTCAGCTCATAATAAATTGTGTAGTGTTATAGTTAGATAATAGAGATACTACAGTACATGCTTTTGTTTTAAAAAGTTTTGAATTTCTGGATAGCTATGTAATGCCCAAAAGTTACTTACGTTTTAATCACTATACAGAACAGTCTGTCTATTTACCTTAATTATTCATGTTGAGGTTTTCAAGGTTCTTTGTCTTTGTGTTCCCATCCTATGAACTCATCAAGCATCAAAGTTTAGAGTTTTTAGCTTGTGTTCTGAATATATTATAGTTGGCATCACACCATAAAACACTTTGGCAGCCAAACAAATAGCTTTACATGAAACCCAACATAATCATGGGTTATTGAAATATGCTTCCTGTACATGCCTGGAATTCCCCTAATTAGCAGAGTATTTTCTAATCTGTCCAAAGTGTACCACGCCAAAACCACCATGCGTTTTCCCTCCTGTCCACCCATGGCAGTAAACAACATCGCTACATCAGTTTTGGACAGCCACCTGTAACATGAAGGGAAATGAAGCACTTAAAATCCCTGAATGTATGATTTTTGTCCCATTGACTTCATATACACATTCCTTAGCAAAAAGTCTTTCACTGGGTAACCAGGGCAACCCAAAGCAATTACACTTGATAAAACTATATAGCCACCCTTGAATTTTCATGCAGCTGCTTTGCAAGCCAAAACTACAGTTCCCAGAATGCAGCTTTCCAGCTCACTCCAGCAGAAGTTTCCTATTTTTGTTTTTATTTTTTGAAGATGAATTGTGTTTTGAGAAATGTAGTTCTGACCAGCATAATTTGCATCTACTTTATGAGACAAAAGTAGTTTTAAGACCAGTTAGACCCTAAAATCAAGGCAGCTTACAAATACAGCCCTCCACTGGCAAACGTGCAAGAAATTCCTGTGTGAAATTAATTAAAAAGTACACTTTTCAGTTATCAATGAAAATTTCTATCCAGACATGCCTCCATTATTGACACTGGAGAAGATTTCAACTATATAATGATTATTCTATACTTCATTACCCACTGTGGACCTACATTCCCAGGCAAAAGATATAGCTCCAGCTTAAAAGCTTTCTGTGGTTTTCAGCAAAGAATCTGGAAAAAAAAAAAAAAAAAGAAATACACAACCACATGCCCTTGGTGACCAATCATGCAGAATAAACAGCAGATACTGATAAACTCTGATTTCAAGGTAAGTGTGACCCATAGGCTGGAATGTATTCAAATAAATCTTTCCATATAATGAAAAAATGTTGAAGGTCAAAAACTATATGCAGATAATTCGCAAACAGCAAAAGGGACTGAAGTGTACAATAAGGTGTTCATTACAAATAAACCACCTCCTTTATTTATAAGATACAGATCTTTTAATAAAACACTTCATAAGTCTTCAAAAAAGAGAAATAGTTTGTGAAAATGAAGAAAAAAATAACATCTATTATTGTAAAACGTATGAAAATTTGAGAATATAAGACACTGGAAAAACAGATTCGCCTTCCTACATCAATTTCCATATTTTGAAACTGTGGATTAGTTTTTGAATGTGTTGAGTATTAGCTTAGATGATGCATAATCCATCTGATTTCAGCATTGATTTATGGCCTCAATTATTGATTTTTACATCAATCAAGAAATTAATATTTCAGTCTAAACACCCTTTCACATTTTCCACAATATAACTTGTCACCGTTAATCTCCAGCACTGATGTTAAACATCTCCTTGCTATCAAACTGTAAGTACAACATGGACTATATTTTCTGTGCTGCTGGAAAGAATGATTGAAGACCAAATTGATTGAAAAATCTTGATTTATCTTGTCTACAATTTTCAATAGTGTGCAGTGATTTATATACCAGAGAAGGTTCTTTGATTAGTCTAGAAAGGCTAAACATTATAGGCATTAAAATTTCAACACGAATGTTATCTCTGCAGTAAGCACAATAGTGACATCTTGTGCCTATCAATACGAGTATTAACTGAAGTTCTGACACTTCTCTGTAGAGATTTACCTCTAGAGCTTTGAGGTTTGAGGAATCAATATATAACCTACTTTGATGCAATCCACACACCAAACTACATTAAAGTAACATTAGGGCTTGCTTTAAGCTGACAAAACCCAGGAAATGGAGAGTTAAAGGCTAGAATTTTAACTTTAACCAATCCTTAAGTAATTTCAGAATCTGTAAGCAATGTGTGATTTTGTGCCACAGTAGCCAGCTAGGACAAGATTTCAGCAAGTGCCCCATTTTTGTAGGCTTTAGCTATGTTACATACCAGGTCCAATGGTTTTAAATAAACTTTAACGCTCTTCCAGAAAGCATGAATAAAAGAGATCTGTAATGTCCTCTTGAACAAAAGACACTTACCACAGCAGGGACCTCCAGCTTTGTTTCTGCCTACTTCCCTGACACAAGGCTTTGCAGAGCTGCTGTTTGGACCCTTCGCCTTCCTTCTGCTGTGGGTACAACCATTCGTCTATAGCCCAGCCCAGGAAGGACTCTGGATAAGGTGCCTGGGGCTCAAATTTCCTTGCAGCTACCAAAGGATGATGCAGTCACGTAAGTGTCCACATAAATACAAACACACCCTGTGAAGTAATCACAGTACATTAAAATTTTGTTCTTAAAGAATATTACATTACACATTCAAGGAATGTCAGTTTTGGCGGACATATATTAACTCCATTTATTTGAAATCTAAAGTGGTTCATGTTGTACAAAACCTTTCTAATACAAGTTCCACCATATCCACTGAACTGGGCAAAAACCTCCAATGCTCTCCATGCTACAGGCTTCTCTTGTGGCCTAAGTGATCCAAACAACGTATGTCCATGATAGGTTATGAATAGGAAGGGTCTTAGGGGGGCCAGGAGACCCAGACTACTTCCTAGGCACATTGCAAAAAATATCTGACCCTGGAAACATCCAACTTCCCCTGCACCCCACCCAGAGATAACTTAAATCCTACACATCAGGTGTGTATATTTTTCCCCCACAGCCCACAAAGAACCTATTCTCTCTTGTCTTTGGGGTTGCTCATAACCTTCTATTTTCAGATATATACACTGCTTAGACATTAACAGCAAAACATACCGTGACGTAAAAAACATGTCAACAGAACATCATTGATAGAGGTACCACCTTTTCTACGAAGCATCAGGATGCTTTTCAAGCAGGACTCCCTGCTCAGCCCTGAAGGACCTTCCAGGCAGAACTTAGAAGCTGTCGAGCAGAATAATAATATTTATTGTAACTTAGCACAAGGAAAGGAAGACATACATTGTAGAAAAAAAAAAGATAAAAGACCACAGGACTCAGTAAGGTTGGACACAATTAACATAGTTGAATTTAGCCAGAAGAGCTGGTTTTGTTGGTTTTGAAAATGTATATTGTGTCATTTGTGTTTTCAACAGGTTAAGACTACCAGCTGGGAATTGCTAGCAGGCACCCAAGGGCACCCTAACACTATTTAAGAACACTGACTGCAAGTTGAAGTAACTCGGAAGGAACAATGCAAAGATTCCCTTATCTTCAGGCCTCTCAGAAACAACAGAGAAAGCTTCTGCCAGCACCACAGAAACAATGAAGAAAGCCAATTTGCAAGGCCAAATAGATCCCACAAATGCTACCTACAGCCTCACTCCCCACCCCATCCCCCCCCCCAAAAAAAAAACAAAACAACACACCTTCACGAGACAAAGTGTTGCTTGCCAAATCCTCAGCTTTCACACTTATTCTACTTAGATATTGATGAAGCCAAATGACTTTTATGTGATTTGGTGAGGTTACCGCCCATACAGGTAAAGCTGCAAATCAGTCACAGCAGCGGATGTTCACATAGCCAAAACTTTCACTACTGCACGCAGTAAGTGTATGCATCCTCACCAAATAAAACCTCATTTTTAAAGAGCTTCCACTCCCAAGTTTCTTCTACAAGAGAGATAACTTAGATAATGTTACTAAGATTGACATTTAAAAATTGCATAGACTGAAACAAGATTAAGAACAATTCTGAAGAGTACATGTTCAGATTTTTCTTCTTACATTACTGTGTACTTTCTACATTTGTACTTCACCTGCACTAACATTTGAGGAAGATAAATGAGATAATGGGTGCATTTGGCCCAGGATTCATCTGCTTGTGTAACTCAGACCTAATTGCAGGTCTGCACTGCAGTCCTTAAACTCTTTTGTAGAGAGCATGCATAATCAACAGACTTAGATGATTGTACTAATACCACAGTTCAATGCCTTGAGCAAACACACTATTATAATTTTGCACCAATTTGAAAATATCCATTTAAATGTTAAATGAAGAGGAACTAATCAATAAAAACATGCATACAGTCTCTGGGGAAGTACACTGGAAAAGACAACAATAATCTGCCATTAACATGCAAATAAAGACACAGCAGGAAACAATAACAATATTGACTACACTGTCGTACTTTAGGAAGAATGTTTTACTAAAATTTGGGCCAAATTCAACTCTGATTTAAATCAGTGTAAACACAGACCAGCTCAACATGACACAGTGGGGAAAGGAACATATCATCTGAACACTGGAGGCATGCAGACTGCTACTGATGCTGGTGATTGGCAAGACTGACCCTGTGCTGTATTTGGTGTAAGGCACTGTACAAATATTTTTAATTAGATTGCCTAAAGAACTTAGCATCTGAGACTACACACAAACTGAATATGGAGCGAAAGTAAGAAATCACATAATGCACAAGAAAAGAGCATAAACTGGCCAAGAACATTTTTTCCATGTAGCTAGTTCTTTTTTTATGTTAACATAAACACTGCTATGCATCTATAGCCTTCCACTTAAGGCTAGTGAGCTAGCTCCTTGAAGGTGCTCAGCAGAAACAGATATTAAATAAAGGATTAAGTCACAAGTGTGGAGAATATAAGGCCAGAATTCTCTATACCAGAGAAAATAAAACTCGTCTATCTGGGGAAATGATTTGGCTGACTTCAGTGGAAATCAGAGAAACCATAGGCAAGAGCATATAAATTGGTAACATCATAGGTGTGAAAACATCTGAATGCAAAGCCTGAATTTTTCTGAGGTAGGAAAGGATGAGATATCTGAAGAATAACGAAACCTGGAAAGATAGGTAAGGAAGGTTGTTGCAAGGGGCTACAACAGATAAATGGGATGCACAGGAAGAAAGGAGTAAAGCTCACAATAACCAAGATACAGACAAAAAGAGGATTTCTTTTCAGGTCTAGACTGCTAGATGATTTGACAACAGCTCATGCTTAAAACCCACAATCCATGCTACAGGATAACACTTGGGCTCCCTGTTACACTATTCAGCTTTAACTAATCTTCTGTCAGGCTATTGCTATTGAAGTGAAAAAAATAGCTCATTCAAGAGTCAAAATCTACATCTGGAAATTCACTGTTAATCAATACTGGCTTGTCCGGTGAATACACAAATGCAGTAGCCTGGAACAGTCAGATATTCCTGGAAAGTAAAGATTTTTGCATTCAGTAAGATGGAAAGGTGTCTTCTAACTCAAAACGATGAGTATTTTTCCACGTTTTGGGGCCTCATCTTGCTGGCAACAGTACAACCTCCCTAGCGTACATCATGCTGACATTGGAAAAGTGAAAAAAAAACGCAATGTACTTCTCTGTGTTATTCCAAACACTGCCAGTCACAGATTGACATCTTCAGGCTGTAGAGAGATTTCTCTTTGCTCCTCTTGCTGTGTTTTCGTCTGCCTTGAGAGCCTTTGCACTGCACAGGAGGAAGCTACATTTCAGTCCTTAGGACTGACCTTTCCTCCAGCTCTTCAGAACTGGCACAGAGGAAGGTAAAATTTAAATGAATATTTGAAAAACAAAAGGAATTTTCTATCAGTAGAGTCATGTTGGAACAATCTATTCACCCTTGGATGCGGCTA
The DNA here is from genome assembly GCF_964034855.1 of Anser brachyrhynchus. NCBI lineage: Eukaryota > Metazoa > Chordata > Aves > Anseriformes > Anatidae > Anser > Anser brachyrhynchus. The sequence goes on from NC_137695.1 coordinate 9,612,095, forward strand.
GATAAGGTTGAAGGCTTATTCAGCTGAGATGCTCCACCTAGAAAGAAAAAAATGGACTCCAATATGACAAAAAACCTTTTGTGACAATGGCATGAACTCAAGCATCACCCTGGCTTCTTTTCCCCTCTTGCAAGGTGGTGCATAAGTAGAAGTTAAATCAGCAGTTTGTTTGCCAAAGTTTCTTTGTCTTCCTTTTAGCAACGACTTATTTTCTTCAACAGCCAACAAGTATCTTCAGGATTGTGCTGGAAATAGTAATGAGTATTGTTAAGGACAAAACCCAGAGCTTCCTAACTAATCCACTCTGAATTGAAGATCTCGTCTAACTCGGAAATATCTGGCTTTTTTCTCTGCAGCCAGGTAACTCTACTAGCAGGGCTGGACATTGGTTAGTCATCATTAATAAAAACAACTACAAAAAAAAAAAAAAGAACAAATAAGTAGTCCCCCCACAGATGCTGTAAAACAGGTAAAGACTCCTCATCTCTTTTCACATTTATTTATAAAACCTGGCACAGACTCCCTTATGGTGCCCTTAAAAAAAAAAATCACTCGTTACATAGTATTTTAGCAATTGCCACCTAATTTATCTGTTTGATAAATCTTACTTTAGATGATCAGCCCATCTCTTACACCTGATCTCAGTGAAACCTTTAAATTTAGCTTGAGAATAAAATATTGAATACTGTTCCTATTTATACATTTCTGTGACCACAGTTAAAAAAAAAAAATACCTGATGAATCAGACAAAAGGAGCACTGGCATTGGCCCACGCTCTGATCTCACTCAAGCCAGCCTGCTGCCTGATTAATGAGTTGTGATATCATAGTCTGTGAGGAGGCATACATAAGTGGCAAGAAGAATAATAGCACTAGACACTGTCAGGCTGGCTCTGTCTAAATCTGGGGAAAGGAAAAAAAAGGGTTATGGTACAGGTTCTGATAAAGGAAGAAGAAAATCCTTTATATGTCAAGGTAGCTGGATTTTTGGAAGGCTTTTTCTTCCAATAAATATATTATAAAACTAGCCCTTTCCCCAAACTGCAGAAGATTTTTATTGAAGTGCTTTAAACCATTAGTAGTTACTTGAAAAACAAAGGGTATATTTAACCTGAAGAAGTCATTGTAGCTGACACCTTTCAAGATTGCTCTGTGTTTTGCTTACAAACTGGCAAAAGGAATATCCACAGTTTCTCAGAGAAAGACGTTTCTCAGAGCTCTTTGAAAACAAAAACCAATGTGTCAGGGGAGAAGGATATTTCAAGGTCAGAGCTGGCTGGAGACTCATTTCTGTCTCTTATGATGAATTTCTTAATCATTTTCAAATATGGTATTTGATACATATTGTTAATGTTTTCACTTAGCCCTACCGGCCTTTGGAGTTTGTAAGAGACTATGAAGAGAAAAGTGTTTTCTTTTTAAATTATTGGACTGGAATTCAGGACTGCATTTATCCCTGGTTCTTACACAGATTTCCTAAATTACTTCAGAGAAATTTTTCCCCCACATCTCAAAGTTCCAGCTGCAAATCATGGATAATAAAATAGAAGACTTTTGTTCTACATTCATTAAAATATATATGGGGTGTGAAGACATTTGATCTTGTTTATATGATAGTTTCAAGTGCCCTAGGGCTCTAGTGTGCCGTAGTATTAAGCTTTCTCAATAAGAGCTCACTGGTCACGAGCTCCTGGCCAGACCTGCTCCCTAAGTCTTAGGGAGGGAGCAGGTGTCCCCTTGACTGTAAATGGCAAGGAAAGACGCATGAAAAGTTTGTGGAGACTGTCCTGTGGATGGAAATATCCCTAGGTCTCACTGGCTGCTGCTGTCTCTGCTTCAGCTACCTGGGAAATGAAGCAAACAGATATTAATGATAGCTTGAAGAAACCCAAAAAGAAAAGGGGTGTTTGGAGGCTGGATTCAGGGAAGCAGTTCCCTGGGCATATATCTACCTATCTCACCAAACTAGAGCTGGGAATAGGCATGCTGGTAGGGTTGCATACAGATCTCCTTGGTATCAGGCCCGGGGTGGCAGTCAGGAGCAGATGGCTAAGGACTGGGCTGGTACAAGATGATCCCTCTCCAAACATATGTTCTCAAACACCAAACAACCCATGGCTTAGGGGTTTCCTCCAGATGTTTGGGGTCCCACAGGCTTTTCCCATGGTTGTTTTCATGATTTCTCAGCAGAACAGGACAAGTTCTGCTAGAAGGATTAAGGCTGGAGAAGATCCTTTTGTGTGGCAAGGGAGAGCAATGGTGTTCTTATCTCAGGTTTTCTTTCTTCAGACTTTCTTATAACTTTGTGAAAGGCAGTCACCTAGAATAAGTTATGGAACCAATGTAAGAAAGGACTTCCTGGACCCCTCTTGAAACCCTTCACAGGAAAATGCTGTGCTTGGTAACATTGTAAGGAAATCCTTAAAAACTTCCATACATTACCCAGTAATGTTGGTGAAAAAGACTCTGTCTCCCATGGAAATAGAGTAAGATCACAACAAACCCAACAACAACAACAACAAAATATAGAACAAGTGCTACCATTTTACTGCATTTTAGAAAAGTTATGGACTTAAACTCCGTGTGCAAATTAATATAAACACTTTGTTTAAGTCTACCAGATGGGTAATATCTTTCCTTAAAACTAACCGGCTTCCAGGGATTGATTTTTACCATAGAGATTCCAGTTTATAGCACCATTTTTCTAAGTGAATCCCTACACTAGAGTATAATTTAGATGATGGATCCCTCTCAATTACTGTCCATTAGAAGACAGGAAAACATTAAGTTCAAGTGAGGATTATGAGAATTATGGGTTACCCTTTAAGTGAAGAGATTGTAAGTGAAAATTAATTTTTAACATGTTCATTTCTGATGGTGTGGAGCATGATTTTGAGCAAAAAAGCTTACCTAAAAAAATACTTTTAAAATAAAAACATCTTCACCGTAAAACCGTCTAAGTGAAAAGGCCCCATACAATAAAAATTGCTAAGTATTTCACATGACTTCCTTACCTGATTTTCAAGGTAGAGAATCTGGTATGTGGTACAGATGTTGTGAGCATGTAGATGTCCAAGGGCAGTGAGACAGCACCAGTGTTGTCCAGCACTGGGGTAGCACCTTCAAGAAACACTGGTGATGAATGCACACATTTTTGTATAAGCCAAAGTAGAAGCTGAAAGCTTGTACCTGCATACATTACAGAGATGTACATTACATTACAAAATTTGAACCAACTCACTAAATTTTAAACTAAATTATTCCCTTTACAAATTCCATATTTTCTCACACAGATATGCCTAGCATTTGCAGTTCTTCATTTTAATTACTTGTTTATCTAATTTGCTTAGGAAGTTCAGGAAAACAGAAATGCAATCCCTTTCCTATAATCTTGACAGTCAGACTAATTTGAAGACATACCATGACCATCTTGGGTTTGAAAGACTTTTTCCAATCCACTATTTCAAAATTGGTTAAAATGAACTTAGGATTCTTTCAGACTGTTTTCTTTTGTTTTGTTTTTTTTTGACAGGATAGCTTAATAAGAAACATCATTTGTTTACCTCTTGAAAATAACTAGAAAATCTTTTTCCCTCTGTACAGACCCATGTGGAAACAGGAGAAGATGAACATTTTGTGTGACACAAAGAACAATTGCTCTGCAGCTGCAGCTGCTGCCATGACCCTCAGGCTACACTAGAGTCATGGCCCACTTCCTTTCCCCTATAGGAATCTTTTGGTTAATGTATCCATTTAGTTTACAGCCCAAGTATAAATCCTATTTTATGCCAACTTGCTGAGAATTTCATTGTTGGTTGCTATCTATGCAGCCTGCACGTCCCCATATAATAAAACTCCTGCATTTAAGCCTTTCCTGACACTACAAGAAATTCTAGGAATTTCTCTGGCAAAGTCTTCATCCTAGTGATGTGATTGATACAACTCATAGGGCCAGGAAGTCCTGTCGGTCCATTTATTTGCTCAGTGTATCTGTCTGGAAGGACTGAATTTGTCCACCTATGTAATAGCTTTGTTAATATTCAATAGTTATCATTCAACAGCTTTCAGAACAAATAACTAACACAAAACAGTCCTAGGAAATAAAATGAACAAATAAGTGATTATTTTATAGATGTCCATGCATGCTCAATATTGTCCATGATTTGCACCTTCTGGGCAAAGATCTTCACAGCACATCTATGAACACAACAGAGCTCTCAACGCTTGGTACTGAATATGAAGGCATGTTACAGAGAAGGGAGAAGTCCTGATGCCAGGTGAAATATTGGCCTCTCCAAAGTCAAAAGATGTTTTGGTTTTGACTTAAATAGAAAGAGGAATTGAGATCAATTTCCTGATTTTTTTTCTTTCTTTTTTTTTTTCTTTTGACTTCTTGTGAAACTGGGACTCATCCACTCCTCCTCGTTTTGGCTGTACTCCAGCATGTACACATGCAACAGGGATTGACAACAATAAATATGCTTTTATTGAAAATTTGCCCATTATTAATAAAGTTGATGACTCATTACTCTTTCAATATGATGTTAACATCAGAATAAAGCTAGCCTTTTATTGCTATGGGTCTTTTGTTTTACTTCAAAGTTCTGTTGTTCTTGCCAATGGTTTAAATCTATAAGAAAATGAGATCATCACAAACACTGCTGCAATGACACTAGTTCAACCCCTGTCTATTCCAGCCAGTGACAGTTTTTCCATTCTGAATTGGAGTAGGATCAACCCCACTGTAAATCACTGGAAACTTTCAACTTCATGTTGTTATTTCACGACATCAGATTAGGACTCCTCCATAACTATATAATCCACTAAGGATTTGATATATGCATATGCTATTCTAGATGCAGATTTCTTTACCGTCTTTCTGCAAAAGGTGGCAAAAGCAAAGTCCATAATGATGCTGCACGATGTTCCAAGGCTGGGCAATGTGTGGCTACAAGGCAGTCTCTTCCCCTTTTCCTGCATCCCAGTGCTCATTACATATATATTTAGAGCATATTGAGACCAAGAATGCACTGGGATGGAGATGGCAAACCAAACAGCAACCAAATATACTTCAGTAATTGGCCATGAAATAATGACATTCTATCAAATTAAAACTGGAATATTAATTTCTCTGATCTTGTAGCTTGAAGTAGTTTCTCAAATCTGAGGTCTGGATGGTGTTTTTTTTTAGAGTGACCTCAGTTTACCAAGTCCTTATGCCTACAAGCAACTTCTGTCTATTTTATGTTCTTTGACTTCAAGACTGTCCAAGACCCATGACATGAAAATTTGAATCATGGAACTTACTTTTACTCTGCAGCAGAAAGAAGATGTAAACATAATACGACCTCAATTTAAAAAATGAGAGGCAAGAGATTCTAAAAGAGCATACAGCTGAGTAGAGCTGGTACTTCTCTGGGACACAGGAAACCTAACCTGACACCAAACTGTGTGGTGCAGTTGACATGCCGGAGGGAAGGAATGGATGCAGAGGGACCTGGACAGACTTGGTAGGTGGATCTCTGCAACCCTTATGAGGGTCAACACGGCTAAGTGTAAGGTCCTCAGTCTGGGCTGGGACAATCCCAAGCACAAATACAGGCTGGGCGGGGAATAGATTGAGAGCAGCCCTGAGGAGAAAGACCTGGGGGGGGTGGGGTGGGAGGATGAGAAGCTCAACATGACCCAGCAGTGTGTGTTCACAGACCAGAAAGTCAACCTTATCCTGGGCTGTATCTAAAGCAATGTGGCCAGCAGGGCAAGGGAGGTGATTCTCCTCCTCTGCTCTGCTCTCGTGAAACTCTACCTGGAGCCCTGCACCGAGCACTGGGCCACCAGCACAAAAAGGACATGGACATATTAGAGCGAGTCCAGAGGAGGGCCACAAAGATGATCAGAGGCTGGAGTACCTCCCCTAAAAAGTCAGGCTGAGCAGGCTGGGATTGTCCAGCCTGGAGAAGAGAAGGCTCTGGAGGCAACTTAGAGTGGCCTTCCAGTGCCTAAAGGGGGCCTACAGGAAAGGTGGGGAGGGACTCTTTGTCAGGAAGTGTAGTGACAGGACAAGGGAGAATGGCTTTAAACTAAATAAATAAATAAATAAATAAATAAAGTAGATCTAGATTAGACATTGGGAAGAAATTCTTTCCTATGAGGATCGTGAGGCCTGGCCCAGGCTGCCCAGAGGAGCTGTGGCTGCCCGATCCCTGGCAGTGCCCAAGGCCAGGCTGGATGGGGCTGGGGGCAGCCTGGGCTGCTGGGAGGGGTCCCTGACTATGGCAGGGATTGGAACCAGATGATCTTTAAGGTCTATCCTAATCCAAAACATTCTGTGATTCTATGATTCTACCCTCAAGGACACACTCAGCATTTATCCAGGTAGGTTTTGTATTTTCCCTATCCTCATTCAGATAAATCTGATGAGCAAGCTGCAGTTCCCCTTCTTTATGATAAAGCTGATACTAGTTGCTATAGAAAACCCTTGTCATTGAGTTTAAAAAAAAGAGAGAGAGAGAGAGAGAGAGAGAGAGAGAGGAAAATTCCCAGGCTGTATCTGAAATGAAGCATCTGAATATCTAGCACAACCCATACATCCAGAAACCTAAGAATTCCTTCCTTCTACCAAATTGCAGGAAACATCTCATCTCATTAATGCCACTCTTTCTTAGAATCTTTTAAATATGTATTTTTCATTAAAATTCTAATTCTTGATAAACTGAAAGCAAGATCTGGTGACAAAGAGGTTATAATTAATCTAGCAAGAGCAGTCAAAGAAATCCATGTAATTGAAGGCGAATGTATGAATGAGGGGACTAATGCTACAGAACTTCCAAAGTCTTTTCTGTGGAATTAATACTACAGAGACCCATAAAAGATTAATCAAGATAAGCAATCAATAACTTCTCAAGTGCTAATAAGCACTGCCATGTTCCATGATATGTTGAGCAGTTTATCATGTTTAACCATATGAAGATTTATAGAAAATCCATTGTTAAAACCAAAGGATGAGGTAATGCACCACTTAGTAAATGAAGTGCAATTAAAATTTATGCTTGATATTACACATTCAAAAGATCTGTAAAAATCATTTTGATTTCCTCTTTTTAAAGAAAAGAAATTAAGGTACTAGTTGCACTGTTCAGTCAGTAGTCCTGGGAGATCAGTGAAGACAACAATGGTATTCTTCAAGTTAATATCTGCTTTCAAGTGAAAGGAGATGATATAGCCTTAAAAATTGTTAAGCTTTCTTCTCACTTCATTTTAGTCAGTGATCAAAATTTGCTTGAAATTTTTGAAAGTTAAATAGAATACCTATTAGGAACATGGAGGTCTCTGCTATCCATCAATCTGATAGATTTGCAGGTCAGATGAGCGAATGACTTAATGGCTAATTAATAGTCCATAAACTATAGGTCTTGACCTTAGGGTCACTGTGACAGAACTCCACTCTACAGCATATAATTAATTAAAACCATCAAATTATGTATTTAGTAAATCAATTCTTTAACAATATTAAGATCTCTCAAATGTATTGACATTATTTGTTATTTATTTATATGTCAATGGGCAGCAAATATATTCTCACAACTATACCATAAGCATCCTTAGTAAATTTAACAAAGTTACAGTACCAAAATGTATACCAATCTTATTCTTTTACTTATAACTATTGTTTGGTTGGTTTTACGTTTGTTTGGGGGAATAATTAGTAGTTCAAGATTCCCCTCCAATACTCAGCAAAAATTTTAATTTAAAAATCTCTGTATCACAGACATTTCATACAAAAGAAAAAGCTTAAGATCCTGTCTGCTTCCTTGATAAATTTCTTACTCTAATAAGGCTTGTATTAAAAATAGTAACACTCACTATGTACATCACTTTGCCTTTGCAATGCCCTGTACCACATATTTAAGCTTATATCTAACTGCATACACATGTATGTGTACCAAATCATTTCTATGCTCCTCTTATTGTCATACCTAAGGCCCAGCTGCTTCATGTTTTCCTGTAAATTGCAGATAATGATAAAGGAGAGAAAATAAGCAAACTACACATTTTTCCAAGGAGTGTACAAAATGACAATCAAATTTCATCAAGCAGGAATCAGATTTTCAAGATACTGAGTGAGGTGTAGTCAAGACAGGTCTGTCAAGACACCAGTTAAGACAGGTGACTGTCACCTTGCAGGACTGAGGACAGTCACATATCTAACACGACCTGGATGCAGAGAGAGGGGCCAGGCTTAAGTATCTCAATGGACTCATAAAAAGGCTAGGATGAAAAGGAATTGAATCCAAGCCTCTGACAACTCATGAGAATGCCTAGCTATGAGTACTCACCCTGTTTGATACGATAAACTCCTTTATTTCATCACTACTGCTCACAGGGAGGAGTGCACTTATGTGTCCAGATGCACAGGCTTTCGATTGCCCACTGGATGTACCTGCTACTTTCCCTTAACATGGGAAACTGAAGTTCCTAACTTCTGGTGTTCTAAATCACACCTAAATTAGCTGCCTTAAATAAACAGTGTGATTTACCTCCCTCCATGGACAATAAATTATCCAGACAAATGTATTGCTATAAATTAAATCATTATGATAGATTGAAATCATTATGACAATTGAGGGTGCGTAGCACCTAATTAATTAAGTGGCATATTCATCTACAATTAGCAAATAAGCCCTCAAATCTTGGCATGGGTACTGTAAAGTCTATAAGGCATGACTATGCAATTAAAATGAAGCATGGTTCTTTTTCACGATGGCTTCTTTGGGAAAACATTCACTCTAACCTAAACTCACAAATTGCTCTGACTCACCTGAAATAACATTTTTCCAAACAAATATAGTTCTCAGAAGGCACAAGAAGGATTAGTAAGTTTATATTAGAGACATACATTGTGGGGACATCACTTTTTTTTTTTTTTTTTTTTACAGTAAAATTAGCTAGTTCTTTCTAACCAATTTTTCTTCAGACTGGTACAAATCCCCCTATACCACCTATAATTGCATATATAATATTTCAGGAATAAAGTGTTCCATAAACATTTACAGCCAAGGCAAGTTTGTTTGCAAAGTGAGACTGTTTCCTTCCCTGATACAAGTAGTACGAGTACAACGTTCTACACTGCATTACTCTGCCTGACACAGAAGTTGTAGACCCTGACTGAGTTGGACTAGGATTTCCTAACAGCTATGATCACACCAACTGGGAAAAAAATAAAAATAAAAATATTCTGTTAAATACTGTACAATGCTTCCATTGATTAGAACAGAGTTGGTTAAACTACCTCTGAAGCTTTCCTCCCTTTAAGTCAAGCATAGTTTTTGCAATATCAACTTCTTAGCGTAATCTTCCAACCACCCAACAAGCATTACCTATGGCAAACACGTTCCTTCTTGGCATCTGTAGGGCATAATGTTCACTGTGTTTATAGTGACAGTTTTAATGTATTATTATATTAAATGTTTCAGGCACTTTCACTTACCTTTCAGAATTAAAAATTAATCAATTCTGTGATTGTGGACATCTAAACAAAATGTATTGATCCCATTCATTCTTAAAAGCAAGATACTATGTTGTACTTCAATATGTCATATGTTAAGGCTAGCTTATTGATCACATTTTGAGAACTTTTGATAATCCATTGGAATTTAAGATACAGAGTAAGTGTAAGATTTTCATTATGATGGTGTGTCCACAGAAGCTACAATCTTGTGCATTGACAAGCTTTTGTTTGCACTGAGATCCATTCTTATTGTACAAAAAGGCTCAGCCTGAGGACCATTACCCATTTTAGTGTTTCCACTCATTGTTCTGGGACCACACATGCATGCTGGGAGTATTCTACATGTAAGGAACAAGTCGTAAAAACTAGGAGCAGACTTGAATAGATTTCGCAGACTTATACTGCAACTCTGCAGAATCCAGTTAGATTTCTGAGCACTATCTTACTGAATCCAGTTACTGACTTGCACATTTAGAGCTGCTAACCTTTTCAAACCAAGGCCAACATAGTTCTGATTCTTTAGAGCTTGCGACAATGTTGGCCTCATTATATACTAGAGGATAAATTTCATGTAGTACCAACAGCTTATGGAACCTAGATGCTACACCGAGGGTCTCAAAACTCAGAAAGATGAAGCAAGATTGTGCACTGTTGCTCACAAATACACAAGCACATCATGAATCTGGAGGCATCAAGCAATGAGTCTACACTCTTACCAAAGAGTGTACTGTTTTCAAGATTTACAGCTCCATATTGCTCAGCCCTGGACTATTTATATAGCAAAGAATGGAATTTTTAGGAAAAAAAAAAATGTAACATTGTACAAGTACATTCATCAATACCAAAATTATAATCTTACATTGCCTCATTTTCTTTGGATATGTATTTCTCAATGGATGGACAAAAATTGAACCATATATTGCAGTTGATATGAATCAAAGATCAAATGCGAAATACACAAACAGAGCATGCTGGAAACATGCCACTTACATAGTAGTTTGTTGAAATGGGAATAGACTGACTTAGAAGAAAGGAATGAATCATTTCTGTATACTGCTGGGAACCACCAGTTTGGCAACATGATCTCAGAGAAGATGGCACATACCCTAAAACCACTCTTCTGTGCCTGTATTGCTTGTTGCTGCTCTGCAACATTACCACTGAAGTGTCTTTTGTAAGTAATAAATGTTATGTAAATAAAAACACACATAAATAAATTATAGCGCTCCAGGCAAAAGAGAGCTTATATTATAATATCATAAATTATGAAGATTGTAATTGCTACAGCCAATAACATTTTAAAACAGAACTGTGCTGATAAATATGTGTGATAAGGCTGAGTAAGGCTAACTTAGTTTCAGAGTGGAGTAAATCTGTTGATTCAAATCAATGTAATTATAAAAGTAAGATAATATGGCGAAGGCCTCATAAAGTCACCAGCTTGCTCCCAGTCCTTTTATAATGAAACGAAAGAGGAATGTAAATGAAATCTGAATGAAATCTGTGCAAGATTCTAAAAAAAAAAAAAAAAGAAAAGAAAAAAATTTGCATATAGAATCCAAAAGATGCTGAACTCCCACACTTCTTTTGAGTACCTTTCTTCTCTAGCTACTTTTAAGAAATCAATACATTCCTTTTAGAAGAAATAAATCAGTGAATTCCTATTTACAAAATGTGGAGGGAAACAGAAGCTATGGGTTTATTCTAGATCATTTCCTGAAATGTGATGGTTTAAATTAAATATAAAGTCTGTTTGAACATGCCATAAACAAACACAGAACTTTACTTTGCAAAACAAAACAAAAATACAGCCCTGTCTGCCTATATAGGAGGTTTCTCAAACTGCTTGCTGATTCATCATTATAGGGTGGAGGCAAAATCAAATTTTTTTTTCTAAAATCCTAAAGTATTGATAAAAAGAGATTAGGTTTCAACTTGTTCCTGCTTTAATGGAAAATGTAAAAGGGTTAAACAATTTTTAAAACAAAATTCAAAAAGTGGACTGTCACCCACTTTTCCCTTAGAGGCAATTACATCTTGTTATAAATACAGATCTTTATGTTCCCATATCTGCAGTCCATTAACATGGTAGCAACTGCTTGGTGCTATAAATGTCTCTAACAAATCTTTAGGGAAGGCAGAACTGATAAAAAACAGTGACATTTCTCAGTTTGCATTCTGAAGGTCTTCTGATTTCCCCTCAAACAATTTCCTTCTAATTATCTGTCCATCTCTGAGGTGACCTCCTCTGGCCTAGCCTAAAGGTCTGTCTCTCCACCTTCTACCAATCCTGCTAGATCTAAGATGTCTCTATTTTATGATATTATCAATCCTCAAGACCACTTAGTAGCACACCTCAGCAGGCAAATTTTCTTTGGTGAAGGCCACTTAACTCAAATATTGTATGACTCAGTATGAATAGTACCACACTTCTTTTCCTTGCTACTTGTTACACATGCCTTTTTGTTGTTGAAATCCTCATCATTTTCCCTTGTGGATTCCTCATATCCAGACCCTGAAGCTTCTCCAAATTCTACACTCCAGCTGTGCCTGTGTTTTTCACCCTCACTCCTAAGACTTGACTTAACTTCCCATCTTCCATGATACATTCTTGCTCTTCTCAACCCTTCCAGCTCAGTTGCACTGGAATCTCAGCTCCATACATCTCTCTTTCAGTATGTCTCCTCAAATCTCCCACATCCATGTTTCTTCTTTCTTTCAAAGCTTTCTTTCAAAGTCACATCTCCACTTTCATCTCCTCCTACACTCCTTAGCTCTGGCAAATCTATCCTCTTCATCACCTTTCATGTATATTTCTTACTTTGTGCCACCCAATTTGTTTGGAACAAACTCAATTAGTTGTCAAATTCTCTCCCTCTCCTTCTTAAACTATGGAATAAAAATTTCACCATTACTAGATACATAAGCCATTCAGGTTAGCATGGGTGCATATTATGGCTATCTCTTGTCTTAACCATAACATGCTGTTGATGTCTGGGGAAGTAGCTACAGCTGATGGGGGCTTAAATAGGATAAGTCACAAAGCCCAGTTTCTAGAAATCATAATCTTTGGAATAAAACCATATCTAAGAAATTATCAATACTGCCTCTAAGCACATGTATGGAGCCCCTCAAATTCTCTGCAACATTTAAAAAAAGAAACTTAAAATTGACTTCATATACAATCTCTTATCAGAGCTGAGATTTTTACCCAGTAATATTTGTTAAAAAGAACGTATAATTCTCCATTACAATTTACTGTTGGGGAACCAAAAGAATGCCCTAGGTATGCCATACGTATTGAATACATGATATTTGCCGGACTTTTGTAGCTTTCTGCAGGCATCATGCTATGTGGTAATACTAAGAAATTGTCCTAAGGGTTTGACATTAGTTCAAATCTCAGAGCTTTGATTGCCATCCAGACTAACAGCATTTTGTAATCATGCCAAATTAATAAAAATGCCTCCTTGATACAATTCACCTGGCCTTGTATTACCTGTCTGTGCCCATTTGCAGCAGAAGAACAATGTAATTTCAATTTTGAGATTCCAGAGAGAGTTCAAAAGACATTTCACTCCACTTGGGAATATTCATTTATCTCTACTACATAAAAACCATAAAATTAGGGTAACAAACAACTCCTCTGCTGTAACCTAAGCTTGTCTATGCAGGCAATTGTTTGTCTTCTACTAAGTCAAAATGTAATCACATTGTAGATTCCTTATATCTAACAAATATGGGTACAACTTGCTTTTTCCAACTATTATGTTTTAAAATTTCATATTTACTCAATCTATGTGAACCCATGGATTTTGCACCAGAGAACTTTTTTTTATTCATTTAAGTCAAGAAAGTTTTCTAGAAGAAAAGTATTTTAATGAAATTCTTTGTGTCTTTAGACATATCCCAGTATTTATTGTAAAAAAAGAGCAAAAAAAAATTGCATATGGAAATGCAAATACATCAAAATACATTAGAGCCACCTAACTACAAAAGGAAGGAAAGGAGACTTTAAGTTAATAAATAATAGGAAAACTCTGGTCTATCTAAAAATATATCAGCAGAGGAAATTAGTTTAAAGGCAGTGTGGTTTGTTGGCTTATTTTAGAGTATAAAGAGTGGGGAAATGAGATAGATTTCAAAGACAGAAAATCTCACACCATAAAGTCAATCCAAATTAAAATGGTGGCTGAATCTAGATGCACCATGGAAAATTGAAAGATTTTTAGTTCATGAGAGCATTAAATATCTAAATTATTAACATATAATGCAACTACCAGAGCCACAAACCCTAAAATTCTGCAATGTCCCCATCCTCGAAACTAGTAGCTCCAAAGACAGAATGATTAGAAGCAATGGTAAAGCACTGCTAGAACTGCAAATGAAACTAAATCACTTCCAAAAACAAAAGCTTTGCTATTACAGTATACATGGCCTGTATCTCATACACATTCTTGAATTATCCTAAGTAGGCATAGCCACCCCACTCAGTCAAATGCCTTTTCCAGGTGTAGCTCACAAATGGGATATCTGTGTTGCAGCTCCATGATTTCCACAGGAAAGCTTATCTACGATAAAACAAGTTCCTTCTATTCAAAAAAAAAAAATCCCCTATAAATTCCAAAGATAATTCTTTCAACTTTGAATGCTGGTAATCTGGTATAAGTCTTACCCCATATAATGGAGAAACAGTAACATGCCATCAGGACACTTCATGCTATTTATTGTAGAGATACAAAAGTATTTCAACATCTACCTTACCCCCAAAGCTCATTAACACATGAATTTGCAAATGTTATGTATGTCCTTATGCACAGTATAATATTCTAATAATATTATTAATATGTTGATATTAATAATATTGGCTTATGGTCAGAAACACCTGGTTGCAAAAATCACATTCTTTTCTTCTGAAGGCAAAAGATAAAAGTCTACTTTTGAAAAGGGAGCATGACAACTTGAATGGAATGCTGATCTGCTTTCATACTGTGCCAAATTTCTCTAATATCAACTCTGGAGTTTCACTACATATCATTGAGTCCCACTTCTAAGGGCACCTCTACACTTTCTTGGACAATTTTCTTCTTATACATTGTAATCATTAAAAATAACTTAATCCTGTCTTCATATGCATACCTTGTCCTCACTAAATCTTACTAAATCGATATATAACATTCAACTAATTTTATTTATTTTACTAGGCTTTGGAATCACCCTTTATTTTATTAAAGAGAAATGTTCATTGTTACCAGAGATCTGAAATAGGTTTATACATTATCACTACAGCAAATGTGCATGTTGTCATCTCGGGCAGCTGACATATTTAAGAAAGTTTGGAGATGTCACTGTTTACTCATTAATTCCAAATGTGGAAGAACTTGATGATCCTTGTAGGTTCCTTTCAACTGTACTATTCTACTCTATACTATTCAGATCAGATCAGACAGGGAACAACACTAAAAGCAATGATGAAACTCAAAAACAGCATGACTATGGCCTTGCATGTACTCCAGTACACAAAGAAGTACATACAATAAATTGACCTTCCATCATAAGAAACTTTCATTTGTGTTACTGTTTTCCAGCTGATACATAATAATGGCTTTTCTCACAGAATGAGGATATTTAAAAAATAAGCCATTTTCCTCCAGGGATTGGAAAAAGAACAGATACTGGGGGCAAGCATATCCAGTACCATTGGTTCCTTTTCCCAGCAAATGACATTAATAGTTGTTCACTGCTTAGCTTGTGGTTGACCTCAAGTCCCGGGAAGCCAGAGATCTTCATAGGAGAATCTCAGAACCTCAGCTTTTGACCTATCTTACTGACTTTGCGGCTTTAAAACACCTTCTCTTGCCCTTCAACCCTCCCTCACGATGATTTTATTTCATCTTTTACCTGGATCTAGAAATATTGACCTGTGGAGAAGTATTTTAGATCTATGTCTGTTTTAAAATTATTATTATTTTATTTTGAATACTTTGAAACCTCACCTCAATTCCAGGGAATATGATGGAACAAATAATCCTGGAAAACACGTCTGAAGGTCAAGAAGGTGGCTGGGATAAGTCAGCCTGCATTTATGAAAAAGAAATTATGTCTGAAAACCTTCTGTCATGAGATGACTGTTTTGGTGGGTGAGAGGAGAGCCACGGAGGAGAACAACAGAAGGTGCTTTTCCTGGCATCAGTATGGCTTGCATGCTGGGGACCCTTCCGATGTGTTTAAGTACCTGATGACATGGTGTACACAAGACAGAGCCAGGCTACTATCAGTGGTACAAAGAGAAAGGACAAGAGGCGATGGGCACAAAATGAGATACAAGGAGTTCCATTTAAACATAAGAAAAAAGTTTTATACTGTAAGGGTGATTCAGCACTAGGATAGGTTGCCCAGAGAGACTGTGGATTCTCCATCCTTGGATATATTCAAAACCCAACTGGACATGGCCCCAAGTAACCTGTTCTAGCTGACCCTGCTTTGAGCAGGAGGGATTGGACTAGACAAACTCCAACATCAATCATCCCATGATTCTGTAACTTTGTAAAGTAAATGAAAAGCTGAAGAAAAGTCAACTTTTGACCAAACTTTACTAAACAATAACAATCTTATGGCTAGAGTTCCTCAAACTAATGAAATTCCTACTTCTCAAAAGTTTGCATCTTTTTTTACCCCCACACTGACAAGCCACTCTTTGGGAGGATCAAGCCCCACTGGTTTCTTATGTGCTCTATTATTCATACCTTATGGACTCTTAAATGCAAATCTTCAAGATTATTGCATGAAACTGAAACATTTGACATACCTCTCTGCTGACCTGTCACCAGCTCTCACTGTCAGCTTGGAGGTAACCTATCCTCAAAACGTCCCTACCAGCTGCCAAAGCTGTTCTCTCCTTCCCCACATAACCAATCCAGTATTGCCAGTGAGCATAGTGTTTGATGAAGGTAACTGTTTCTTGACAGGAAGCATTTCACCTCCTTCCTTTTCTCCAACAAGGAAGAACCTTTGCAAGAGAATGTAACTCAACCCTAAGACAGGGGGTATAATTTGCTATCTGAAGAAGCCACCCCTTCCCCCTTCATTCTATTGCTTCTAAACAACAATTTCAGGCAGCAAGTCAGTTAAGATGAACCCCATGACATTTCCTACATGTTACCTTTGTCCATTTCCACACTGATATTACTGCTCTTCCCCTTTCCTCAGTCAAATGTAAGTCCATTTGAATTTGCTTCCACTTCATCTCCTGACTTAGTAAATCAAACCCATTGTAAGGCACAAAAGGAAAGGCTTTCTTCAAATCCAAATAAATTATGTTCAATGTCTCAGGATTGCCTCCCAATCTGCTAGTGTATATAATGCATTTAAATGAAACGTATGCATATGAATGGTGATTGCTCCTTATTGAAACGCACATCTCTAAACACCCTGTAATCTTGTTCCTTACCAGTGTCTCCCAGAAATTATTCAGCATAAAAGGCTCTCTTCTTCATCCTTAAACCAGTTTTAAAGCCATACAACACAAACTGTTACTCAAGCTCTTATATTGTCATTGTATTTATTATTTATTCCCTTTGCTCAAATACACAGTTTTAAGTGTTTTCCAAACATGTAAAGGAAATTATTGAAACTGGAATTTGGTCACAGATTAGGAGAACAAGCAATATATGAAAGACAGAAAAGATAGCATCTTCTAATATTCCTGTCAAAAATGAGCAATTATTTAGAGACCTCATTTGATGCTTATTGCCAAGAGAAGGAGACTTTTCTTTATTTCGATGACTTTTTTGCAGCCTGAATTCTTTTCCCATCAGGCAGTCCCCCAGAACCATTTGGTCTCCTAAATGAGCAAAGTAAATGAGTTGCCCTTTCTATGCCTATGTCTTCTGATGCTGTATCTACCAATTAAAACCCCAATTGACTCAAAGAGGCACTAAATCAGGACACATTGTCTCTGAAAAATATATAAAGGCTTTCCTAGATTTCAGTCATACCTCGGGATATATTTTTACCAAGTCTCAATTGCTGTCAAATCACAGCTCTTCCAATTTGCCCACTAACACTGTGACCAGAAGTAAATTTCACAATCTTATCAAAATGACTTAAAAACCTAAACTTTATTTCCCAGTTGATTTAGGTACTTCAGACTTAAATTACAATGAAAACCTGCCTAAATCCCTTTTGAAAATTGAAAACTTCATATCTGTTTCCCAAAACAACCTACATTGTCACTGTTAAGTTATAGATCTGTCAATGTTCTTTCAAGTAACAAGGTGAAAAAATAAATAAATAATAGATTTCACCACCCAAAAAAAAAATCCTCTAGAATTATGCCATTTAAAATACGCTAGTTGCAGTATGATCCTTGCATGAACGGGTGATGAAAGAAACACATTTCTTCCTGCCAAAACTAACAGCTGTATTATTAAAAATATTGTTGGTATTGTGCAAAAATCCAGTCAGATTACTATTGTGAAAAAATACCTCATCTGCTACTTCTTTTTAATACAGTAGCAAATATACTGCCTGGTTTGGCTTCATGCCAAGATTAATTTTAAATTGGACCTCATGAAATATTTATGAGGTCCAATTTAATGGGATTGCTTTCCCTGGCATTAAGCCTGTGTGGATAGCATCTTAAACACTGATGTTTTTAACAGAACCTCAAGACACACACAAAAAAATAATCCTTGGGTATTAATAGGCTTATTAATAAATAGTTTAAAATCATGACAGCATATTTTAGTAGTATTTTGACAGGCTTTTGACTTTGTAGTGAATCTTTACCTGCTTCTCTCTAAGCCTGTACTTTGTCAAACAAATACTGCTTCACATTTAGCAAAATGGTAAATCATCATCAGTTGGAAACAATCTGAAGTGTGAGTAAAGAGCTAATCATCTTTAGATAGGCTTCACTGGGAACTGACTCTGCTCAGAATGCTACAGACTCTACTCAGCTCCTCCGTGGCTTTCTTGACTCAGACACCATTTACCTTTGGTTTCCAATTACCTTTAATAGTTCAACAAAACAATATATTGAAACACGTATACTTACAAAAAAAAACTCAGTGCTTTGGACAAAGAAAACATCTTGAATAATTGATAAATCATTTTCCTTTCCTTTTTCAATTAAGAGCTTGGACCTAATTTCTAGAGCCAATTTCAACTGCATTTGAACCCACTTCTAAATAGCTGCTTCACTACTTCTTTTCCATCGGTGTTCATAGTGGACCTTTAGTAACCAAAATTAGGAGCAGAACAAAACAGTAGTCAGTATAGACCACAGACAAATTTGATCTCAGACTTTAACCAGGTTTTCAGCTGGGATTAATCAGTACTAACATAATTGTAGTGGTATGATTTTGCTTACAGCAACAGCAGGTTTGGCCCACTGTTCCTAAAACATGACTCAAAATGCAAACTTTATGATAGTTTCATGTTGTTTTCATCGAACTGTTACTGCTAAGCAACACCATTGACGTGTGGCCCATACTAAGAGTGAAAACTACTGCAGATGACAAATGCCAGCTAAGTTTATGGATCAACACTGCAAGCTGTAACACGATTGCTTGAGTTGAGAACCAAGTAAAGAACTCATCCTTCTCCTGCAGAGAAGGGAGCTTTGGGAGGTCTGACCTGACAGAGGTTTGGCTGGAGAGAAGAGCAGTCATATTCCGTGCCACTAAATAGAAAAATATATTCATATCTTTTTCCCAGCATGATCTCTTTAGAAGGGCCACAGATGGCTCACATGCCTTTGGAAAAGACACTGGCATGAGACAAGCAGTTCATACCCATCTGACCTGCTTGGTTCAACAGACTTTTGCAAAAAAGAATGCTCACCGGAAGGGTAGAAAGCATCAGGCAGGCAGGAGTAAGTAGCGTGCAATTCAAAAATAAAAGAGCTGAGGGGAAAATGAAATCATATCAAATGATGTGTCTAGATAACTGGAAGAAAAGAGCAAAAAGATGCACCTTTCCATATGTGTGCCACCTGATTCTAGTATAGCAAATGCAAGTAGCAGTCACAGACTGCAACATGATGTTGTAAAACAGTTGCTTTCTTACTACAGATAGATGTATTCCCCCTTAAATTCCATATCTGTACTATTGGTTATGATACCAATAGTATAGTAACTATTGGTTATTCAACAAAACAGAAAGTTGGCTTCACTATCTGTCTGCTGATCAACCAACATATTGAATAGTGAAAGTCCTTTAAGAGAAATAAAGCAGTGCTACTAAGAGTTTGGAACAAAAAAATAAAGAGCTAATGATCTAAATAATGAAACTACAAGGGAGTTTTATGGAGGCAGATTGTAATTAGCCAACTGGAATTTAGCCAGGACACCACAGCTAACACCTCTGTGACCTTCAATCAACATTCCTTTAATATGCATGAAGTTGGGTTCCTTTATCATTAGTAGACTGAATGAAAATCCAATCGAAGCAAATATTCGGTTGATTTTCATAATCACAGAGTTGCTGGAATGCTGAAATTCATGGGGGAAAAAAGTTGTGAATTCTCAGTCTTAAATTCTTAGCTAACCAGCAGTCTCTCCCTTTTCTAATACTTCTGAAGATGACAGCCATTGGACGGCTCATAGAAAATGTTTTCCCCCTCATAGTCGGGATGTGTACGTGATGTGTTCACCCAGGATCTCTTCCTGCCAGAAACCAAACCACATGAATCCTCATTGTAGTCGGTAGGACGGAAGGTGAATCCACAGCAAAACACCTCGAATTCACTTCCACCCTGGTGCTAGGCCACATTAGCTCTTGGTGTCACTTCTGAACTACATGCTGCACCCACCCAGTTTATTAAGGCATAAAAATGCCAGGTCAGAAAAACACAAAGCCTGTTTGTTTTGTTGTTCCCACAAAGATCAACACTCCCAGCATTAAAGAAAAGCCAATCACAGGAAGGCCATGATTCAAAGGCAGCCATTTCAAATGAAGGAATCCCACCTCACACAAAGCAACTCTATGGAATAAAACTTTGAACTAGCTACCCCTGTTGAGGAGTGTTGATAGCAAGATTAATTATCCTTCTGTTGAGAGGCAGAAGCTGCCACAATGATGTGTCACCAGCACTTACTGAGCAAGGATGTATTCATCACAAGTGACAAGACTGCAGAGAAGTGAAATTCTTGTTTAATATTTGTCTGTATGCTAATGCAGTTTGAAAACAAAGTTCTCTAAAGCTAGATGAGAATAAAAAAGAGAAGAAAAAAAAAGAAAACGAAGAAGAAAAATGCTTTAGCCAAAGTAAACGGGGAGGAAGTAAAGCAATTTAATTTTTGACTCATTTTACAGACCTTCTCAGATTTAATCTGCACTGCCATTAGGGATTTAAAGAAGCCTGATGTTTAACTTGTTTGCCCATTTGACTTAAGACAAATCCAGCTGACAACAACAAAGCACTTTCTTTGTCTTCACCACCACTTAATTTAAAGGGGACATGTTTACTAACAGCTTAATCTGTTTAGTACAAATAGTCCTTTGCATTCTTTAATCCTGTAAAAAAAAAAAAAAAAAAAAAAACACCTTCAGAAATCATTTGGTCCCTTCCAAAGCCCAAAGCTGTACTTTGGGGCAACTTGATATTAGTAATATATCTTAACTGTGCAAACATACTGCGCTTAACAATTTAAATCTTCCTTATAAAAGCAGAAAAATACGTGATTGTTAAAATGTCTTGAACTGTAGATACTTTTTTGTAACAAAATGGTTGGTCTGCCAGAATTATATGGCAAATGCACATATGTATTTCATATAGCTGCACGCACAAAGCGTTAGTTAGCATTAGTGAGGATTAATGTCAAATCATATTCAAGACCATAATAACCACCTGATCTTTCAATGTCACACTATTAATAAAGCTTTGTTCTTCCCAGAAAAGTTCAATGGTCTTTCTTTGATGCACATATAGCCTTAAACTGTGCGTATAATTCTCTTATCTGCATTTTTTCTTGTACTATGAGCTCTTCCTTGACCATCAGTGTTTCTTGTTTGCTTAATGCTAGTAAAGATGGAAAATATGTTTTGTAAGAGAAAAGTGTTAACCACCTGCTGGTCAGGTTTATTCTTTTCTAATGATTGTGCTTGCTTGTTTCTGTGGCTCTTACCAGTAAAAGATCCAGAAAAAGAGCGGAGTAGTGAGACTCGACAGATCCCAGTAGTTTTAGTTCTGGAACCGTCTGCTATATGACCTTTAACAAGCAATTCAGCCCAAGACCAACATAACACATGAGAAATTCTTAATTTTAAGTTAAAGAGCAATCATTCATAATAAAGATGTGTTTAGTGTCTCATTGCTTTGCAGCCTCACCTTTCTTCTCTGTTTCCTCACCTGTAAAATGCACTACTAAGAACTATTCCAGTGGAAAGGCATTGCAAGTACAAAGTATTATTCTTGCCACTTGCCATGAGGGCTTTGTCCAGGTAGAGCCAAACTATTCTGTAGGGATGTCCAAGGCCAAATTTTGTCAGGTTTACAGTTTTAAATGGGTAGTCCACAGGTTTGGAGACTTACAGGGCACTGTTTGTACGTGCACCGATTGTTACCACCAGCTTCTCTTATATTTCAAAAACTCTAGTAGCAAATATCTGTCCTTCCCTATCTTTAAATGTGAAGCAGAAAATATCTCTGTAAGATATATTCAAGGCTTAGTGAGAAACTATAAAAACTGTGTACTGTTTTTACCTAATATGCCAACTGGTTGCTTCAGGAACTAGATAGTTATTAAAATAAAGCCTTTCATCTGCAGATTCAAAAAGAAATGGAACTTAAAGACACCTCTGACAAAATACTCATAGTGAATAAATTCATGAGTAAACTCAGCCATACAAAAGCTAAGTGATTATTAGTCCTTGGTTAAACAAGGAGCTAGCAGAAGAAATGGGAACAAGCCAATACTTAGCATTTAGATAGGCCTTTTCACACAAGAATTTGAAACATTTTACAAAGAAAACAACAAAAAAAGCAGTACTTGATTCCTGAAACTCGGTTTTATGCTGTAATTGCTACATATCAATCTCCCCCAGAAAATGCTGGTTCCAACATTTACATTGTTACACACATTTTCACGCCACCTCTGTACAGATATATTTAGTAAACTATGATCTTATATGGATGGACACACATGCTTTTGAATTCAGGTAAATTCTTTAACTTCACTGTAGAATCTTCTAAAAAGCCCAGTTACATCCAGTCCCATAAAATCAAGCCAATCCTTAATTTTAATAATAAAAATCATATTACAAGAATGGTATTTTCAAAAAAAAAAAAAAAGCTAAAGGGCAGTTTTTATCCACCTAATTGCTATACTATTTTTAAAATAGAATAGCTTAGATTTGCAGTGGTTTGTCTGAAAAATTATCCCTTAAAGAAAATATTTAAGATTTTAAGTTCTTTTGGAGAGGTTTGGCCTATTTACTTCATATTAGAATAGCACCTGGAAGAAAGAAGACCCTACCCTGCGTGTCACCATCACAGAAATAATACGTAAAATCAGTAATATTTTCATGAGTTTAGGTAACTGATTTATGAAAATATCCAAGTGATATCTCAGAAAACTTATAGTTTTAACGAGAGACACAACACCTCTGCACGCCAGAAAAAGCGTTTTGCTCTATGGTATATGTGAGAGCAAGACTGGGGGACCTGCTTGACTTCACATGTAAAAAGTGCACCCTAATTTTACAGACCTCTTTGAAAGCCTCACTGGACCTTTTCTGAGGCTTGAAAACAGTAACAGAGAGGCTGTCATTTCCTTCAGTTGCAAACATACACATGTGGAGTAATTAAATTGCAATTAGCTTCTAACCACCTCTTCTCTCAACAAAGTGATTCTCTCCTGTGGGGAAGGGGAAAGTAAATGGGATTTGGAAGTGTGGTTTGCTTCCCTCCCCGCTTTCTGAGAACAGAGGAATGCCTGCTACAGCTGGGAAAATATAAACAGCTCCAGTGAATCACAGAAGTTCGGACATCTTGCTCAGCTATTTGATGCCAGCTATCTGATAAAGTAGTCACTCACTAATCCTCATATGCTTGGCGTTTTTGGAATAAAACATAGTATGGATAGCCACCTAGATAAGACAGAGACTTTTAACTAGCTTTACTGTGGAGATTACAGTTTTAGACTATGTAAATGGTGGCATTTAAATTTTCTGCCTGTTCTCTATTTAGATTTTTGTGCACATAAGCCATAAGAAAAGTCTTGGGTGTCTTTCTTTTGAAGAGGAAGACTGAAGAAAATTCCTTGGAGTCAGCCTCAGAGAAGAAAAATAGACATGAAGTGGTGGATGTTATGCTGAGAAACGGGATAGCCTGAAGAGGAGATATATGTTTTAGTGCTTTTTAATTAGCAATGATCACTTCAGCTGTGCAGGCAAAAGGATTTGCCATAGATGTAAATGCAAGTGAAAGAAAAAAGCGTTCTATTACAAATTCTATTACATTCTATTACAAATATTCTGGCACAAGAATCTTATGTGTCTATGCTACCACCATAATATCTTGCCATTATTTAATGACAGTTGCAACCAGGCAGGCCTCTGCACCACAGAGAATGTCACTGTAAGGCAAACCTTCCAATCAACATGTCTCAAACCTGAGATGCATCTTATTCTGTGCCGCTGAAGTTTCCTATGAAATGATACACCCTTAAAGTGACGAGTAAATCTGCTTTGGGAATGGAGAACGCTGCTTCTCAGAAAAAAAACCTACTTCTTCAACTGTTATAGTGCTTGAAATTGTTACTTAAGTATTTTGGTTGCCTTTTGGCTTTCTATTCTTTCTTCAGTTAATATTGCCAATAAATATTTCCATTTTAGGGATAGAAGTTCTAAGTTGCGCTCTAATGTTCCAACATCAAAAAAAAAAAAAAAAAAGAAAGCCTGTGACCTGTAATACAACATTAAGCAGTTGTTGGGGTAATATATGTGTAGAAATTTCAAAGTTTCCATTTTATGTCTACATCTTCTAATGTCAACATTGATTTCATTTCATTTCCTATTCACACTACTCTCACAAAAAAAATGTATCTCACTTTACTGCTCTCCACTTCAGGATGTAAGAACCATAATTTATTTCATGCTTTTACAGCATCATCTCTTGAATCTCCTGAGTCATACCTATACTGGCTGTGCCTGTAGTGTGCTACAGTCATATTTATCCCTTCTTAAAGTCATTAAACTGATTGAAATATTTCTGTTCATTTTGATAATGTATCACGGATCACCAATGAGGAGCAAGGAGGAATCTATTCACCACACAGCTTTTGGCTGGCCACAAGTTATACCTGTTTTTAAGATGCTTTCCACTGCTTTCAAGACCATTTTCACTGCAGTCAGAAGACAGATAAGAATCCAGAGAATATTGGTCAGAATTAGGGGAAAGATCATTAATTTATTTATTCCCCTTGAATCAAGAGCCAGTTATCCCATACAAATTCTGTATGTTTGATACACAACAGCTGACCTGAGAATTACACTACAAACAAGCAATTTAATATATACTACAACAAACTTTCCTCGGGATAAAGAAGAAAAAAAAAAAAAAGAGAGAGAGAGAAACTGAACAATGCAGCCTCATTATTACAGGACATACAAAACCAAATTGCTCAAGGCTCTTCCTTCTACACTCTTTTTTGCTAAAGGAGTTTGTCAGGACAACAGAGGGTTATTTGCACAAGTAGTGGACAAAGACCATAAAAATGGACAACCAAGATAAGAAACTTTAATGATATCGGACATTCACTGCAAACCTGAGTGTACAAGCCCAGAACAACAACAGCAAAGGTGCTGAGGCTGTTTAGCACCTTATGATTTTTTCTCTAAAGGAATACTTTGTTGAGTGTGCTGCCTGTGGGAGCTAACCACTCAGAACTGTAGTTTATTGTGCTTTCTTTAACTATCTTTTGATACAGGACAAGAACTCTACTTTCGCATCGTTATTGAAGAACATTGTGCTAAGGTATCCAGAATAAGATACGGGATCCTTTGTCTGTTGCAAAAATAAATAAATAAATAAATCATGAGAGTTCCTGTTTTTAACATTAAAATTAAAAAAAAAAAAAATGAAGCTATATAGGGCCTGAAGAATCTGACTATGATGCAGAATTTTATTTTAATATCTGATTATCTTTTCTGATTATCTTTAATTCAGGTGAGGAGATAATACAATTTTCATGCATCTGTGTAAACATGGCTTGGTAAACAATTCAGATTATGGCTTTGGTTGCCATTTGTACCCTGTCTTTTTCATATCTCAACATCTCCAACCAACCTTCATCTCTCATGATGCACCAACATTGTACAATCTTGCCTCATTCTTGACAATTCATAACAACCAAATAATATTTCTCAGTGAGGAAACTGGGAACAGGAAGTGCAAAAATTACAAACATTAAAGCCTGCATAAGCGCTTACTTACTAAAAAAAAAAAATCTAATTTCTGAGTAGTGGAGGAAAGAATTTTAATGAGTTATAATAGTGTCCAAATATGAATATTTGATAAAATGCAAAAATAAAATGTAAAATGGTGTAAAAAAGGCATTTCTTTCTCAAATGTGTTGGATAACAACTGTCAGCAGCTAATTAGCAGCCAGCTAAGCCCCACCATCTCATTAAGCTAGGTTACATCACTCAAAGTTTAGGGTCAAATGATAATGTAAAGTATCAAAGGTGATGAAGGGATGGACACAGATTAGAAGATACAAATGGTAGGATGTTAGGAACAAGAAATGGAAGGGGAAATTATAACACCAGACAAAGAGATCAGGTGAATGTTGAAAAGAGACACAAATAGTAGGGATATAAGAATACACCACTAGCCTGATACTCAGTCGTATGTTGGAGCCTTTGGCTTTTGGCTTTGAATGGAAATAAACAAACAGGAGGTTCCAAGAGTTTTTAAATGAAACACACAGTGATATTATAACCCCACTGGAGATACTGGCATGACCTCATCTACTTCAGTGCTGACAAGAATTTCAATCTCATAAAATTAAATTATTCAACAGTAGAGCTAGTTACATACAGAAAAATGAAGTATTCATATTCCAAAAACTATCCAGACTAATTAGGTCTCTAATCTCTGTATTTGTCTTTCACACTTATTCACCTGAACTCATCTTTTATTTGCATGAACTGAAAATGTCTCTAGGTCTCATACTTGGTGTGATCATCTTGGGATGTGCATCAACAACTCTTGTCTAGCAAAACCATTATCCCGTGTACCAGGCAACCAACCCCAAAGTACACAGTCAGGAACAAAGATACAGCCGGGAAATAGACCAAAAGAAGCCATAAAATTAAAGGAAATGAAATGGCCATGAGTGATTTGGTGAATACTTATGAAAAGAAATATGTTCACAGAAATTGGAATCAATCTGCCAAATGATTTACAACAGGGAAAAAAATAAGATTTATTCCCATGGATAACGTTATTACTACCAATGTAGTCCATATTTTGTTGGGAAGGTTTAGTTAGTTTTTAGTTTGAGCTGCTTGAAACTGGGATGCTTCAAAATTGCACACAGACAAATATATTGGTTTTGTCATGGTCATAGGTGTGTTTCAGAGCTGTTTTCAAAAATTAAACTCAAGTTAATTAAAAATACTAGGTGTTAAACAAATGGTAGAAAAAGAACAGAAGGCCTTCCTTCTACGCTCACCTCTGGCAGTGGTAAATCTGAATACCAGACATGTTAACACACAAGTCAGTCAGTAGAAGCTTGCTACACTCACACTACCCTGACCAAACCTTTTATAAAGGAGGGAAAGCTGTTTTCATCCCTGCTTCCTCATATGAATCTCACTGTCAACTGAGCATCAGCTGCTAATGAAAGGTTCCTTCAGACTGCCTTGTACTTTACTCTGTATCAAAGTATCATGACTGCTTTCACCTGCTCCTGCCAGGATAATCATCTGAAAGTTGATCAAACATATCTGAACCAGTACAAGAGCAATAACTGATGGAGACGGATGCTGTCAGCTAGGAAGAAGTCTTCACGCGCTATTTGTTCAGCACTTGTCACCTTTGGATCACAGTACTTCTGTGTGCACCTTTCTTTTTTATTATGACAACACTGCAGTCCAGTAGCTTTCATTCCTGAAAGCTTGATGAAAATACGTGATGATTTTTTGAAATATGAGAAGAAGCTTCTTATCTTTGGAAAGATATCTTCTTTGATGCTGGTGTAAAAATGCTTGGAATGCATCTAAACTCAATTAAGGAATATTTGTAGTATCACTTAACCTCTTACAAATGCTTCCTGGCCAATTGTAAAGAGAGACGACATTTTCTTTGAACAGAAGAAAAAAGAAGCAGGGAGACCATATTAATACATACTTCTTTTGATACATTGGTCAGGGAAATTTCTTCCCAGGAGAGAAAAGTTTTAGGGCTGCCAACAAAATATAGCATTGTATAATGCCACATCATTACTTAAGGGTTGGATATAGGCTACCTTTACCCAAGCCAAATCCAATTGAAGGTGCTGGACAGGTTGCAAAGACATCAAAAAAATATTTCTATATTTTATTTAAGAATATTACTACCTCAAAAAAGTAAAAAAGTTCCCTAGCTTGCTTGTACTGTGAAGAATTAAAATGGGATTTAAATGTAAAAAAAAAAAAAAAAAAAAAAAAAAAGAATGATCAGATTTTTCCCCACTTTGCAGTGAAAACATAACAAAGCAGTTTCCCAACTTGGAATCTTAGAGTTGGATACTCAAGAAATTTGCCATTTTTTTTTTTCAAAGGTGGCTTCTAAAGAATTTAATTTATTTAAGAGTCCGATTATGCCAGATAAACAAGAACATAATGGCAAAGGCCTGAGAAAGAATAGACTGTGCAACAAGACATAACTCTGAGATCCCCAAATATGTGAAGAACATTGTCACTTCCAAGCTGGCCATTTCAATCTAAACTAAATCACAAGGTGCTCCAAGGTGGTGTTACCACCTACTACCATTTTACCTATCTAAAGTCATTAACAAAATACAGCCCAGACTCCACCCAAATCCCAACACACTTGCCACTTGTTGCCTTTAAGGCCTTCAAGGATTTTCAAACAACAAAAAGCACCGAGTGGAGGTTAGGCTGTGTGAATCATGGATCTCAATAGCCAGATCCATATCTTGTCTCTCCAGGGCTGCTGGTTTTAACTCACAGTCTTGGAGAAAGAGGGGAGAGACAGTACAGAGTCACAGATAGCATTTCCTTCCCCTCTCTGTGCCAGTGTTATTCATTCACTTGAGACTAAGCAACAGACTTCAGTCTCCACGGAAGCAGTTCTCAGAGTTTCTCCAAGCACTAAATAAAAAAGTAACAGAAGCTGTTTTCCTTTGCTTTTCTTTGTTTTGCAATGCCGTACAGCATTTTGTAAATGCAGTACCACAGAGAAAAGTGAACATCAAAACACTACATGATTCTGAACTTCAAATCTCAGCTATGTTCTTTCACTTACATGGATGATAGAAATATGACATCAAGAGGCTCTTTAAAGAACGATAGTGGGCCATTACAGACAGAATAAATGAAATATAAGACAATTCTTTGACTGTTCTATAAATGCTTACAAGGAAGGGTGTGTATTTATTCAACCAGCGCTAGGATAAGGTCAGAGGTGACAGATGAAGAATTAAGCAGCAACCTGATAACATCAGCATTACGAAATACTATTCACAATGACAAAATGTCAGCCATCCTTGATTAGCATTCAAGAATAGTAATGGAATTGCTTGTGTAATGTGGACAATTTTCTCCATCACATTTTTCCACATTAGAGAAATGTGGCCGGTAGTTAAAAGAGTGGAGTTTATGCTGGCAAACATCTCCTTAAAGTTTACGTGCATTGGCACAATGTCTACTCCATTGTCATTGCCACACACAAGGCCCTGCAACAGCTACCTTCAATGAAGTTAGCTCAAATATTAATGCTAAATACTCAGGTATTTGCCCAGCTTCCTGGGAGGGATTTACAACCCATACTCCCATGACAATATTGTTAGTAGTGGCCATTATCTACTTTTTGTACAAAGAGTACAAGCTGTTGACCAAAGGCTATTGTATCATGAGATAAATGACTTCCTGGAATTCCTGGGATAAAGGGACTGGGAGATAATGTAATACATAATGACCTCAGGTGGCCTTTCAACAAAGTCTAAGCTTCCATAAGCAGGAGAAATTGGAATTTCCTATGCTGTTTAGAGAAAAGGGGGTATATTTTGGTAGTTTCCAGTCTACCTTTGGCATCAAGAAGAAGACAGATGGGACTTAGAATTTTAGATCCCAATTCCTTGTAAGGCTTTATTAGGAAATAAGGAAGAATCACAATAGCATGTCTAGCATACATATGCAAGTCTTCTTTTGTCTGGTTTCTCCTGATAGGAGCTGGCAAGACAATTAGTGAACTTACTTAATCATATGCAGAAAAACCTTAGATTTTTTTTTGTGTGTGTGATTTGTTTTACTGAATTTTATTCACAGTGTTTTATATTTATACATGCTGCCCTCACAACATCCAGGCCTTTTGATTTTGTTGTGTTGTCCAAATGACTCAGATTGGAAAGATCAGACCCCCTGAAGGTTTTGGATCATCATGAACAAAATATTCTAGTTACTTTGGTGTTCAAGATAAAATCCAAATCAACACTATTGCACATGGATAGTTAATAAATACTTGACAGGTATAGTTAATATATTGTACAATGTCCAGACAAAATGATATTACATTGCATTTATGATGTAATGAAAGAACAAACATATTCCTTCCACATGAAGCTGTGACTCTTAATTATAAACCATTTATGGGTGGGAAATCAACAACAAGGCTTCTTTCCTTTCTTTTCTACTTTCTTTCTTCCAATTCCTTCACCCATTTAAGTTTTTCCTTCTGTAGCACCTCCTTTTCCCGTTCTTCTTGATAAGAATGCTCAAATGCTTTCAACATGGGAGTATATATAAAAATAATCAAAAAAAAGGGGGGGAGGGGAGTCTTATTTACTGGTAGGCTTAAAAAGAGACAAAATTAGTAGAATGGTATCAGAAATATTAATTGAGACATGCAAATGGGAAAACACTCATATGACTCTATGCAATGTGAATCTGATAAAGGTTGATATCAAACAGATTTAGATATAATTTGCCTGAGATTTAAGAATGCCTTTGATGACCTAATCTACAAGTTTAACATCCCCAGCACTGGAAAGGAGCTGTTTATTGGACAGAGAGGATATTAAAGAAAGAAGGCCCTTGTGAATAGAAAAGTGTAGGGCAAAGGGAAGTGATTAGCAGGCCTCCACAAGGACAACTTCTGCTCTCACTCAGTATAACAAAATACAAACATACTGCATGGCAGAACAGATTGACAACAATTAAAATAAAGAAAAGCAAGGATCAGCATTAAGTTTGGTGTCAATAATTTCACAAGTTACCTGAACAAACTAGGAATGCATGTGGAAAAATTGTTGTCTACCTTATTGCAGCCTGCAGAAGTGTAGGTTAAAGAGATTTTTACAACAGTAAAAATGAATAAAATAAAAATTTTTGTGTGCTACAAAACCCTGCAAGAAAGCTCCTCCTGATGAGCAAGTATTTGTATCAGTTTAGTGTCTCCTGACTGCTTATGCTTCAGTGCTCCGAAACTCTTAAAGAGAATTACAATAGTAAAAACACTTGCACATCCTAATATTGACATGGAATGAAAAATCTCCATCATTACCTAACATTCTTGATGCATATGAGAAAAATGGTCTACAAAATGGTATACCGTATACAAAAGCAAATGACAAGATAACATTGCCTTCACTGGTACAGGGATCTTCACTTGGAAAATGCCTACAATTCTGGGGGCCTTAACAACGAAAAGACACTACATACCTGAAAATATATAAATATAGATAAATCCCCTCTAAGAATGAATTCAAAAGTTGTTGGAGAAGCTGAGCTTTGGTTTAGAGACTTTTAGAGACAGAAAAACATAGACAATATTTGAGTAAAATATATATATATATATATATATTGGGGGATGTCTACAAGCTTTGGTTGGGTCATCTCTAAAGACATAACACTGAATGAACCGTCACAGTCTACCATTCAAAGCTCCAACGCAGGGGGTCAACACTGGGCGTGGATCAGGCCCTAAGAAAAAAGTGTTTTAGAATAACTAAATCTGACCTCTCTCTCTTCCGCAGCTGAATTATAGATACAGACATGCTTTGAACAGCCTTGTTTTCAAGTTAAATACCAATGGGCTTGGTCATTGACTAGATGTTACTAGTCCCTTCAGTATAAATGTCCAGTTGGGGTAATAGATTTGCTAGGAAATTTTCTAGTACAGATCACCACTTAAAATCCCTAGTGAATATAAACAAATAACAAGCCAAACCTTTTCCTCTAGCATTAGGTTTAAAAAGAGTGTT
This sequence comes from Anser brachyrhynchus, assembly GCF_964034855.1. Lineage (NCBI taxonomy): Eukaryota > Metazoa > Chordata > Aves > Anseriformes > Anatidae > Anser > Anser brachyrhynchus. The sequence goes on from NC_137695.1 coordinate 9,644,038, forward strand.
ATATCACTTTTACAAAATAATATCCTAAATACAGAATTACTGTATTTAAAAGCCATGACACAGTTATAATATCCTTAAAAATGACATTTCTATTTAGTAGCTGGAAAGGAAGACAGCCTTCTAGAGACCAGTAAGAAGAAATGACATTAACTCAACCTATGAGAAAATTTGGTTATTGGAAGGACTAAGAATATAACAGCGAAAATGAGCAATAGCAAAATTTCTAGTCATATACACTTGGAATTGGAGAACACTGATTAGTTACAGCCAGCATCAAACAAAAGATGAATAGTCTTCAATTTAGAAAGCCTTTTTTTTTTTTTTATTGTAAGCATTTTTGAGGAACTCGTCAGCTTACACCCATTCTATCATCGGTCTCAGACAATATGGAAGTCACCTTTGCATTTCAAAGCCATAATAAAAGGGCTTTTGATTGTGCCAGAGAAAACCAAATTTGTGTGTGAAGTAGAACTAACAAGGACTGGAGTACATTAAAATATGTATTTCTGAGGGGGAGAGGAGGCACTACAAAAGTAACATACAAAGTGTTCTCACCAGCAGAAGCTTAGAGTTTACAATAGACAACACCCTAAGCACTGTGCTGAGGACAGTACTCTTAAACAAGGCCTGTCCCAGAGTTCCCATTAAAAGACGCTCTTTCCAGGAGTTCACAGCCTCCTCAAACTGTAAAGGTTCAGACTGAAATTTTTGAAAATACCTCTGGCTAAGGCTTAAGTTTTTGAGGAAGTTTGAGCTAAAACATTTCTGTTTTCTCAGTGATGAGAGGATGAATGCATTTCTTTCCCCCGTCCCCCCGATGATGTTGTGGGTTTTTTTTCTTTTGTTTTGTTTTTAAGAAAAAACACCTTTTACAGCTGTTTGGTGGAGATGCTACAACTCACTCCATGACTCAGATCAGGATTTGGAAACATGGCATAGTAGTTGCTGTAGCGTCAATATGCTGTTATTCTTATGAAAATGTCCACATATTCAGCCAAGTTCTGAGCTTTTCTGAATCTGCCTACACATGCTGAGTGGAAATTTTAACTGTATAGCAGATAATAAGAGGCATGCTCCACCCACTTAAATTTGTTGGGCCAGCTGGACCATGCATGCCCCATCCTCCCCATATTGCAGGCCCATTCCCTGCAGAACTTTGCAAGACTTTCTGCCCGCTTGCATCCACCAGACCCACTGCCTAGGACTGAAAGCAGTAAATTTTCTTCCCTCTGTGCTTTTTATTGCATCCGTCTGTTACCCTTCCTCTCCTCGGTCGTGTTTAGAAAGGAATATTGCAAATTACACACAGTGGAATGAGGAACAGGCAGAAAAGTTTGGGGATGATTGGATAAAACGACTCAATTACAAAGCACGCAGCAGAAGCTGGGCCAAATAAAGAAAAACAAATGGCAGCCGGCTGTGCAGTGCATCCAAGGATTTTGGCCCAAGGATCTCAGATGTGAGATAGGTATGTGGATAGGTATGCAGCTTCACAACAACTTTTCCAATTATTTGGAAGTTTTGTTTCCCTCTAAAGGGTGACTTTATAAATATTAAACCCAAACAGAAATACCAAGGCTCTGGAGTCCTTCCTGAACTCTACCCTAGCCGCTCGCTAGTTTTAACTATTGGATATTTGTCCGCATAAAACCATTTCATTCAGTGTAGCAAGTGGCCAATAGACTGGGAACTCACCACAGCTATGCACGAAATAAGACTGCTATATTTAAGATGCTCTCTCATTTACAGCAGAAGTCGAAAGGCAGGCAGAGCATAAGGAAAGGAAAAAACACGGTCTCAAGATTAAAAGATGTAATATCATCCTCAGGTTCTGGAGTCTGTTCAGTTTTGACCACAGCCTGTACACTGCTGACTAAACTGTCCTGAACTTTTCACTGCTGAATACTGATTGTATGGCCCTTATTTTCTGAAAATACAGATTTTCTGAGATTACAGAATCTGATTTATGAAAAGGCTGAGGATTCAGAACTGCATCAGGAATCAGCTACAGATCTGCTTTGGCCACAAGAAGCAAGAAGCACAAAATATTCTGAAATGTATCACATTTAAGGCATCTTAAATTAAATTGACAAAATTAGTGATCACTTTTATCCTGCATTTCACCTTTTTTTTTTCTGTCCCTGTCTGTTAAATAGCAAAAATACTTTAAACTGTGATTAATCAAAGCATTAATAAACCACCCTCTTATGGCAGTGCTATAGAAAGGTACTTGAGGAAGTCGATAATCATGCATTCAATTCTGGATGGAACGGTGTGCAGCAAATAACTCAGTGTCATACACTGAGCAATTCAGATAAAAAGAAACATTTAATAAAGCTCCTATTCATTGGTGTCTATTGTATGTGTTAAAGGCGCAGACCTCATAGAAAAAAAGTAACTATGCAATCATGTAATTTAATATCCCTGTTGGGATGTGGATGAACAATCGGAAAAATTACCCGAATTAAGAATGCCTATGTATTTTCTGTTTTCTCTACACTTGACTTGACAACCTTTACACTCGTGTTACTTACCATGATATAGTAGCTTACCAAAAACCATTTTTCTACTTCTGAGTATTTTCATGTCAGGGATTTGTAAACACCTTTTTGTATTAAAGTCCTACTAAAATTCAGGAACTTAAAAAGTCAAGGAACACAAAAATATTAGTTCATTATGAGTTTCTAATAACTTGGAATACTGAACCTGCCTTTCAAAACTACATGAAAATTCTATCATTTATCAAACAAGAGTATAAGACAATGTTCAGTGACCCATTTAGGAGGGTATGGGGGTAGAGGCCAGGAATCTGAAACTATCCACTTTAAAATGTCTCCCTTCTATAACTTGAATCAATTAAGGAAATGGTTTGCCATTAAATTATGGCTCTCCCACACACCATTTAAATACACACTTGACTCCCATTGAAATGGTCAGTTCTACTTAAATTAGATTGAACTGTGCATAAACAAAAGGCTACTGGAGAGCACAAAACTCCCATAGCACCCTCTACTGATAAAGAGGGAATGGGATTAACATTCATACAGAGCAATTCCACAGAGCAGGCAAAGTAAGAGAGAAGTGAAAATGGGTTTTCACTGCAGTTCAGAATTTAAGCTGGTGCTTTATAAAGGGACCCTTTCAAGACATTTACACTCAAAGGTCCAATCCTGTAGTCCTTACTCTGGCAAAATTCCAGCTGAAGTCAATGGGAATATTGCCTGTGTAAGGACTATTCAAAATTAGTCAAACTGTCTGAATATCATTCAATCAGCTCTAATCACTGCATTGAGAATAAAGGCCGTAATTTTGGCATTTTTTGTCACTTTAAATTCTTCAACAAATACTTGCATTATTCTCTGTAAATCATCTTGCCAAGCAGTATTTGTCAAATAATTGGACAATTTTTTTCCATCAACCGTTGAATAAATTATGAATAACGAGCACTGATTTAACCATGTGACTCCCATCAGTCAATTCTTAAGTTTCCTATGAAGAGCTTAACTGGGGGGTTTATTAGTGGCTTAAACATTGGAGAAAATCTCATCCAACAAGAACAGTTCAACTACCTTTCCACTAGTATTGACCATCGAAAAGCTAAACCTAAATTGCGATTTACTTTTTGAATCACATGGACTATATATGTTAGCATAACTATGACAGAATGTATGATTTTAAACTCATTCTTCCAAGACTGAAGTATAACCTTTAAAAAAAAAAATGCAAAACACTATTTAGGAGAGAGAATATATGTAAAGAGACTTAATAACTTTTATTAGATAAACAGATGTTCTTGGAATAAATGTTTATTTTCTCTGAGGCACATAAGCCTCAAAGTGGCACAATAGCTACAACACTAACAATATTAGCAACAGTGTTTATGTGTTTCCTATACAATAAATCTTTTATTGGTTCTTCTACCTTAATGAGATAAACTCTAATTATAAATATTAGATCATTAGGTAGTTCTAAATGGAGGATGAAGACATAGCCTTACTATCTTTTCACTAGGTTTTAATAAGAAATGTTAGAAATGCTAGGGCACATGAGTGCACCAATAGCCCTGTGACTAGCTTCTAAAATATTAAACACAGAACCACAGAATGGTTTCGGTTGGAAGGTACCATAAAGCCCATCCAGTTCCAACCCCCTGCCATGCGCACGGACCCCTCCCACCAGCCCAGGCCGCCCCCAGCCCCATCCAGCCTGGCCTTGGGCACTGCCAGGGATGGGGCAGCCACAGTTCCTCTGGGCAGCCTGGGCCAGGGCTTCATCACCTGCTGAGTGAAAAAATTCTTCCCAATATCTAATCTAAATCTACCCTCTTTCAGTTTAAATCCATTATCCCTTGCCCTATCAATACATGCACTTACAAAGAGTCCCTCCCCACCTTTCCTGTAGGCCCTCTTTAGGTACTGGAAGGCCACTGTAACATCTCTCCAGAGCCTCCTCTTCTCCAGGCTGAACAACCCCAGCTTTCTGAGCTTCTCTTCATAGGAGAGGTGCTCCAGCCCTCTCATCATCCTCTTGGCCCTCCTCTGGACTCACTCCAACAGGTCCATGTCCCTCATGTGCTGGGGTCCCTAGAACTGAATGCAGCACTCCATGTGAGGTCTTAAGAAAGCAGAGTAGAGGGGGAGAATCACCTCCCTTGACCTGCTGGTTGTGACTTCTGTTTTAGAAGAAGAAACAATCCCTTTAAAATATCTATTATTATGCAATTCAGTGCTAAGAGAAAAATCTTGGTTTTATCTGAACTTGTATGGCTGCCATATGTACTGCTAATAGTACCTATTACTATTTTTTGAATACTAATTATCCAAACTGAAATTGTACTTCAGTAACTATCCCCAAAAATCAGCGTACACCCTATCAAGCTGAATATGCACACAAGCTGAGGACAGTTATTAACAATGTCCAGCAAGTGCACAGCCAGATTCTTAGCCACCCCCTCCTCTCCAAGATGAACACACTGACTTCTTGAATGACTTTCCACTCAAGCCATAAAAATAAAATAATATAAGGTTGAGAGGCAAGGGCAAATGAGAAGAAAGATTATAATAAGAGTTTATAAAATAATGAGGGATTAGTAAAACAAAAGGAAATTTTACAGGGAGAAATTGAATTACAGAAGGAATTACTACTCTGTGCAGCAGCTTGCCCTACAAAAGGTTCTCTCTCTCTCCCCCACGTGGATATGTCTCTACGCACATTTTCTTCTATCTTACTAACTCTCATTAACTTTCTGTTTCCCTCTCATTAACTCATGTTTTATTTTGGGTAATATCAGGAAATGCAATTAGCTGCATCAAGCATGTCTTCACTATGCAAATTATTTATGTGGTAACTATTTTTATAATTAAGTGGTTTAACACCACTTTATTACATTTTTTTCAGTTGCTTATAACCTTGCCAAACTTCAGCTGTTTTCCGTGCCAGGTTCCTGTCTCAGGAAGAATATTTTCTGGAAAGTTTCTGCAAAAGTCTTCTGAACGTGGCAAAAAATGCTTTGTCTACATTCAAAATATTGTGCTTTTCACTGATACTATTGGTGTCACAATTGCAGAAGAAAGATAAAATTTGGGCATATCCTTCTACACATGCTTGAGGGATTCTTGTCAGTTGGCAGATTTGGAAGCCTCTGTCTACTGCTAACATGTTCCATCCTCCCAAAGCTCTGAAAATCAAATCCCATTGACCATATTTTAACACCAGAAGTTGACTGACTGCTCTCTACCCTCTTCCTGAAAGTCTATATAGGACTTCCTCTGCAGCCAGGGGATACCAGTGCCTGCCTTAAATTCAGTGGGGGCCGAACACCTAAGTGTTAACCTAGTTTTCCAGGAAGACTTTGCAGCCCGCACTAACCCCGTGTTTCAGAGACGTATCGGCAAGAGTTGAGTTCCCTTAAGTTCCCTACCTTAAAGCTAATGTGGGCATGACCAGCAGGCACACCTGATGCCTGTAGAGGCATTCCTGCTGTCTCCTGTGCTTCAGCTGCTCCCCTTTTGACTCTGTGGCACCTAACCAGAACGGATAGGAAAATGTCATGCCAAAGGAGCACAGAACAAGAACTGGGAGAAGGCAGGAGGAAGGGCTAGACTGGAGCAAACTGGAACGCAAGAAGAGAAACCTATGCAAAAAAGAGGAAGAGACTTTGCATTAACTATAAAATTGATCTTAATCTACAAAACGATGACAGCTCTAAAGAAGAAATGTAGTATCAATTCTGGCACGTCTTAACCTTTGCATCCTTGCTTTTGTAATTAGGTTGCTCTCTTACTCTAGGTCTGTGCTATAATCACCCTGTTTTTCTCATATTAAAAAGGCATTGGGGTAGATTCTCTGCTGGTGTAAATTGGCACAGTGCCATTAATTCTAGTGGAACCATGCCAATTTTCATCAGCTGCAAATCTGGACCATTCTTGTTAATTTACTTGTAAAGAAGCTCCCCACATGCCTCTAATCACTTCTATTTTCCCTCTTGACCTTTCCTGTGTTTGCCATTGTCGTTTTTTTTTTCTTTTTTATCTTCGAAATGTAGTGATAAAATACTTTATTTTGTTTCATCAGCAAATTGGGATGTCATTAGTCACAACTTCTAGCCTCTCCTTCAAACATAATTCACAACAGAGTGCCACAGATAAAGCTCAGTGCCACTGCTGACCATGGCCGCTATATCTCCGTGTTTTGGCATGATGCAGGAAGGAAACACATAGAGCACTACATCTCAGGTATTAAGACTTGCTTACTAGTGCTGTTTTGCAAACGCTGCTGTACTGCTTCAGAACGAGAGGTGGCATACGATTTGACTCATTGGCAGTTTAAAAGCACCCACAAAAATCCTGTGATGCTCCACTGACTGGTTTATTTTGCTGATGAAATATTTTTCTTTCCATCTCTAATCTAGTTTCTCCCCTGTGTTTTCTTTTTTTCAACCTAGCTATCAAATTCTTTTTATATGATTCTACTTTAAAAGGTACTTCCTGGAGCAGCAAGATACACTGTTGTAACAGTCACATCAACTTCTTAGAATTACATTCCATAAAGGCTCTTTACAATTGTTTGCTTGTTTGGTTTTGTGGATTTTTGAATCTTTCATGATTTTAGCAATTAAGTTTCCTGACACTGAAGTAAGGTTCACCATTCTAATTTCTGGAATCATTCTCAGAACCATTTCACCCAAACTGTTTTGCCTGAAGCTGACTAACTTCAGTTTTGCTCTATCAGATTACATTTTCCTGATTAATCACCTACGTTTAATAAGAATTCAGTTAGCAGTTCTTTAGCTCCTTCAGATTCCTTGGATGGAAGCCACATGTTCTGACTTTACCTGTCATTAATTCCTTAGGTTGGTGCAAACCCCTTATATACATCACTACTTTTGGCAGCCTTTGCTGTCTGTAAACAGCAGCACTAGGGTTGGTAGTTTCTTTTCAATCTGCTCTGCTGAAGTTCTCAGCAACCAAAATACTTTGTTCCTGCTTAAGTTCTTTGTCCTTTCAGTTTGTTCCCTTTGTATGAGGAATCACCATGGCACATTTCCTGTCATACTTTCAGCACATTATCACTGTATCTCTAGGCATTCTTCAGATTCCCTGTAATTTATTTGAGATGAATTACCTTTATATTAGAAGGATGTGCCTTTGAAATAATAATAAAAACCTACTGTTTGGAATACATATCAAAACTTGCATTCCGAGATTTAGATTATTACAAAGTTTATGTTTCTACGTTGCTTGGTTTATACTGTGTTGTGTGTCACATTTTGACATGACATGGAATGATGCTGTTCACCTCTACCTACTCACATTTTCCTTAAATTCCCACTGGAGAAAAAAAAAAGTCTTTGCTTTGTGCTCTTTAGTGTCATGCTCACTCTGATCAAGGTATTATTTAACCCAGATATTCTTATAGTCTTATCCACTCTTCACTTTTCTTGCCTGAGAAAAACTATGGGATTTATAGAACCAGTCACCCACTTCCAAATCCCAATCTGTCTTTCCTACAAAGTATACAGATGAGTTACTGTACCTCATTTGATTGTTTTCATGAGCACCATATTTCACAAGTGATAAGTTACTTCAGTATTTTGTTGATGCCAGATATTAAGCCTTATCCAGAGTTTCCTTTAAGCTCTTTACATCATTCTACTAAGTATTTGCAAATTTTACTACTTTATTGAAATGTTCCTCTTTAAAAAGTGTTTCTTCACTCTGCTGCAGCAGCAGCAGCTTACTATATCTCCTATTTCTGGTTATATTTTGCAATGATGAGAGGTCTCTACAGCAGTTAAGGAATAGGACATTTTCATCTGAAAATATTAAAAGAAGAAAATTTTGGGAAAATAGTAATGAAGAAAGTTTTGTGCTGCCTACACTTCTGTTCTAAGATGTTTGCACCAGGAAACATATATACTAAGCAAAAATAAGAAACATTTTTCTTTTGTATAAGGTGTTGTATAAGGTGTTGATGAAACTAAGAGTACTATAGAGTTTAGGTATCTTAATTGCTAAAAGAAGATGAATGTACAGGGAAGAAAATAAGACATGAAAATATTTTAGGCCTACGCAAATGTTTTAAGAGTGGTTTGACAAGCCCAATCTATTCAGATTAGCAACAAAAACTGAGGGATGACTTGATGACAGTGTTAATGTATCTTTTCAAGAAGAAAATACCAGTAAATAAAAAGCCCTTCAGCCTAGCTGAGAAAGACATAAAAAGAGCAAATGACTACAAGCTGATGCCAGACAAATTCAAATGAGATATAATAAAGAATAACAGTCACAATGATTAACCACTTGAACAAACAACACCCTCCTTAAGTTATGAAACTTTTAGATGAAGACTGACTGGCTTTCTGAAAAATATGCTTTAATGAAACAAATGTGTTAAGTTCTAAACTTTACTAGCTGTATAAAATTCTTTGCATAGTCTTAAAAGGTCAGACTAGATGATCAAACTGAACTTCAGACCTGAAAGTTTTAAGATGTGATATGACATAACTTTCAGAATGAAACAGAACAACCATTCAGAACTATTGCATGTTTTTATGATTGTCTTTTTTTCATTCCCTCTTAAAATAATTTTGTGAAACGGTTTTCTAGCCCTCTGTCTTACTACACCCAATGTTAATTTCTCTAAAGACAGAAGAGGTAAAAGGCAGGTGAAAGTTACATTAAAGAAAAAAAAAATCAGGGAAGAAAAACACTGCTTCAAATAGCATTTAACATAGAGAGAGAGAGAGAGAGGGAGGGAGGGAGGGAGAAAGAGACACAAACACCAGTGCTGGAAGTATTAAAAGCACACTGAAAACCTCTGTGATGACAGTTTGAAGACAGCAGCTTTTATGTGCTACTGAGCCCACATCTACAATGTCTTTTAAATGCAACTGTTTACCTAGAAAATATAAGCAAGGGCCAGAATCTCATCTAGAAGAGGCACCTTTTGATTGCAGACACTGAACTGAATCCTTAACTAATAAATTGTTCCACACCTTTGTCTGAAACAAGAAAAGCAAAGGTCTGCATTTTCTCACAAGAATGCACAAGCCCCCTCAAAAGCATATGGTTTTCTACATCTAAGTCTCAGTATTTGTTGACTTAAAGAGTTTGTAGGAATGACAATGCACATCACTGGTTTGTTACTTCTGTCATCTGTGCTACTGAGTGTACCTTGACTCAGATCAAAGTTGAAAGCTTCTAAAAAGATACACAAACCACAATGTGACAAATAGCATGCTTTGTTTGACACAGCAAACAAGAAATTACTTTCATCAACCCAGGAAAAGAATCCTGTGTTTTCAGTGCTAATTCTGAAGACTGCAGTGATGGAACCAGAGCTTTACTTCATCCTCAAGGAATGAGAACCTCTTAAAAGACAAACAGAGAGGAAGAAACAATATCAGTGCATTAAATGCAGGCAATTGTATGAATTTGAGATTTGTACCATAGTACACGCTTGTAGAAAATTCAGCCTTTACTTAATTAAATCGATTTCCCACAAAATTGAAAATGTTTACACTAAGCAAATATTCATCTGCTAACTGTAAATTACAGATTAGAATATACACAGCACTTTACAGATACATCCAAAACTAAACATGCATCTACAGTATTACCCATTAGTGTTACTCATTCCAGTAGCATACACAGTTAATAAAGACAAGCATAAGAAAAACTGCAAACAAGGTGTTTTGATTTTGTTCATTTTTACAATAATATGACCTAAGTCATTCTCAATGTATTCTTATAATATATTTGAGATATTTATTTCTACAAATACAAGGCACTACAGTTCTATAAATCCTCACTAATATGTGTATTATTGGGGTGCAAAAAAATTTCACTCTGACCCTCATTCAATAAAAATCAAAGGTCATGCATGAAACCGCATTTGCCTTGGAATCTAAATTTTTTCCAAAAGTTCACATACACAAATTTCCCCTTAAATTAAGCTTTTCTTCCCCAAGAAGGAAACAATATTTACTTAATATTTACTCACAGAAATAATATTTACTTACGGATTCGGAATTCGACTATAAATTAATGACAGCCTTTTCATTGACTTGAAAGGGCTCTAAATGGGTACTAATAACATCTCTACTACCCTTAAAAACTAAAAGTACGCAGCTTGCATTTTGAGTTGAAAGCACATGCATGAAAGTTAGCAGAAACTCACAGAAAAGGTAAAAAGTAAACCAATAGTACAACAAAGAAAAATGTATAATGTATGTTTGTGTACACAGATATACAAACACATATATTAAATGTATATATTTCTATATGTGAACAAACAGTAAATGAGGTAAAAGAATTTCAAACTTCTGAGAAAATAGAGCAGCTGCTGTATTTTTATAATTGTCTGAGTCAGTTCTCTTAAAAAAAATAAACTGGGCAACTACAAAGCTCTGCGACATTGTGTTCCTTGCTGAGTCAAAGGCATGGCTCACATGTGCAGATTTGCCAAAACCTGCCTTCTTCAGCCAGCAGAAGTATTTCAAACTGGAATTCCTCCTTAACACATTCAGCCTCAGCTCTCATCATTTATGATAGCAGTGCACTTGATTTTTTGAAGAACTATTGGCTTGTACACTTTCAAGCAGCATTAATGTCCTTATTGCCAATGAAAAAAAAAAATCTTTATCGTTACACACACAATGGTCATTCCCCATCCTATTTAGTGTCCACACTCTGGAGCTTTATTTGGAGACAATAAGACAGCCTAACATCACTCTAACAATACTATGTAACAGCCCTTCCAGGGATAAGCTTACAAAAGGTTTAGCTGGGTACAGCACTCTCCATTCTTGCTGTTTACAACACAGGCTTTATTTGACACGTCAATATATATTTTATAACATATTTTTTTTAAACTGCCATTGATCAATGTCAATATTGATAAATTTCAAATAACCTCCACAAAAGTACTGCATACTTCTCAAATATGTATATATTTTTAAACATGACGAAGTGTCAAAACACGTTGCAGACAGTATCATGACATAAAGACAAGCTTTCTGTGAAGCTCATGACCATCACTATACTAGAAAGTTTACTTCAAACCTTTGCATTAGCTGTGTCTGTATGAAATTTATTCAACCAACACATCTTAAGAGCTCTTCCCAAAAAATTACTCTCATCCCATTGATGGAAGCAGACCACCTGCCTCTGCTAATTAGCAGTACCCAGCTCAGTTGCAGCTCTACAAGAAGAAAATGGATTGGCTCTTCTACTAGCCCATTTTGTACTACAAGACCAGAAACTATTGAATCTGTACCTTCCTCCTTCACAACAGCTTTAAAATTTACAACACTGTATGGTATCTCAGACGAATGCTGCTAACCTGTGGCTAAAATTCTCATTTTTTCATAAATCTTCCTAAAAAATAAAAATTAAAAAAAATGTAAAACACACCCATTATAGATGGATCTGTGATTTCAGCACTATTTAATGTACAATTATATTTTAAAATTATACCCATAGATAAAAACAGGTATTATTAGTCACTTATTAGTCACTTTTAAAATAGGCAGCGTGTTCATTATGTTAATGTCCCTCGGGTGTTTAAAGCAACCTTTTGCATTTTAAGTGGAGGCTCTTGGTAAAAGGTGGCACTTAATAAGAAATGGCAATTATTGAGGCATGTTACTCTCCAGAAGACTGCAGTATGAATTTCATTTTCTTCCTGGCTATGTATCAGATGGGGCTAATGCAAATAGTTCAGTTTAGAAAAAGTAGTAAGTACAGTAACAGGGAAAACCGAAATAAGAGATGATGCTAACCTTCTCTAAGTTTCAGTTAAGGCCCAGCACTTTTGGATTAAAGGCTTATTTTAATGAAAAGCCTTAATTAAGCATACATGTGCATAGGATCACCTTAATGAGGTATGACAGAAATGGAAAACAAGGCAACTTTTTTTTTTTTAAAAAAAAAAAAGCAGCTTATTAGCAACTTTAAGAAACTCAGTCAAAGATTCCTGAAGCAAAAAAAAAAATGCAATACTGAAAAGATACAAGAATGCTGGATCAAGTTCAAGGATCATAAACAGTGAAACCAAAATATGTATATGACAGAGGCTTTTTCAGTATGTTTGTATTAAAATTGATACATAGTAATGATTTTTCTATAAATCAATGCAATTATTTTTGCAGATATTACAGCATTTACAATTTCACCTAAATTTTAGACAGCACAAATACACGTTTTCTACTTCATTTGATAAGTACAATTTTTTACTAATCAATCTTTAGAAGTATATATTGTAAAATCTCCCTTTATGGTACTACTGAGTCAGGTTTGGTGTCAGGCTAACTTGTGAGTTCACTTTAAAAACTGTTATTTTATCTTTTTGTCCTTAGAAGCAATCAGTGATTTAACGTCATTATAAAGATAGCCACTTCAGTTGTTTTTTACATCTTCTCATACAGTACACAGAGGTATTCTCATTTGCAGATTTGAATTTAAAGTAATTACTTATAATTACAGAGAAGAAATGCATCCAGTGGATTAATCACTCCATTTACATGCTGCTCGAAGGATTACTCTCAGGACAGCCTCACTGCTTGGAAAATGTCACTTCCACAAGAAAATAAATTTCTCAAGTCAGTAGCAGTTGAAAAAGGACTTTGAAAACTATTTAAACCTAAAAGATTAATGAAACAGCACACCTGGACTTAAGGCAGCATCTGTACCTGTCCTCCACTTCGGAGATAAAGAGCCTCCAACCAGGAAAACAGCCAGAGGAAGCCCATACTCCTACTACTGGCTAAAAGTGCCTTTGCATGGCCCTGGATCTGAAAGAAACACACCAGGCGTTATTACAAATGAAGGCACTGCTTCTGGTTCTGGAAGTCATCCTCGGAAGCCTGGCAAAGTGCCTGCAGGCACTGTCGTTGTAGACAGCCTCTCTCACAGCTCCTCGAGCCACCTGCTTCTTGCCGCAGCCGAGGACAGGGCACTAGGTGACAAAGATCCTTGGTTTGACCCTTATGGATACTACTGATCCATTTGCTTCATATAGAATTTATTTTTTTTGATAATGCTGACTATATGTGTTTGCTATAAACGTGGTTCACACAAAATGGCAGTAACATCGCTTCCCTTAAAGCCAACAGTTCCCAAAGTCAAATGAGCCACCCTAACTCTGCTACACATAACCATAGCAGAAAGTAAGGCCCCCAACCCCCCCAGCCATACTTAGGGCACAGTTACCACATTAATCACCCTTACGGTGTTTCTCAGGCTGGAGCCACTCATGACTGAACTCATCGCCAGTAGATCATGGACCAACAGCAACTCAGGGCTCCTCACTGACGCCAGCAACCAGCCATGGGCTGTGCAGCCCTGTGGCCATCGCTGGGAACCTCTGAGAGAAGCCAGAGAGTGTCACTAAAAGGCCATTGCCAAAGGAAGTCCTTTGGTGTGCGATAATCATAATGTTTCCCCTCTCCCCTCTCCCTTATCACCTGACAAGTTAAAAGCAGCTCTGAATTTTAAAGAAATAAAGAAAATTTTGCTGCCCCCCTCCCCCTGGGCTGCTTTGCTGCCGGGCAACGCGGCACAACCATGAGGGGCACAGAGGTTTCCGTGGGTGCACGCAGAGCAGCCGGGCTGAGGGGACTGTGAGTGTGTGGTCAAAGATTGGGCACAGGGGGGGACATCCATGAGGTATGGATCCAAATGGTCAGAGAGGTAACGAGGAGTGGGAGGAAGGCCAGTGCAAGGCCTGGAAGGGGCATGTTTGCTGTGAGGTGGCCTGGCCGTGAGGCAGGCGCTGAGGGGCCATGGTGGGCAGGGCACAACGCCTCATCCCGCCACGGTGTGAGGGGCCGTGGAGGTGGCACCGCTGCCCCTTGGTCACCCACAAGGGGAAGGCAGCGTTGGCCACAAAGGGGTTGCTAAAGTTGTCTTTGCCACTCTGTCTCTGGTTTACTTGTCCGTAATAAACAGTTCAATGGGATTTATTGCTACAGCTGTATTTTTAACTTGGTCCACTTGAAATTTGTTATTACCACCACTGGTTTTGAAGGCGTTCTGCTTAACGATATGTGCACAGAGAGAGAGACACTGGGGATGAGATAAGGTTGACAGGGGAGGGGCACAGGCTTGTTTATGGACCCAGAGTTAACTTCTGCGCATGGAATAGGTGTTAAGTTTTCCCTGCTGACAGGCCCAGGGGAAAATGAACGAAACTGTAAGTTTCTATTCATCTATTAACAAGGCTGTTTCTGCTGAGAAATGTTATTCACGTTCTTGGACATTTCTGCTCACAGAGCCACGTGACTTTGGAAGAATCATCTAAAGACGGTTGATGGAGCGTCATGGTTTTTACAAGGTATGATTTCACATCTTTTAAAGTAAGGTAGAAGGGTGGGGAGAAATGCGGCAATAGATAAACACATTACCTGTATAAAAATAATATATTCTTGTTTATAGTCAGTGTTCTAAAGACAAGGATAGCCTTTGGGATTGTTTTTAATTGAAATAAAATGTGTTTGGTCATGCCAGACTTTTATAGTCCATAATGAGTTTATTGCATATAATAATTATGGGTTCAGTAATTAAAACTTAAAAATTACTGCTATTTTATTTAATATAAACGATAAATCAAAGATTTCATTTGACTTTTTATAAGTTAAAAACTAGGATGTGTCAGAAACATCAATCTTAGATTTCACATTATGGTAATTGTATGTTAGAATTCAAGTACAGGAGCTGCTTGTGCATAAAAGTCTTTGACAAGTCAAAAACATTGGCTAAGAGCAGAATTTCGTTTAAATTGGTATTTTATCTTTTTAATTCATTTACAATAATAGCTATGGAAGATTTTTTTTTTCTTTCTAGAGCCACTTTTCTGAACGAGAGGGGATGGCAGTTTCTGCAGTTGCTTTACAGGATCATATAATACACAGTCATCAGCTCCAGGATCTTTCATTAGCAGATCCTTTTAAGTCAAGGTCAAGGAATATCAGAAACATTTACAAACCTGTGAACAAAGAGATGGCCAAAGCAGTAGTAGATACTGGACTACGAAAAAAGAGCACTTGCCACAAAAATAAAGATGCAGAAAGGGAGTACGTGCTTGATCCCAATCCTCCCCATCTAACATTAGGTAAACCTAATATATTATATATATTATATTCAGATTCATGAATTATTTCATTTTATTTAAAATAAACTAAAATGAGGAAGCTAAACTTTCCATTCAATTAGATAATTCAGTTCTAGACAGCATAAAGTCTTGTTTTTCAGATATGTCATATCCAGCAGTTTAGGCCATTATGTAAACAGTCATTTAAACAATGAAATTGTCATCGGTGTCTTGAATGCATCTTCATATCTGAAATGTATTAAAACCTATTATGACAATGAAGGTGCGTTATGACAGCTAGTGCATCTTGAGGAAGAAAAATTCTAGTCTCTTACACTTTTTAAATAAGTTTTGTATATTGACTTGATCATAACTTTCATTACCTTATATTCTCAAATAAATCATCAGTTAAGTGGATATTGTATTTATTTGGGATAATGTATTACTAATAAGATAATTTTTATGTCTATTTGAAATTGTTTCTTTTATTCCTTATTCAGTAAAAAGACATTTACTACTGCTGCATTAAATATATTCTGTGTTAATGTATACCCACCTTTACTCAAAGTTAAAAAGGTTTGTTTTTACAATGGTCCTGGGGCTAAACCCAGGAAGAATTAACACCTGTAGTTAAATACCTTTTTCAAATTTGGAAGCAAACATGCAGCAAGATAAAAGTCACAGATGTGAGGGCTTGGAATGATGCCTGGTGAGAAAACTCACTTTTAAATAGTATTATAATAATACAGTTGTACAGCAGTGACAGATAATATTGCTTTAAAAAAAAAAAAAAACATAGCCATGGAGCATCTTAGCAGACCAGGAATACAAATGTGCTTCATAGTGGTCAGTTTCCATTTTCTCTTGTCCTTTTCTAAAGGTTTCTACAGTATTCTTACCATGAACATCTTGTCTCCATCCTTTTTGTTGCCTTGATTACACTTCTCTGAAAGAATCTTCCAGCTCAACAGTTTACACTTTTAAGCATAATAAACTTTCATCATCATTAATAATTGTTTTATTTATTCTGTTTCATAAAAATGCCCTTAGGCCTCTCTGAAGATCATGTTGCCTTTGCTGTAGTAACTGTCACAGTAGTCCCAGCTCTAAAGAGAACCATGTAAATCAATGAGGCTCCATACAAGCACAGGCATCTGCCTTTTGGAATCATCTGAAGGTTAAGAGGGTAACTTAAGATAATACACAACAAGCAAGTGTAACAAGTGATAGGACAAAGGTAGTAAGACAAGATTATTATTAGTATGTTTGCTTGGTTATACTTCTAAAGATGAGAGGGTTTTTTCTTTGGTTCCGTTTGAAGAGGAATTTGAAAGAGGAGTGTATGGGGGGGTGGCGGGGGGAGAACAGCAGAGAAGTACTGGGGTTAAGGCAAATATAAATAATGAGTGATTATGGAAGCTAAAGGTTGTGAAAAAATGCAGCCCAAGTGTGAGCATGTTCTCTGCAATTATAAGAAAGACGAAGTATTTTCTCTTTAAATCACAGCATTGACTGAGAGGTCCCATATGAATGTTTGTGCAAGTGATTCAAAGAATGTGCTGAAAGATTTTAAGAAGTCATTGCAATTGTTTCTGTGTTTTGCTTATTAGTATTTTCACCTATAATCTCTCATGAATTTATAACGCTTATATTAAGCTTTCTTTTTTTTTTTTTTAATGAAGAATTATTTGTTTTAAACCATACAGTTGTGAAACAACTTTGAAAACGTAGTTGAATACATTTTCCTCTTCTCGAGTTTGTGGGTAATCAAACAGTCTCAGAGGCTTCTATCATTATTTTTTTTCTCAACAGGGGCTTGAGTCCTAAAAGCTAACAATAAGGGTTTTAAGGTAACTGTTATAATCACTTTGCTAATGTTCATTTTAACATAAATAACTCAGATGTAAAATGGGTGTGTCAGCAGATAGGTTGAGCTTGTAAATGATGCATAAGGCTGAAAACTCTTGGATGTCTTGAGCTGTAATAAAGGTAGGCTTTCATTACTTGTATTTATTCTAAGTGGTGTTTCAAGAATATCTTCACAGAGCCATTTGCATCAACCACTTATCACTTCTTGTGTGTCCTGCTGCCAGTTTTCCTTCATCAACTACGCTGTATAAAAGCTTTCCTTCTAAGCACCTGTATAACCTGTCCCTCACAAATATCCCATCTGGTTTATATTATTTAGAAGTTAGGTTTTGCCTCCAATCTCTTCCTATTTGGCAGCTTTAATCATCCACTTGTGAAAGTTTTTAATAAGCTTTTTTTTTACCCCGGGCGTATACAAACGGCTTTCCACAAAGCCATCTCATTGTCTTCCCTAAAACAGTCTCTGACCACAGTGCTTGGAAGAAAATCAAGGGTAGGCATTTTTTGTGTTGTGATACTGTCTTTCATGCTGTGACTGGTTTGCTATCTTGTTCGCTCCCTGTATATCCAGTTTTTGTCATCTTAAAGACTGGCACTGTGTATATTGGACTATCAAAGTGGGATCCTGTTTCCTTATTTATTCACTGATACTCTTAGGTATTACTGCCAGATGAAATTTGATATATGTTTTTACTAGAACTTTTATCATGTATTTTATACTCTGATTCTTCTTTTGTAGCAGAAACACAGTGATCTGAGCAGCATGTGCTCTTCAAGAGTTGGATGATCTGTGCAGCATGTGCTCTTCAAGAGAGAAAGCACCTAGTTAGAACTTTTTTTTGCCACTCAGATGCCACTTTCAGCAATTTGTGCATAAGCGTTAAGTAAAATATATGGTCTGAACTTAAAAACTAGTTCAGAAGTCTAAAAAGTTCAGCATCTAAAAAGTTTGCAGGATCTTTCATTATTCTCTTCAAGCTCACGTTATTTTTCACCATCAGTATCACCAATGAGTACATTTTACTGCACCAGAATTGAAAGACAATGATATGCAGTGTTAAAGTATATTTTACATTTTGAAAATACAGTGCTGTAAATATGTATGCACAGTGCCTCTTGAGACTGAGAGGTTTGAATTGTAGCCCATAGCCCACAGGCAGAGCTGTGGGCTCCCTTCCGGACATGTGGATGTGCTGCCATCATTTCCAGGTATCACATTGTGTGGGAACTGAAAGTGTGCTGCCAAGATATTTCATATATGACCACCAATGCAATTTATGGTATTGATTCAAATTTTCTTTTGCTACTTAGGTTTATATGCATTGCAAAACCACTGGTTGACATTTGGTTTGATACCTTTACAAGGGCAAAAAAAGTAACAAGGTGGTGTGCCAGTGAACCAAACCCTAGGTGCAGAAAGGAATTTCCAAGTAGTTCCAAAGTACGCTGACATTGCTTGAAATCTCAAAGCCATCCAGTTGTTCTAAGATATGGAATCAAATTTGTTGTGTATGTTTGAAGCTATAAGGAAGGTCTATGCAAAGATTTTGGTAGGATCCTTTCTCTGGTGTGAATGAAAGACTTGGCCCTTCCCATTTACAACTAAGTCTCTCATCTAGGCATAATCAGCTTGCATTCTAACTATTCCTCTTCCTTACTTTAATGTTCCTCTTCCTTTCTGGTTTTAGAAAATACTATTGGTGTCCTGTTATGGAGTCATGCTTTGCCTTATTACACATACCTAGGGCATTCATCCACTGACTACAGTCAGTCCACACAAGCTGCTTCCTCTGGTCATTCAAAGATGAAAAAAATCTATTCTTTGCTGTACCCACTAGCATCCTTTTTATACTACTGAGATACTGATCCTGGCCTTTATCTGGCATTTGTAGGGTGGGAAATATTGTAATACTTTCACTAATTCCTCCTTTGAGAAGGTGGGGATTGTTGCGGATGTTCAGCAAAGCACCTCACAGTTATTGCTTAAGATTGACTAGATCAGCTATCAAAAGTCACTGTCACTGGTGACCTGTGACAAAAGTCACTGTGTCCTGTGACCATCTCTTTTATTTTGTCAAGCTCCTTCTCTTGCATCCATCACAGTCATACTACACTTCAGCATTTCTCACCACCTTTTTTTATTATACTCTTTCATTCATGTTTCATTTTATTTCAAGAATACAGAAATGCAATGTTAAAGAAATCATTACAAATGAATTCCCCCTCATTTGGTTTATACTTACAATTTGAAATTATGTTATTGTGCACTGTTACATTGTCTAGTTAGTTATCCCTCTCTTAATAGCTGTGAACAGGTATCAAATTCATATTACTTAGCAAATAAGTTTACATTTTTTAAATTCCTATATAAATCCTGTAATTAAAAGAAGTTCCAAAATTAGTAAATAGCTAGCTAATAGTAGGAAGTATGTTGCCCACCAGTAGTTTGTTTGATGATAAATTTATATGAAGTATTTGTATAAGTATTTTTAAATAAATGCATTATCAATGAATTTCACATGAAGAAAAGCTATCGTCTGTATCTGCCAGTGGGCATTATTCAGTCATTTGTTGTCATTGCTGTTTGCAGCTCAGAAATTAGGACTAGTTGAGCCCCCTTCCTTGCCACTAACTGCTGAAGAATGGGCAAAAATAAAGCAGAGATCCGTACAGCATGGGGATTCCATACAGCCTTGTGCAATATGCAGGGAAGAGTTTGCACTTCAGCCTCAGGTACGTATCTGTGGACTACACAATTTAATTAAGATTTTCCAGAGTTACTGCTAAGACTCATTAGGTAAAGGAGGAAAGGAAGGAAATTAAAAGGTCAACCTTAAGACACCATCTAGTATTTAATAGCTGGACCTAGCTATTATCGGCCTATTCTGAAAGTATTTTGGAAATTAGATGTTAGAGAAATGTTGCTAGTGTTTGATCGCTGATGAAGTTATGACAGTAGAGGAGAAGGCAGTCAGCAATTTTTGTCTGCTCTTGCAAAGCAAATATAGGCTATTTTTTGCTCCATTGAAACTCCTGTTAGATATGAGCTTATCCTTTGCTCATCAGAATGGTAAATATTCACTAATTATACAATTTCAGATATGTTTTGTTTTCTCACAAGTTTTATTAATTTGTAGTTTAATTCAATAGTTATTTCTCTGTGGAAAATGGAAGTAGGTGTACTCTTAATACCATTCCGTCACTTACTTCAGTTATCTGAATGAACGCTTGCATTTTACCTTGGTGGCCATGTGTGTAGCTTCATGCTTTATTAGATTCTCTCATGTATCATCTTGAAAATGTTAAGCAAAAGGGACAAGTGACTGATTGAAGAGGAGTGCAGCTCCTGAGAGGCGATGATGGTAATTAGAAGAATTACCTGAACTGCTTGCAAGTTTCTTTCCAGTGTGTTTCAGGGTGTTTCTTTTCTGCCTCTTCCCCCTTTTTAATTTGTTTTCCTTTAAGATTTTTTTACAGCCAAGTCTGTGATGTGAATCAAGGTCTTTAATAACCTTAAATGGAGGGGGTTTGCTTCCTTTTACATCAACATTAACTGGAGGTGTACAATTGTCCAAAGACAGGTGGGATGGATCTGGCAAAAGACCATTCTGCCAATTTCTGGCTACCTAGAAGTCTAAAGCTTGACAAGAGAGAGCAAAAGACAGCACTCATTAAGAAGGTTACTTTAGATTTGGCACAAAAAGGGAAATGCCTCTGGAATTCTTTTTGTCCTTAGTGTTTCGTTAGCTTTCATCCCTCAAGGGAAAAAAGCCACTGTATCTGAAAGCTTTTCCTTCAGCTGGCTGCTAGCCATTAATCCTTTTGTGTTTGCAAGCTCAATAGTGCACACTACTTGTTCTGGTTTTCACTCCTTTCCCAGTTTTTCCTTCCCCTAAGAGCCAACTGCCTTTTTTGTCCAACTCTGTATCTTTTGTCAGGATGGAGATCATCAGCATTTGGTGGGAATTTAGGTCAGATAAAGGTGAAATTTTCTTGTAGCCTGTGAACATGCTTTCTCTTTTTTTTTTCTTTTACTCTTTTTTTTCTTTTTTTTTCTTTTTTGTATGTGTGAAATGCTGCATTTGATGTATATCACTTCTTGAAATTTAACGTCTTTATGGGGAAACCGGAAAAAAAATAATCAGCTTTCATTTTAAGTACTTGTTCCGTAATCGTTTGCTCAAGTCAATGGCAGTTGGCATTTCTTACTTTCTGCCACTCCATGTGTTGTCAATGCAAAAATTCACAAATTGGTTTAAGCTGTTATTTATTAAGTAATTTGTATAGAACACTAGTTTTATTTTCACCAGAAAGAATGCAATGGTCACAGAAAGAAAGTGATGACCTTTCAGGCAGTCAGAATTTTTCTTGTTGTCAACATTTTTTTTACTTTTCAGCTTTTATAATGGCTTTAAGTTGGGTTTGTATTTCTTTCCTTTGCAAAATAGGTGCTGCTTTCATGTTCCCATGTATTCCATAAAGTGAGTATGCTTTTGTTTAACAGTTCAAACATATATGTGTGTTAAACTACTTAAGTGAATATCTTAATGAATTAAATATAATCTTGAGAAGTAATTTTGTTTCCAGATTCTTACAGTAAGAAATATAATTTAAGGCTTTTTTATGATGAGTCCCTTCATTCCATTTTATTATCTATTTAAAGCTGTATGGGAAATCACAGTTTGTAACTGTATTTGTATGCCAAATAGGAATAGCTTAAAAAAAAAAAAAACTCATAGGAATATATTTACATTTGCAAATTTCTCTAACATTTTAATTATAAAAATAAACATTCTGTATAGTTTTCATAGATTGTTGCATGAACCTTTTACATTCTGTAATCCAACCTGTTTCACCTGTTCCAATGATATCAAATATATTGTAATTAATTGCAGTTATTTTTTTCAGGCATGCCTGAAAGCCTTTGAAAAATTTACAGGTAAAAAGTCTTGTCCTATGTGTAGGAAAAAGCAGTACCAGACCAGAGTAATACATGATGGGGCCCGCTTGTATAAAATAAAGTGTGCTATTAGGTAAGCCCTACTTCTGCTACAGGCATCATAACTGGATGATACTTATTTCCAAATAATGTCCCAAATTTGTTAAAACTTTAATAAGAAACTAGACAGAATGAATGCACTACAGAAGCTAACGTTTGGGGAAAAAAATGTAAAATGATTGTTTCATGTAAATAGTAAAATTATATAAATTTAATTTTCCTGTTCTTGAACAATCCTGTTTCTTACAGAATTCAAGCCTCCTGGAGGGGATATATTGTTAGAAAATGGTATAAAAACTTGAGAAAAACTGTGCCTCCTAAAGACAGCCAACTAAGAAAACAGTTCTTTGAGGAAAAGGTATGTTGGACTCGCTTCTGTGGTCCATTTCTTTGATGTGATTCAGCTGCCTTAAATCAAAACTCTTGAGTATCTGCTCTCTACTTTTTCATTTATTCCTTGTCGCTTGTACCAAGCAGTCAGCACTGGAAACACTCTGTTGTTCTGTTAGTCTCCTCAAGCCACCCTCTTTTCAAGGTAAAAGCGGGGAAAATAATTTAAGGCCTGCCTTTTGCCTTGGCCAACAACAACAAGGCTTTTTGTGAGTCTCTATTTGTGAGTCTCTATTTCCCTTCCCTTTCTGATAAATCACAGTAATCTGTTACCCATGAGGGGGTGTAGTAAGGGAAGAAACAAATAAATGCATAGATGATCATACCCTCCTTACACTCTGTGTTCCTTCACTCGGCACGGAACTGGATAGTTCCATCCTGTAGATTTGCTCTTCTCTAACTTCTGCTGAAATGCAAGTCAGACTATAATAAATTGGGGTCCTGACCCCATACAAATTAGGCTGTATCAGGTACAAGGATTTTGCAGTGACCCTGCATCCCTTTAAGCATGCAGCTGCAAAGTCCCAGTGCTATCCTCAAGTTCTTTGCCAATTCCTCAAGTTCTTTGCCAATTTCCCACCTTCCCCAGTTTAATAACAGCCAATCCAATGCAACTTTTCAGTAACAAAAAACACTCTGGTGTACAATTACAAGACCATCCCTCAGACAGCAAGAGATGCCGTCTTCCAGTCCAGGTTACGAAACAGCCTGATGAACAGAGATTAACAAAGCCCCACAACACATTAATTTCAATGTAGCCAGTGCTTACAACTAGGAAAATAACCCACATTGCAAGCTAAATCAGTGGTGGGTTTAAACCAATACTTGAATCAATCTGGTTTATTTTTTTATTGTTGGTTATTTGTTGGTGTTTTTTTTTTTTAATCACTACTATATTCAAATAGAAGAGTGCTTGCAGAAAAATGCTTCTTACTGTCTATCCTTTCATTGTTTGCCACATTATTTGGTTGTATCCTGTTAGAGCACAGCTTTGGAGGCAGGGACCCTCTCTTGCTGTATTATACATTTATGTATGATATGTATGTGTGATGGATACCCTACAGATGATCTTGCAGACTGTTGCAACGAAATTGATACCGCTGTTCTGCTTCTGTGGTGCTGGTGGCAATGGGAGACAGGAAATACTGCTCTCAGCCTGGCTACTCAGACAGTTCAGTGGTTGCTGTGCTGCCTTGTAGTTAATGCAAAGTCCTTCTTTAGTTGAAAAAAGAAATGGGGGTAACTGAAGGAGGCTAATGTTACACGTGAAAGTACTTAAGCGTTTAAGTTTGCAAGAAGTGAATACTTTGGCTTGTGACTGTCCTCAAGTAGCATGATGAGAACAGACAACAGAAACAGATTTTTCTGCATGGAGGACTGGGGAACAACGTTGTATGCCTCTTTCCCAACAAGGTTATCAACCTTCTGTGGGCTCAAGATACCATGCTTAGTTACACACAATGTCTCAGTAATGGGAAGCTGAAGAAAGCTTCTAAATGTGCTGAAAGTTCAGCTGAGTGCTATTGGTTAAATTATTTTTTTTCTCAACAGACTTCTGATGTCTGCAATAGCTGTCTGTTAAGCTACCTACAAGGGGCTAGCTTTTAGACACCCTATCTCAGGTAACAGTTTTAGGAAGAAACAAACAGATAAAACTGCTCACTTTTTATCAGATGATAGTAAGCCATGGGATAATCTTCTTTTAAGATTGTGTCCATGTATAGTTTTCAGCATTAGGAAATAATTCTCATAAATTCTCATACATAACACTTCAGTATTTTGTAGGGAACAAAATTGAAACTAATTCTTCACCTTCTATTAAGAATAAACTTATAAAGTCTTCTTATATGGATTAGCTAGGTTTAAATGAATTCAGTACCAATTACAATTAAAGGATATACATTCATTTTTCTTAGTGGCTCTCAAGTGGGAATTGTAGATGAGTTTTCCTACTGTTAGCTCTTATACTTTTAAGTGTTGGTTGATGAAAACACTAAAGAAATTTTTCACAAGGAGCTATCCATTTCCAGAAGCTAAAAAGCTTTTCTAAAATAAATTTTGCCTCTCAAGCTTGTGCTGTGCTTTTAAAATGTCACTTCCTAAATGTTAGCATAATCAAACAGCATCACAACTGGGAAAAAAAAAATCAAAATTTTAATAACCCTTCCTCTTCTGAAAGGATGACAAAGGTTAAATGTCAAGTTTCATACTCTTAAATAAATATCACAAAATAAAAAAATGATGTCTGAAATATTAGTTCTAGAAGGACATACATTACTTGTTTCAGGGTCATACAGTAGCCCTTATTACACCTATGATTAAATTTTTTAATAATCTAGATCAAAGGAGATAAGAAAGGCCAGAAACCAAACTATGCTGCTTTTTTAGCACTAGTATATGCAGAAAGTAGGGCGTTGCTTCAGCATGTTAGGTAGTGAATTTCTTTGATCCTTTCTATAAATGTCACTTGTGTATGTCATTTAATTGTGGTATATAGCCTTTTATTGGTGCAATTAAATCTTTTCTAATGCATTACATTATCTTCAGCTTTGCTAAATATGTTGACCATTGTTTAGGAAGCAAGGTAAGTCACTGTGAAATGGTGTAGCTGGCTTTAGTTTCTTCCTCCCCCTCCACGTGATTTCTCCCAACGATTTTAATTTAAATCTCACCAAACAGTATAATGGTCCTGGAATTTGTTTAGTCGTTTGACTTCCTTTATCACACGGAGATGGTAAACATTCTGTTGCTAACTTGAAGTGGCTCCAAGCAGCAAAACGAGGAGGATATTAAACCAGTAAAAGCTTATCAACTGATTCATTGATATGCTGTAAATTCCAGCCTTTTCATTTTACTTTTGAGGGTTGCCATAAGTCAACACATTAGTAAGCAATTTGCAGACATTGGATCACTTAAAAAGGCTTCCCTGTGGACAAAGTTCACATCGGTGCTTTGTTTTGTCGTTTTATTTTATCATAGTCTTGTGCTGCTGTACAGATGACTGATGTAGTTTTGCATATCGACAAAGTATTTCAAATATTCTGTTTATGCCATGCTGTTCAAGTTGTAAGTCACAGATGAACTACACTAGTATGGCATTTTCAGAAATAAATTCAATTAGTTTCAGATCTGGGAAAAATAAAAAGTATTTCATGTTATGCAGTAGGACACGGCAAGATTTAATATTTAAATGTTAGAACACAATATAACATTAGCAATTTATACAAAATGCTCATTCCTTTCTGTACACTTTGACAGTACTGTTTTGCCAGTTAACATAAATTTTGAGTTATGTTTCAGTTTTTTCCTTCCCGAACCTGGACTCTATTTGCTGTTTGATGAATATGGGTTGGGTCAGGTCATGCCGCAGAAAATACAGGAGTAGCTCAAAGCAGATAGTATCTTAGCAGCAGGGGAACTTAATAGAACACTGTCTTAGGCAGGAATTTTTCTCTCTATTTTTACAGTTTCTGTGCAAGGAAGCTCATGAGGGGGACTCTCAGGATCACTTAGTGAAATGGGCTAGAGAAACACAAGTGAGAGCTCAGAGAAGTGGAGGGCTTCTCCCTGCTGAGGGAAAAGGGAACAAACAGTGCAGGCACAGAAAGAAAGTGGGCACTACTTAGTTTAATGCAATCCCAGCCACTTTCTCTGCCTCCTGCTTTCTGCTCTCATTGTTGGTTAATTTTCCTCAGCGGTCTGTCGAGTAATACTGTAGTTCACAAAGACAGACCAAGTCCTGGAGCTGACCACATGCTGTTTGTGTTGCTCTCAGATTCGCAGAAATAGACACTGGACCAGGGCCAAGTTAAAATGTGGTTGTTTTCCCTCAAATTTTGAGTCCTGAGAGGCTCTCAGTGAAAGATAAAGCATCTTCATGGCTGCTCTAGCTTCCCATTACACTGCCCTAGCTTTCTTATGAAAACAATTCAGGTCTGTTCAAGTTTGATACTGACGTAAATGAAGACTGAGCATAAATCAGGACCAATGCAGATCCAGTTTTAGAACTTAGGTAATAACAGTTCAAATTAAGCAGCGACATTCCTAGTAGTTTTTATTAAATATATAATCACCTCAAGCCATCAAAGACCGACTCTGATTAAGTGTAGTGCATTGGTATTTCACGTCCCAGTCATTATTTGGGATTGTTTGGAAACCACATAGTGTAAATATTGAAGGAGGCCTGTGGTGGGATTTTTGTTTATTTTTTGTTTTACACATACCACTAAAGGTCAGTGTGTGTGTTTGCATGGAACAGAATTACCTTTTTCTTCCTTGTCGGGGAGCAATCATGAAGGAAGCACAAGATTACCCATCTGCTCTCTGCTAGATATAGAATTTCTCCCACAAAATTCATAAAGTACTGCTTCGTTTCATATCAGGCTGTGATTTACATGCATACACCATGCAGGGAGTCTCAGAGGAATTTCATTTTTATTTAGTTACACTAAGTTCACACATCAGCATCACGTAACACTTTAGCTAAGCCCAATTGGTGCTGACAGGTGGATACGTCCTTTCACAATATGCTATTGTGCTAGAGATCATTTGCAAATACAGCAAGTCATAATAGGTCTCAGCTATCACCGAATTAAACTGTAAAATAAAAAGAATACACAGGATCAAAGCTAATAGCAAGAACCAAATAACTCATCTTATGTGATGGTTTTCAAGATTTCTCTCGTCTGGAGACTCGCGATATTTGTCTCCTTGAAGTCTCTATTGAGAAAATTACGGGTTTCACTGGAACACGTTCTCATACATTATGTGAATACATTATTAAAAAAAAAATTGCTACTATGTTTTTTTCATGTTTGAGAAAGAAACAGGAAGTTCAAAGTTTGAATGATAACTTAGAACATTGTGAGCTTTTCAGATAGGCTTTTGGTTGGATGGTTTCTATGGTGTTTTTTTTTTCTTTTTGGTTGGTTCTTTAGGTTTTGGGGAGTGTAGGGAAGCAGGCAGAGGAGGGATTTGGCTTCTTGTGTCCCTCAGGTCTAGAAAAGTTTGCCTTGAATATTCTGATGTATGCTATGAAAGGCCACTTTAGCAGTTGTAAGGGAGCATGTCCTAGTATAAAAAGCTGCCAAGAAAAGTAAAATGAAGCAATAAAGTGTTCAGGCACCACTGAGGTGCCTGACCTTGACAACTCCTACTACCTCACCCCTCGCTTCCCACCCCTTCCTCCCTGAAAAGATGGCTCACTGTTTTCCTATTGAGTTTTCACTCAAAGGAAATGTATGGAGAGGAAGGGTCACATTCCAACACCTGTAACATGACCAGGCGGTGCTTCACAAAACTGCTTTAACTATTTACAGGCAGTCTCTCCACAGCCAAGTCTAAAACTTGTGTGACTCCCTACAGAACTTCGAGATAGTGTGGTAGCAACAAGAGAAATTTGTATGCAGTCTTTCACTATAACACAGCTGTACTCTCTCTGCTCCACCCAATGGGTTAAGAATGCTACATCTATCTTCAGAAAGCTCATTCAAAACTGTGTTTTTCTCCCAAAGTATAATAGTCCATCAGTAGAGGCGGGGGACTTGATGTTCCTAACCATTAAATCAGCACTGGACACCAGCTAAAATTGTAACAAGATTCTGTAGATCATGTAGCTGACGAGGCTCTCTTGTCAAAGAGCTGATAATTCCACATATGAACTGTTCATAAGCAACTCCAGGTCTAACAGGTCACTTTTCCTTTCAGGTTCAACAGATCAGTAATCGTCTGTTGAGTTCTTATGACATAAACCTAGATGATTTTTTTTCTGAGATAGATTCCACTATAGCTGCAAGTCGAGATGTGTTTCAGCAGGTGGAAGGAAAAGAGATACTTGTAAGTGAAAATGACTGGGAGAAGATCCAGATGCAGGTTGGTTGGCTTTGTTCGTTTAAAACCAAGAAGTTCTGCACTCTTATATAAGTTTATTTGCTCTTTTAAGGCCCAGCAATCTTCAGAACAACTGTGATTTTCTTGATTTCTTTGTGTTTTTTTTTTAATATAACCTGTTCCAAATCAGGGATGTTAAAAAAAAGTTTTACAGTTCAGAGATTTACTCATACTTCAGCAGCATCTCTCTTCTATTCCATTAAATATCCCAAAAAGACCATAGACAAAATTGAGTGAAAACATTCTTAGAATGTTCAAATTTTGACTAGTGTATTTTGATAAACCTAATTAGCAATCTTGCTGATATATTTATATTCTATTGTTTCGCTATTCTACAGGTTTTTGTGTTGTTGTTATTTTGTTTACTTAGGCATTGCGGCAGGAGATAGTTGACTGTCCTATCTGTATCATGCCACTCAGTTCGACTTCTCATCCTGCCAGCATCCTTTCTGGTAACAGCAATCAGTTTTCACGACAGGCTGTTCTGCTTTCTTGTTCACATCTGTTTCATCATACCTGTCTTCAAGCATTTGAAGAGTTTTCCTTGGGAGTACGGCGTATTTGCCCTTTGTGTCGCTCATATTACCAAAAGAAGGTCCTCAAATGTTGATCCATATAGCTCAATGAACTTCCTAGCAGAACATACGTGACAACACATGTACTTCTAACTTCGGAGCCTTTTCAGATCCAGATCTTTCAAGAACAAACAGTTTTTGTATGTACTATGGTATTCAGTTTGTATTTAGAGAAATAAAAATTAGAAGGGTGCTGTTACTTCACTTTTATATTCAGTTTCACCTTTGGTCTCAGCATTTTTCTTCTCCCTCCCTCCCTCAGTCCCATCCTTCCCAAAGATGATGCACAGTTGATTTCAGCATTGCGTTCCTTCAGCGAAACACCGTTAGCCCTTACCTGTGTGTTTTTATGCCTGATATTTTGCAGCACGGGTACTGTGTTCTGTTTCTGTGTGTTCTACAGATCAGCTGCTTAATAACTCAGCTGAAAGGCAGCCAGAAAGCTGGCTATAGGGCTTTCAGAGACGGTTATTTTTAAGAATTTCTGGAGAATGTGTGACACTCTAAAGGACTAGTAATTGATAAACCTATCTTGAACCCAGGGAGGGGAAAAAGAAATCCTGAGGATCTGCACAGTTTCACTTTGTTTCCTAAAAAATACTGGTAACGTGCTACTTAAAAAGAACTAGTATGTGACATGGGCTTTGCCAAGAAAAAAAAAATCAAGCCAATTTAGTTCATTTGTGCAACAGGATACAGCCCCACAGATGTAGCAGAACCCATGAAGTGTCACATTTTAACTTTAAAACTTCAGAAACTCTCCTACATGATACTTTAATGAGCAGGCTTTGGAATATCAGTATCAGAAGAAATAAAGTTGGTCTACAAGTGCAATACAATTCAAAGTCCAAGAGCAGATATACAATTAAATAGGAATAACCCTGTGTATAGTACCAAAGAATGCTTGGGGTTGAGAAGGGGCCTTAAGGACCACCCAGCGCCACCCCCTGCCATGGGCAGGGACCCCTCCCAGCAGCCCAGGCTGCCCCCAGCCCCATCCAGCCTGGCCTTGGGCACTGCCAGGGATGGGGCAGCCACAGCTCCTCTGGGCAGCCTGGGACAGGGCCTCACCGCCCTCTGAGTGAAGGATTTCTTCCCAATATCTAATCTAAATCTCCCCTTTTTCAGTTTAAAGCCATTCCCCCTTGTCCTATCACTACACTCCTGACAGAAAGTCCCTCCCCAGCTTTCCTGTACCAGCCTTCTAGTACCTAAAAAGGAGGCCTATAAGGTCTCTCCAGAGCCTCCTTGTCTCCAGGCTGAACAACCCCAGCTCTCTGAGCTTCTCTTCACAGGAGAGGTGCTCCAGCCCTCAGAGCAATCCCTCTGAGCCCGTATCAATGTAGCAATATATAGGCTTTGTCTAGAAAAACATCCAGAAATATATTTATATTCATTCAGTATGAATGAACGGTGTTACAAAAGAGACCACAAAAGCAAACAAAAAGCTATCGAAGCCATGCCTGCTGTCATCTGAGGCCTCAAGCTTGGAGGTTACCGTGCCCAGTTCTGAGCAGTGCATTTCTAGAAACACAGGAAGGTCCCACAGGTAAGCAAAAAGGATGAGAGGCCAGCATCAAACTGCTGATAGAACTTGGAGGTTACTTCTTATGTAGGAGAGAATAAAAATGGAAAGGCAGCCTTTGAGCCTCAGAAGAGCTGATACAAGCCAAAAGAGTCGTCTCAAAATGGACATTTGAGAACCAATTTAAAGGTTAAAGTATAGCAAGGGCCATTCACATTTGACATTTAGGAAACCTTGGACAATTAAACGCTGGAATATATTGCCTATAGACAGCACAGAAGTCAAAAAAAAAAAAGTCCCTAACAAGATTTTTTGATCCTGTGCAATTGAATGGATGGCTGAAGGTCCTTTCCAGTTGTATGGTGCTTGAACTTTTCTTAAAAAATAAAAATATAAAAAGACTAAAGTCTCTAGTGAAACAGTACAGAAAGTCTGAATCTGTTTTAGTTTCAAATATATTAAAAACCTTACCACGTTTCTTAAACTATAAAAATTGCACTTCAGTCAGACTGTTGAAGTATTGAAAATAACTTGTACGTTATAAAATCAGGATATTCGTCTATACACAAACCCCACTTCCTTGAAGTGGTGTTTGAATTAGTTGCACATCTGCCTTAAGAACAGGGCTGCAATAACTCTGACTGTACACGAATCTCCATCACATGCCATACACGTAACTTTACGAAAAACTGAGAACTGAGAATCTCGAAAGTACATCGAATGGGGAGGGGGAATAGGATGGGAAGATAGGAATGCAACCATTCACACCAACTACTGACAGAATAATTTAGAATAGCACAAGTTTTCTTCATTGCTTCAATTAATAAAAGAAACAAAACCCCACTATGAATCACACTAACTTTATTGAAAACAGTAAAAAAAAATCTTGCTACAAAACAATGTAACATTACTAACAACAGAAAAAAAACACTACCACTGCTTTTCACAAAAAAAAAAAAAAGGAAAACTTGCCCAAGGCAGCAATTATTTTCATAAAGGTTTTTTAAACACAGCAAAAAATACACAACTGAGAACATTATAAAACATATTTCTGGATGACCTAAAATACACTGAGAAAGGTTTGGTGGTAGAAGGTATTTATACAGAATGTCGTTCTGCATTAACTCTAAGCATTAACGACTGCATTAACACTAAGAGCGTGATTTTTTTTCAGCCACATCTTATTGTGGTCCAATATACAACCATGTGAAAGCAAACCTGTTGCTCAAGACTACCGGATCTACAAAGCCTTAAGCACAAACTGGACCAAGGAGGTACCACTAAATTCACTCAACATCACTCAGCCTCGCACAGTTAAGATTGTGTAATTGGTTTTTAAGATTTCATTTTACAAAAAAAAAAAATGTAACACTACTCAAAAAAAAAAAGTGCATGATGGAAAATACCTGTTGTCATTGTTACAGTGCCATCGATACCAACACCAGTAGGAGCACTAGTCCACAGCTGTACCTGTCACCTACGGCCACATGAAGGTGACGTGACAAGGTGGCCAGCAGCACCCTGAGATGTTCTCAGTCTCCTCGGTGGGGATTTTAGAAATAACACTTGATGATGACAAGCCTTTCTGTGTAAGGAGTGTTTGTTGTTGTTATTGTTATTGTTTTTTTATTTTTTAATTTAGGCAGTGCAGGGTTTGGTTTCCAACCCCACAAGAAAGTAAGGGAAATCTATCCACATTTTTTGTGTACATGTATGTTTTATACATGTCAAGGTTTCAAATCCGTAACCCAAACATATCTTATTTTTCTATCCATTTGTTTTTGTTTTAAAGCAATAGGAGTCAGGACAAGCCTACCTTAAAAGAATAATAATAATAATAATAATTTTTTCTTCGTTTTGTTACCTAAAGCCAGGGAGGAGACAGTTACACCAGTATTGTGAAACTAAGTGTTTTGACCCAGGCTGGGAAAGCTTACAGTTAAGGGGAAAACAGAAGTTATGCATCTGTTAATTTTCTCCATAAACACATCCAATCTATTCACCAACACAGGTGCCACCATCAAGCTGCTTTTCTGAACGATCATTTTACATGGAGAAGGTCTGAACCATGCTCATACACACGAAATACAAAAGGTACAGAAAAACCCACGTGAAGTGTCTCACCTTGGTGCCACACTAGGTTTGACTTTGATAAAAACATGGAAGTTAGAGACTGCTGCCACCAGAATGGTCTGCGATACATAAAGCAAGGCAGCAGGGCACACCACGAGCTGTACTGCACACTAAAGGCACACACGCGTGCTGTGCCTGAAGCATTTCCATCTCAGTTCAAAGTCAGACCTTACGTGAGCTCTTGGTAATTTTTTAGAGCACCCACACTGCGATGACAGGATTGTTTTAATGGAATTCAATGGCAGAAAACATGAAGTGCAAATGAGTGAATAAATCCTAAATTTTTCACAACAGAACATTTCTGAATTACAGAATTTCTCTGCATGTACCATGTGGGAAAAGAAATACGTTAAAATCAAAACAAGTGCCCTGATTCTTCAACAGCTGGTGTCTACACAGGCACGGAGTATGAGGCATGCAAAGTAAGGTGCTGTTCATGAAACGAGTTTCATCACTGCATTTCCAGTGGCCTTCACTACACACCCTGGTTAACAGAGACGGGTGGAGGGAAGCAAGAGCAAAGACTTGAGGTAAATATACGAGAAATATTTAGAAGCCATTTCACAGTATCCTGAGATGTTCATGTAGGTGCAAATGAAGAATCAGATACCTGAACCCTGTAAGAACTGGGACTTCCTAATTTCAATGTCGATGTGAGGTCTTAATGCAAATACAGCTTTTTAATGGCTTAGATTTAGATATGCCAGGATTACCAACATTTACAGGATATTTCTAATACTACGAACTTTGCCTGTTTGGAGTCAGCTTCTGCATTTCTTAAAACATTTAAAGTCACATATATTAAAATCTAAGAGCAATACATGACAACAAAAAAGATACTTAGAAAAATATGGAAATTAACACAGAACTAGCAAACATCCTCAGCTTTTCTGTTACCAACATGGAGCTATCTTCACAAATTCACAAGATTCTATAAAGTCAAGGATAGTGTTGCACTCTGAATCACAAAACAGATTTTTAGAAGAATTTATGAAATCTTTTCAATGCTAGTGAAATACTGGCATATTTAGACAATTTTCATATATTAATGATACACAATGCTTATTTCTCTTTGCAAGAGGAGTTTGAGAAGCTGCAGTTGTGAAACATTTAAAAAAACCTACCATATTAATTTTCTGCTGGTATGTATTGTTAAAGATCAGATCTGCTTAGATTCTTCTCTTTGTTATTTCACGTTTTTTTATACGCCAAGAAGAGTATCTATTAGTAATATCAATGCCACTGAATAAGACTACAAGTGACTTGAAAACATGGAAAATGAAAGCAAGCCAAGATGTTAATGATTAACAATTAAGGCCAAAATTGGCAAAAAGTTTCAACAGCTCTTGAATTTCATAAACTTACGATTTTAAATATATATTTTATTTATTTATTTTTACTAAAGCGGAAATCTAAAGACCAACTAGAAAAAGGATGGAAGAGAAAGCAGGCTGTCTGCATAGGTGAGATACAGATGTCTCCATGCCATTTCCTCCACCCAACTTCCCAAAATTGTTGTGCAGAGTGGGGATTCTGGAATTCACACCCAGTGTTAATTTCCCACAAGATGTGATCTCCTTCCAATGATTTTGACCAATATTGTCCAGCTTTAATCGTTACACTGAAACATGCAAGAGGTTGTCTTTCGACATGAGCTGAGGAGACGCTGTTCCCTGCAGAACCACACAGCACTCTTGGGACAGCAAGGAACCATTCAAACAAATTGCCTGGACAGGAGTACAATCAGAAAGTAAGGGCTTGGTCCCAATGAAACGGAGCTGACAGCGAAGAGCTGTAGTTCAAGAACATGCACAGTGATCACCCAGAAACCGAGAATCTGCAATCACAAGTAACCCTGTTCAGTGACTATGACTGCGTGGCAGATGGACAAACCATGGGCTGATCTCCTCATGCCTAGAGCAAAGAAAGAGCATCGCAACTTCTTAGGACTGCGTTGGGAGACTGTGTCTGAAGTCAGGGCACTGAGCAAGGTAGGAGAAGGTGGCAGAGGTTATCGGCATCTGCAGTCTTCACTTGTGCACGAGTTTTTGGAATCCATGTCAAAGCAGGTGGGGGACAGCTCCTGGCTTTGATTGCTCTCACTGAATGGGATGGATTCAAAGGCAGAATTTTTGTAAAGTTCAAATGCTATTAATGTAACTGAAACAGCTTCCTCGCTTACCAACAGCAAATTCCGTATTCAAAATATTAGGTCCTGAAAGATACTGGTGAGAAGTTCATCTATTTGCATCTTAGATACCCTTTAAATGCTAACGCAATGTTGTTTCAAGTCAGCAACAAAAATACTAATTCCAAGGGCTAGAGAATGTCATTTCTTTACTTAAAGCATTTAAAGGTTCACAGTTCATGTCAACACTTCTTAAAATTAAATAAAAAATTCATTTCTTCTTAAAGAGGTTATTAAATTGGCCATAGTGTTCTGTCCCTACTTAAGTGGCTTTACCTATATAAAGAATTGTTATTTTACAAATCTGAGCATATGTAAAACAACAGGATTTATCTACGCTCCTGCAGTTGGTATGTGTTGCTGGAATCCGCAAAGCATAAGGCTCTGCTACTGAACCCTACCTGAGCCCATCTCACTTTTGGAAGAGGAAGAAAAGAAAGAAGGGAAAATAACCCAGACCATTCTTACAAAATTCATGGAAAGTCACGTGGACAAAGAAGCCAATTGCTCTTTGCTTTTATCTTACTCTCATCTAATATAGATTGTAATTTTGTTACGAGCAGGGTCAGCTTGTCTTTACACAGCAGCAGGCGCCCCTGAGCAACTGAAGTAGCCTCAGCTGCCGCAGAGACAAGCGGGTGAGCAGGAGAGAACCAGCAGGACAGACAAGGGCTGCAGCCCTCTTTGCAGTTGTCAATCCTGGTGGCACTTGTGCCAGGTCACATACAGGAGAAAGCTTCCCTCTGCAGCACCCGTTTGTGTGTGTTGATCCCATTAAGCACAGGGCTGCACGAGGTCCTGCCAGCACGGACACAGCTACAGTGCAGAGCGGGGTCCCCACATGGCGCTCGAGGCGGTACTTGGAACCAGACAAGGAAAGCAGCTTGACAAATCCTTTAATTTCTTTAACACTGTAAAACAGTCAACAGGGTAAGAGATACTGGAAGAGCAGGGCCAAAGAGAAACACCACGTTCTGGACAGTAAACAAAGCCTCCTATGAACGCAAAAACTGCTACTCGTACAGTAACCAGTGCCGATATTTATTAGCCTAAGGTGTTACATATGGATGGTGTGCTTTACACTCAGAAACCCAATATTACAGTTCTGCCACTGCACTCGACATTGTGCTACCAACACGGAATATAGCCAAGAAAAGGCTAACCTAAAACACTTAGTTTACATCTATTTTTTTGGTCCTGTGTGGTATCTAGTTGAAGATGGAAGCATTTATGTGCTTTTTGCCTCGTAAGAAGTGAGGCAGGTGTTAATGTTACTAAGATCAGCTGTATATACCTTGAAGGTATAGACCACCTGACTCTACATGAGTCAAAATACTAGGAATGCATCGTCACTATCCATTAATGAATTACCAGTTGCTTGAATTTAAGTGACCATATGCTTCTGTGAAAAGTATAGTGACCTGTATCTTACACATAGTACATCTGAAAGTAGCACTGTGTCTGTAAGAGGTTTTGCATAAGCATGTCATTTCCAAGGCCAAACACAAGATGTGGACAGTGCCACAATATATGCGGTTGATTTTAAAACAAAACACTGCCAGTAATTACACAGGGCAGTTCTGAATTTCTTACCCACAACGTAAAACCACACAGCATCTCAACCACATGCCATATTTTGGTGTAAAATCTTCACTTACATACTCTTAACCCACACATCTCTGACTACAGGATCCAGAATGGGTGGGAGCAGACAAGGCTTTCACATTTATTTCGGAAGAGTTTTAAAGTTTTGCCTGAAACTTGCATGCTTATCAGCAGGAACTGTCTCTGCTCCATTAGGTAACTGCCCAACTCACTTTCAGAAATCACATACACTTCGTAATTTCATCTCTTTCTATATTCCTGGACCACTGATGTCAGTGATCTGTCCCCAAAACACCATGTCAGTCTAACTAGTAAGAAAACTGTGAAGATCAAGACCTATACTGGTTCACGCTCCCTGAATTTATTCCTTAAATTTCTTCAAAGAGAGCATTTATATGACTGTCTTAAAGTGATGATAACAATGATATTTTAATAAAGCTAACTAGCCTCATATTCCACAATTCACTGGCCCCATTAAGACACTAGGACAATTTTGGTCATCCTATCACTTGCATGGAAAAGTGGGTACATTTAAGTTATTTTCAACTATAATGCTAATATATAAGGCTACAAGCTCTGAGAATACCTGAATTACACCCCTAATAATAAAGTCTCCCAATGTTTTAAATGTAAACACATTTTCAAACAGCTTTTAATTCTAGCTCCCTGTTCTTGGCTGGGGAACTTTGACGCAGGTAAAGATTTCTCACTAAAATGTCAGCATTAAAGTCAAAGAGAAAAAAATGCTTGGAAATCTTCATAAAAATCAACCAATTTTACTTTAAGTCTTCCAAGACTCAGTACAACACATCAATAGTCAGTTTAATAAGCCTTGAATTCATACTAATCACACAAAAAGTAACTCTCTCATATTTACTACAGCAGTATTTACATTATGCCCCAGTTCAAGTCAGAAAAGGCAGCCTGCAAAAAACTGAGAAATCCTCATGTGCACTGGAGCTTAATTTTTGAAGCACTTGGAGAAAAACAAATACAAATAAACAAAACAAAAAAACTCACATTCACACACACACACAGTAGTAAGGTCTACAGCCCGGAGCAGTCATCTCAGGAGAACAGCCCAAAAGTTTCCGACACAAGGTTTACCCCATATTGGAACCACACTGGAGAGTTAGTTGTCACAGCCTGATCACATGTAAGACCTCAAAGTCCAGACAGACATACTTCAGTTTTACAGAAACAGGAAATAACCAAGAACATTAACTGACTCGCTACGTATGGGGCACACACTGAAGTTGTCCTTATTCCAATCTGTTTGAAGATTACTTGTGGCAGAGCAGGACGAAAGTGCAAACAGATTTTGAATACTTTTGTTGGTGAGTGTTGTTTTTGCCTTTTTTTGTGTTTATTACAGACTGCTTATAGGATTCCTAAGGCTGCAGTGATGCTAAGAAAAAGGACATTACCACACGCCAATGCCACTCTGAATTTAAGGCCTCTGAGCAGTTAAATTGTAACACCGTGGAAATTCATACTACCAAACTGAACACACAAGTTTTACTTACCAAGCCACCTACGTCATCTCTATAAGCTTAGAATTTAATTTATATCTACACGTTCATGTGTACATTAAAAAACGGATTAGTGAAAGATGCTGTGTTTTACCACTGAACAGAAATCCGGGTAACTATAGTATAAATTCAGAGAAATAATTTACTTCAAATTAAAGAACATTGTAAAAAAAAAAAAACCTGCAACCTCAGCCTCCTAGGCCTGTGCTACTTGCATTGATTACAAGTACTGCTTATACACAGTAGTTCATATAGAATTTTACAGGGCTGTTCTTGGTAGGGTAAGTGACCTCCACGGCACAATAGCTTACAGAACTGTAAGAGCTGTGACAAGGGGTCTACGCAGCTTTTTACAAAGCATACTAGGCTCAGATTTAACACTGAAGTTAATCTTCATATTGTGGTTCACTCTATTTGATAAGATATTGCCTGACTACCAGTAAAGCAACCTGGCTTTTATAGCGAAGAACAGAAACTGAAAACGCTGGCCTTCCAAGAAAGCTTCATGATATTAGACTATGAACTGCCTACCGACTCCAGCACGAAAGGAACTGTGGTCTCTACCAGTTACTTTCATTTTTAACACATTCTTAGTGGAACTGATTATCTACTGCTGAGGATACATGTTCCAGGTAGCTTACATTTCCAGTAAGGGTCCTATTGGGCTTCAAGTGTTGTTGTGTTTTTCTTAAACCAAGTCCCAAAGTTATTCTTCGTAGCTGTGTCTACATTACACAGGAGGTACTGTGCATTCAAATGGTAGCAGGTTTGCATCTAAAGATATGAGACCGTCAACAAAAAGGAACGCATTATTCTCTTCAGCTTCCAGTCTTCAAGGCACCTCCTGCATTAACTTACTGGGAAATAAACAAGCAGACCAAAAGTTAACTGGAAAGAGAAGAGTCTGATACAGCTAACTTCCACAGAAGCACACCAGCATCAAAAAATGAGACAAGGCTGGACCCAGATCATCAACAAATAAAATCAATATAAAAAAAGTTGATGAGATGACAGGAATGCCATGAGGTTGATGTTTTCAGCTCTGTTGATTGCAGGTGATTGTTAATCACAGTGTTTTCTGATGCCCATTTGCAGACGGCTTTGTCTCAGAGTCTCTTGGATTGTTTGACAGATGAAGCTTATCTAATCCTGCAAAACATTACACAATAAGGAAAAACTAAGATTCTTCCATGTTTCATGCATACAGCTATTCAGAAAGACACATGCAAACTAGTATTGTTAACATGCTTTCAACTTATATAATAAATATATAATAAATAAATCATATAATAAGTATAATAAACAATACAAGTTTAATGGGATGTCATGAATTAGCAAGGTAAGTCCTTTACATCGTTTGCTTTAGGACAAACTTTGAAGTTTCACCTGACCTGTTGCTGTAAGCCCACGCTAACTAACGCTGGAGCTCTGCAACAGCCATTACATTATATGGAGTAATCCCTTTACGGTTAAAACAATTACACAAAAACATTATGAAATTTTATTAAAGATCATAAAAGTCACTTGACAGGGATAAATCAAGAAATGAATCAAGGCCTTTTCTCATAACATGACCTTAACTAAATGCTGGGGAATAATGATAAATACATCAACCCACATTACATATCTATCTCAATCAACTACAGAGCTTCTATGAAATTATTTTTAGCATAAAAATCAATGGACAGATTTACACACCCCAGCCTACTAATCTGTTCCCTCCGAGCTTGAGAACTCAACATCACAAATGACAGAATGGACTCTATCAGCCCTAGAGTCTCCTCATTGTATTGCACTATTTAGTAGCTCTGACTTTAACTTATTGCCACCAGCAGAGCTGCACTCCAGGAGGCATACTCTAGGAAGCGCTCAGATTTTGTTTACCAAGTTCACAACTCTGGAAAGCAGTAATCAGTGAAAACTAACATGTGTACATTTTCAACACTACAAACTGAACCTGCGGTTATAAACAAACACCA
Organism: Anser brachyrhynchus; assembly: GCF_964034855.1. NCBI lineage: Eukaryota > Metazoa > Chordata > Aves > Anseriformes > Anatidae > Anser > Anser brachyrhynchus. The sequence continues at coordinate 9,684,313 of NC_137695.1, forward strand.
AAGTTTCACTGTTGGTCCTTTCGACTTAAGCAAATACTGTTCTGTTGTACAAAGGTAGGAGCTTCATCGTCATTAGTAGAGATGTAGTAACAACCTCTTCGTATCAGATATGTTTTAAGCTTTTTTTGTACTGCCATACTTGCAAATTCTTAAACATGAATGCACCATTCAATCAAAATTCTGATTAGATCAGCTATAGGTTTTACTCAACCAGTTATTAAAAATTCCATACATTCTCTACAAGAATTTTCTGAACACGTAGCACTTTAAAACATTGCAAGAAAGCAGCTGAGATTTCCACTAAACTATTGGTAGGGAACTAATAATTTGCTTTAAACAAACAAACAAAAAAACATATGCAACCTTTTTGGAATGTAGACTATGAAAACAGCCCATTGTAATACACACAAGGAGAATTTAAGGCTTAGATGTCTCAATCAGTATAAAAAACAAATGAAAAAAAAGATTAAAAACCTGTTACTGCTATCTTTCAACTCCCAAAAAATGCTAAGTTCCCCTAAAGAGGTCACTGACAACCACCACTCACACTTCAAAACACATTCAGGCTTCGTTTGCATGCTCACAGTACCAATGAATTTTTATACTCTCACAAAATGGAAAAAAATCTAACTGCACATCAATAAATACATGTACACATCATTAAGATCATTATACCTAGCTCTCAACTCTTCAGAAATAACACATGGCTATTCTTTCACACCTTAATTTACAAAAACTTGCATGCACAAGAAAAAAGTTTTCTGTGGGTTATAAGAACTTTAACAGTAGCACAACAAGTTATTAGTGCTGGAGAAAGGAAAAGTTCAAGCACAAACTAAGTTTTCAGTGCTACAATTACCTATTGCCTTCAGGAGCTCTTCTCGCACAGCAGAAGTGAACTTTCTGACCAGACATAACGTTGTCATGATAGCAAAGAGCAAGTTGTAAGATAGTACAATATAGAAGTTTCCCAGCCAGTTAAACCTTCCAAAGTCTCCAAGCAGGTCAAATCGAGTAATTCCTGTTAAAATTGAATTTGAGATTTGGATTAAAATGTTGGTTACATTTATAGAAGAAACACACGAGTTTCAGTCTATTACTTTTTACATATTCTTTTTACATACATTACACAAAATTCTTTAAGACAACATATGGTAAGACACGTGGTTAAATACACAAGAAAATGCTATCAAAGTCATTTGCCCACTTATTGACTACTATAAAACTGGAAAACACTTTTCAAAATGTTTCTTAGGTTTCCTACTAAAATACTTGAATAATGGTACGTAAAAGTAACGTTTGACTCTGGGTAAGAATTCTGCCTTTATTATTTCAATACATACAACTAGGAAAATCGGCATAGTATAAAACCTGATTGAAATGTCATTTTCTCTGAAATCCGTATCTATTCCAGATAACGCTAATGCACATTGTAGGCCTTCTTATTAAACAATACAGGTAGTTAAATGGGTTTCCATGAGATCCTTAACATCTAACAGTAAGCCTTTGTATGTTTTTCAGGACCACTGTTTTTGAAACAGAATTGTAAAGACCTCTTTCCAAGGGCACTTTTTCTCCTAGAGCTATCCACCTCTACAGCCACAGAGTATTTGCACAGAAGGAAAAGAGTTTGGCTGAAAGACAGTGCTGACAGGTGGTCTTCGCAGTGGACCTCTAAACAATGACACTCGGGCTTTGTGCTGATCAAAGGCTAGTCAATCACTAAAGCTAAGTGAGCAAAATGTGTCATTAATGTGGAAGTGTCTATAAGCCATAGGGTACATCCCAGAAGGCAGAAGAGCCACAGGTTGTTCCTTTGCCAGGTCTACATCAAAGACTGCATTGATTAAAAGACAGAATATTGAGATGATACCCAAACATCAGTTGTCTAGAATTGGTGATTCTTCACATTCACGGCAACAGGAAACTCTGCAGTGAGAAACTACTCCTGGCTCTCAAGTTGCTGGAAGCAAATTTTCTATCATCTTACTGTAAAGGGTTTTTTTTGAAAACTATCACCAGTGATAATAAGTGAAGAGACAGAATTAAAGGTCAGCTATCTTCTTTTCAAAGATAAACCTGGCACTTAACGAATCTCATTGTACCATGATCCTGGCTCAGTCCTCAACACTCCTCAGCCAGCCATCAAAATGTTAAAGATGTACATGCTTCTTGTACTCAGCACCACTCATTAAAAAATATCATACATACAAATGTATATGGGAATCAAATTTGGTATCTAAAGAAAAACATGCCACCATGAAGAAAATGAGAAGATGTTTAAAAGAATAAAGCAAAATAAGACTAAAGTTAATCAGGCAGGTAAAAATTCCAAAAAAGCACAGAAGGTCTTAGCACAAGAAGAAACTGGCTGACTGAATAACTGGTAAACAGAGGAAAAAATAATAAACATGAGTTGCTTTCACACTTGAAGCAAAACAGTGTCCTTCAGAACATTTTCAAAGAAACAGCCTTTTACTCAGGCTGCAGAGCTCCAGGAAAACTGAGAACATCAAGTTTGAATGTACAGGCTTTGGATCTTTAAAGGGAAAGAAACAAAACAGGTAGAGCACTGCATAATAAGTCTATTTGCAAAAGAGAAAATACCCCTTGACACAAAGGGGTTTGGAAGAATAGCTAGCAATGTTGCAGGAGTTGTAAGAATAAACAAAAATTAAGCCTGACACTTCTGTGACATAAGTTACATTCATTTTCCTCCTATAAAAAAGGTCAGTGCTCATCAGAAAAAAAATCTGACAGTACCTTTTTGTACATTTGTGACAGAAAAGGGTTAAACTTTTGTGACTTTCCTACAGAATAAGAATCTACACAGCCTGTAGAGAAAACAGTTCCCAAGACTGCAATATGGAAAACTACAGAACAGAAAACTACATCTCTAGTGGACACATGTCCAAGAACGTTCATCATAATTTACCAAATAACACACTAAAGAATTGCTTAGGTTTAAAAAAAATCAGGTTAAAAAAAAAGAACTGTTCAAGTTAAAAAAAAGAAATACTATATTTTTGAACTGCAGTTACAAATGAGTTTCATATCACTTTTTATTCAACCATGATAATCATGAGAAGAATTCCAGGAAAACTTTTATATATCAGAAAACTCAATTCTGTTTCCAGTTCCTTGCTTCTACGTTTCTGGCTATTAAGTGCCCTGTTCCCAATTTGTTTCCTAGTGTTTAGCAACATGGTGCTAGTAGAAGATAAGTTTCAAGCGGGACTACCAAAAGGCTGAAGAGTTCTGGATAAAGTGAGTGAACTTATCCTGGAGTTCTAAAAGAATGAAAGATTACAGACATCCACCACCTACACAGCAGTGCTATATAACATAGAAATAACAGAATTTTTTTACATCTTTAAAGCTTGAAAAAGGTCAGTACTTGTACTAGATAACTTCTGCTATTTTACTTTTCCTATAATGATAAACTCTAGCCTTTTCTCCATAGCCTAGAAACTTGCTTTTTTAATGATGTGAAAAGACTATGAGTCTGCTTAACATATTTCTTTCTTTTCATCTATTCAGTCCCACAGGGCGGTAGCATGTAGAGCAACACATGTTGATATTTCTGCAAAGCACCACATGACTCACTGTACTCTAATACACTCTATTAATCCTGTTTGGACAGCTGTGTCTGTGCATTTGTTAGCTGTGTGTTAATTGTTCCATCTTTTTTCTTCTTTTATTTATCTCTATGGCAAACTATCCAGGAATTTCATTTGTTGGCTTTTTTTTTAAAGCGAGTTTTACCATTAATCTGTTTCCTATGAGACAACAATGCACCCAGCATGTATATGTTCTTCCACAGAAACCATTTATTATCAACTGTTAATCTCACAGACCATTAACAATGATTTTTTTTAAACAAATGATTAGTATTGTCCACTATCTTACTGCATTAATGTTATAATTATATTTTAAGGCACTAAGTTTTTGATATAATATCTTGTTCAATGCTAACATTGTTTTATTAAGATCTTAAATAGGCTATATTCTAAAACTGCATTCTTAAGAAGTTTTGCTACAGATTTTTAAAATGTGAGCTCTAGAACGTGTTTTAGGATTCAGCTTTCCAAAATATATTACATTACAGTCATTCACTTGTTAATCACGTCAAGTTTTTTTTTTGTTATAAAAGTGATTTAGTAAATTAAGAGTCATCTGGAGATACACAGCACAAAAACATACAACATGGCTTACTGGAAAATACTAGCTACTCTCAATTTGACAGCATTCTGGGTGAAAAGAATCAACTACAAAACTATTGGGTATACATTAGTAGTCAGTGCGCCTAAGCTTGAACTCCTAAACTTCTACTTATGACACACAGCCTGAGGTAAAGCTTTTTGTTAATTTCTTTTTTAATTTTGCTAATTAAATTCACATTAGCTGCAAGTATCTTGCACTACTTAAATATGTACATTTATGTACTTAGTAATACCCTTTCAGTCTAACTTCAAGAATTCAAGTTGAATATTAACCAATTAAACAATTTTGTCAAGATACAAAACGTCATGTCTTTCCAACTGTCTAAAATAGTTTTTTACTTCAAGTGCTACTGCCAGTTCTTAAAATCAGAATTATTTCGATTCTACTATGTTGAATTCCTAATTTTTCTATTTGAAGACTGAAGGAACACAGGATGGGAGCAGAACTTACAGAAAATGAAAGTAGCCTGGTTTTCACTTTGTTGACAAAAACCATTAAGAAGTCACTGTTTTAAAAAAAACACGCATTTTCACTTATCTCAAGTTTTATAGCTAAAATGTATTTTTTTCCGTAAAACCTAACTGCAATTTGACAGTGAACATGAAAGTATTTTATACTGCCCTAAACGCACAGTCTCTCTATCTATTCATCTCACAATCTCCTCTTTCAAGTTTAAAAATCTAACCTGCCTTTTTAAAAAACAGTTCGCTAGAAAACGTGTTTTTTTTTTAAAAAAAATGTATGTTCTGCAGTTTCATACACAGCCCATGTGTATGGCCACAAACACAGGTGACAATATGAAAGCTACAACTACAGGTTGTTCCTTTTTAAAAAGCTCAATTTTTAAGTGTCCTTTATTATGATATTCTATATTGTGTTGTACAATTCACTTACCCAGCGTCCTTGACATCACTGGCAAAGCAGAGCTCAGCACCAAGATTGAGACACAGTTTCCAATTATCTGTTTGAAAAAGAAACGGTGTTTATATTACAAATGGAATTGTTAAAAAAAAAAAAAGAAAAACCAGTCAAGATCAAGAAAACAAACCTTAAAGTATCATTGCTCAAAACGAACCTTAGGTATTTCACAATAACATACTGTTAGTCTTGCTTACTTCTGTTGCACTTCTCCATATGGTTTTATACAACTGAAGATCATCCAAGAGTTAAAAAAATCAAATATGTAATCACTTACTTTTAATCAAAGTATTAAGTATGGCTGGATTCAAAACAATTCAAAATTAGCATGTTGAAAAGCATCAACTGTTTATTTAATTCCTGCAAACGTTTTATAAAACAGCTATTCCATGAGCTTAGAATAGATGACTGATACATCAGCTTAAGCTTTGTATGCAACTGCTTAGGATTAGCATTATTAAAAAAAATTACAACAAAGAGCTTCCTTTCAACTGAATGCCTGTTGACTACTTTAAATAGCATGAAAAAAATCTCAGCTGTTAGATTTTATAAAGGCTTCACAAAAACTAGAGTAAAGAGTAATTGAAACTTCTTTCTCTCACAAGGGATCACTTTCTTCAGCTCTAATTCTACCAGAATTCAAAAGAAAAAATAAAACTTCTTAAAAGTACATAGATATTTATTCATTCAATATTTATTAATAGTACGCTATTCCTGGTGTACTGTAAACAAACTATACAAGGCATTAATAACATTTCAACTCCCTAATCTACTATACCCATTCTATGTGTTTACCTACTTTCTCACTTCCAATAATATATGGTTAAAAAATGCTTTTTTTTTCTTTCTATTTCTTCAAGTGAAACATTGAATAAATAATTAAATTCAACATCTCTTCCTTGGTTACTCATCACCTCCCCTTGTCAGCTGTGGGAATATTTTTCCAAAAAGTAAGCACGTTCCTTAGCATTAGGTTATTCTGAAGCCAATGCTAAATTGTAAAAAGTAAAATTAGCCTCAAACTACAAAATGTTGCTGAATAGACCTCCTCAGTCTTAGTTTAATTATTCAAATTTGAATTACTTTGTCTGTATTACTTCTAGCAACCAAGTTCTTCAGATTTCAAACAAGCTCCCTGAAGTACAGTTAGCACAATCAAAGTTACTCATTAGCAATACGTTTCCTTTGAAAAAAGTTCTTTCACTAGCTTTTCTATAGCTAGTTAACAAGCTCTGCTATTCCCAGCTTTTTACAAGTGAATGGATGCCATCCAAACTAAACAGAGCACATCCTTTTTCCCACTCATTCAGCATTTTGAAAATCTTCCAGTTTGTGTTTACGCAGCTTACAAACAAATACTGATCACTGCAAATGAGCCATTCAGGGCAATTACTAAAAGAGTCAGTTTGTCTTGGGTGGCAAGAGAGAGGAGGGGGCCATCACCACCACAGACTTCACCTTACCTTTGTCATAGTTGTGTCATCCTTCCTGGGAGTGAAATTTTCAAAAAAACGAAGGCTGTAGAAGCCGACGACAGAGGACACCATAAGATAGCTGTGAGAATCAAGGAAAAAGCAACCTCCAAAGAATGCATGCTTCACTCAAGTTCTCAGCAGTGTCCTAAAAGTCTTAAGAACCAGAGGGGGGAGAAATAAACAAAACAAAAAAACACTTCGAGTGCTTGAGAAGGACAGACCTCTCTCTTCTTTCCAAGCAAGTGTCTTAGTAAATTACCAGTGTCCCAGAAAACTAGAAAGAATACTTGTTAACAGACAATTTTCGAAGAAAGGATACAAAATCAAAATGATTTCAAGTGCTGCTCCCACAAAACCAAATGTGGATAGGGATGCATTTCCTATTCCAGGACCCTAGAAGGAGAAAAATATTTTGCATAATTTAATAAGGTTCATGCAACAAGCATAAAGTTAACCTTTACAAGTACAAAAAAGACTTCCTAGATGAAATAAAGCTTTTACTTAGTTATTTAAGGATCATCCTGATGTAAGACTTGTAGCTTATAACATCTCTTCCCATTTTATCAGCTTGCTTTCAAACTTGAGTGAAATGTACTAAGGCAGAAGTTAAAATACGCATTTTATACATATTCCTTCGCTTTGGAAACTAAAATAAGAGATCTCAGAAGACTAGGTATTTGCAATGCCACAGAGTGGTCATCACCACTTATCAGCTTTTATAGCTACACAAGCTCATACAGACCTATAGTCAGGTAAAAGCATTACCAAATTAATAAAAACTCCCTTGTGATTAAAGACACTATTACTCAATGTGCTGTTCTTTACTTTCTTAAAGTTTGTTATATTTTATCATAAAGGAAGAAAATGTTCGTGTTTTGAAAGAGGAAGACAAAAAAAGGTTTTTCATATTGCTTTTTAATACATTTATTTTCTTAAATTGAATATCGCTAAATGGTGTTAAAAGTAAAACACAGTGCAAAAGATTAGTTATTTACTTGACTGAATTACTGTAAAGATTCTGGGCTGATTTTATTAAGAAGTCATTATAACAAGACATGTAATAAATGCTTACGCAGGACTGAGAGAGAAACAAAAGTCAAGTTCTAACTTGCACTTCTCTAAGGGCTCCAAAGCATTACTAGCATTATAAAAATTATGTAAGAGAAGTTTACTTTACCCCTGATCCTTTTGGCATTGCAGTCTCATCAACCAACAGGTAAAGAATGTTGAAAGCAACTAAGAGGACTGAGATGGACTGTAAAGAACGAGAAACAGTCTCATTATTTAAAAGTATTCCACGTTTGAACAGTGGAAGTACATATCCTTACCTGACTTCGTAATGTTAAGTAAGTTCTACTAAAATGATCAAGGGAGTATTGAATTTATTGCTTAAAGACATCACTCAAAAATTTTAAAAAGTACACCCCCAAATGACTGAAGAATTCCCCATAATGCTTTCTTTAAAAAAAGCAAAAATTCTTACCGTCTCAATCAGCAGCAATATCATAACAGCTGGATAAACTAAATTTCTTTCCCAAGCAGAAGCTTTTTTCCGCCGTTCTGTTCAGAACAGAAATACAATACCATAGACCAAGTTTAGAGTAAAACAAGTAACAATTATTTACATATCCATAAACTCATTATAAACTGTAGATAACAAAGCAATATTATTGTGAATCGACACCAACCAGTTCATAAAAATATCTATTCTGAGGAGCTGTACAAAGCATTCAAAAGAAAAGCCTCTATAGAGAAAGAATGGGGGGACATACAGAAGAATGTTTTTCTTATTTAAAGGCATGTTTCATCATAATCCACCATAATTATCCAATGAATACTGCAATATAAAATACAGAATAGAATTTGTTTACATATATATATATATATAAATATTTTTCCCCTTTAGGTTAAAGAGGAACTTCAAATATTTAAGCATTTACTTCTTGTGACATAAATGAAGACAGACAAGACTAACATTTTGGACATCACTAGAGTGTCTAAAAAGAAAACCCAGCAACTTCTTACTACCATCTTTACCTTTGCACATAATACACTGACAAATGCAAAATACTCCAAGCCTTTGAATAAGTAGGGAGATTCCTGTTGAGTAGCTGCCATTATGAGAAGTGTCACAAAAAGACATAAAAGTGCCAAGAATTTTCCTGTTCAACAATTTGACTTTAAGAGAACACCAAAGAGACAGAAAAGTAATGTCTTAGACTATCCCAAATAATTATAAATACAGCATGACATAAAAAGACTGTGCTACTGATCTCCATGCCAAGAAGTGTCACAACTTCTCAAAAATTATGTTAAAAGTAAGATTCAAATCCAACTCCCTATTTAAAGTATGTTTGTTAGGTGAGGGGCAATGATTCCATATGATGCACTTGTAGAAACTATAATAGTTTGAAAGGTCTGAGAATGTACATATTTGGTTAGAAACAATTGGGATTAATCAAGCAACTGTTAAAAACTGAACATAATATCTTAAGGTCATTTATTAAATTGCAATCCTCATGAAACAGTATGAAAAAAATATATTACCTAGATTTGTTTTCTTGCTTTTCACTTTTTCAAGCTCTTGTTCCAACTCTACTGTCTGGTATTCAACCGTGGAAGATGTACCTTTTAAAACACAAGACATTTTGTTTTGGATGGGACTAACTATAGTGCTGGAAGACATACTGTGAAAATCCATGTTTAGGACACAACACATTAACATTTATGGCTTTAAAGTGCAGGGGTTTTTGTTGTTTTTGTTTTTGTTTTATTTTATTTTATTTAGATTTTTCAACTTTTTCAAAAACCGGTTATGGTGTGGCACGCTGACACTGAATGGCTTGAATGTGTCATTCTTTTGTCTCCATATGACTCATATCAAGATGCAAAGAATCTCTGGATGCCCTTCAAGGGCATTATTATTTAGCACCTTAATGAGAGAATGTACCTTTTCCTCCAAACTAAGTAAGCTGGTGACTGGACCTCCAGTTTCAGCGTGTCCCTCCTCTTCCCTTTCCTCAGTCTTCTATACTCAGCCTGCTCTGTTTCCGTGCTGCTAACCTGCCCGTTGCAATACCTTCTGCTCTTACCTTCATTTAGCCACCAGCCAGTTTGCCAGCTTCAGTCAGCCTCTCCGTCCTGCAGAGCTCCCTCTGACAACCACGGCTGGATCCTCCTCACAACCACCCACGAGACCACATTACAGAATCACAGAATCATAGGGGTTGGAAGGGACCTCAAGAGATCATCGGGTCCAACCCCCCTGCCAAAGAAGGTTCCCTAGAGCAGGTTGCCCAGGTAGACGTCCAGACGGGTCTTGGATATCTCCAGAGAAGGAGACTCCACAACCTCCCTGGGCAGCCTGTTCCTGTGAATTCTTTGACTCTTTTAGTTAACATGATAACTCCTCAAACTCTCTCCTCCACACCAGCTGAAAATTGGCAGCTGTAATATTAGTTCTAGGCACAAAACGAGCAAGGCAGAGAAGTTGCTCATCAACTCTTCCTCCTCTCCCTCCACCACAACTAAGGAGCCCAGCCCATTTCCCTCTGCATCCTCTTCCCTTCAACCTCCAAGTCTCTTTCAACCAGCCAACCCTTCCAGCACAGGTACACTTTGGTTTCTCCCCTTTACTCCAGTTCCTCTTCAAACACTGCCCAGCATTCAAGCAACAATACAACATAGAAATGCTGACGAGAGATCTGCTCTTTCAGCTCTCATTATTTCTACTTCAGTTTTTTCTCTTTGCAATCACACCCTGGAAATACACTCCCTGGGCTAAATCCGAAACACCCTCTACTCATCTTTCTCTCATTCACATGCCTTTAATTTCTCAGTAGTCTCACCTGATAGTAAGTAGAGTGCTCATATATTTCCTGCCTATTCCAGACCAACCTCATTCTGCCAAAACACTGTGACAGTTCAAGGTCTTAATAACCCCAAACTTATTAAGTTATCTTCTTTCTTGATTTACACTGACACCCTTCTGCTTGTTGGCCATTCCCTACCCTTGGCCTCGCCTTTGATTGCAGGCTAACCCATAATAACAATGCTGCAGACTTTTTTTTTTAAACACTAATAAATTTCTACGAGACTAATAGTCTTGTCCAGGCTTTTATCTCATATCTTGATCATTTGCCTACAAAAACTAAATAGCACTTAGGCTGCTGGCACGCTAACACTACTTTATGGTCCAGTCTCATTATTTCCTTATTTTCTGTTGTCTGTTGATCCACTTAGCAATCTCAGTACAAGATAACAAGGTAAATTGCTCATCCCATCCAGCCCCCATGTATATTCTTGCAGCATCCAACAGACTGAAGTCCTACATGAAAACCAAGATAAACAAATATGTTTCTTGGAATTTTTTTTGGAAACTTTTACTCTCTACTTCAGAGTATATTATTTTTCAATGCAGTCAAATTTTCAACCAGGCATACACATCTTTCAAAAAAACTGAAAGGGGGGGGGGGGGGGGGGAGAAGTGGATTTAATTGCATGCTTCTTTCACACACATTTTTGCATATAAGTTTCCTCTATGTTATGCCTGCACTTATCTTTCATATCAGTGACATAAAACATATGCAGTAATATTTACAGTGGCTTCAAATATATAATCATCTCAAATCCCAGAATTAACCAGGAAGATCTACAAATTCACTTAAATTGAAGTACCTGCAGCGATTATCAATTTCATTTCTCAATGTATTTTAAATAAGTAATCAAAATGTGTATTTTTTTAGAACAAAGTTTTGTTTTTAAACAAGTCTCTTTATCATTATAAAAATAAGCTGATGCATTCCTTCCACAAAAAGCCTGTAACAGCTATTTTATGGAATGACTAATTACTATGAAGTGAATAAAAAGGACAGTTATAGAGTTCAGTGGAAACAGTCTCAAGAATTTTAATGGAAGCAGTTAAAATAAGAAAACTTAAGTTAACGTCTTACGTTTTCTTCTCCATAATTGATTTAGGGGTCTCTGGGGAAAAACTTCATTCAAGATATATGCGTTTTTTTCCCCTTGGATATAAGAATTCAGAGCTCAAGATTGATATCCATGGGTGTCTTTCCAGCAAAGTCAATGAAATCACATTAGATCCCTAAAGAGACACTTCCATACACGTTCTGAATCATATTTAAGTGCTGTTGTGGTTCCTCCTTAACACTAGTAGCAAACAGGTTGCTATACAAAAGAATATTTTATGAGAGGGGAAAGCAAAGTTTCAGATCAGTCAAAAGAGTATTTGAAAAGGATGCAGCTAAATTCTTAAAAGCTCTATACCATTAGCTTTATTTCAAACATGCACAAAGTTCAATGTCAGCGCTGTCTAGCCAATAAATCAAATTGGTAGACGAGACTTGTTTGGACTAGCAATGAAAAGTTAGAAGGGATTCTCCAAGAAAGCCACAAAGCAGCTCATTTAAGGTCAATTTAACGGTATTATTCTGTTTTTCTTCCAGCCCCGACATAAGATTTCAGTACCTCAAAGGAAATTGTAAGAGTATCTATTTGCATTCCCCCTAGGTGATTGGCAGTTCAACACCAATTAGTTCAAAATTACACTGTTACTAGCGTGCAATAAAAACAACACCTTTCATCTTTCTTACATAGGTAAGGATACCTTCAGAGCCAATAACTTTGATCAAGTAAGTATTTTTGATCCTACCCCACCCGTCTCTTTGGATTCAGGAAAACTAATAGCTGAAGGCAACTTTTCTCTTTTAATATAAAAAAGTCCCAGCTTTATTCTTTGACTGTAGGAGTGCTGTGGGTACTGAAATATAATATACTGGAAACAAACATTTTCCCGAAGCCCAGTATCTCTTCAACAGATAAAAATACTATGGTAGATAACACGATCAAACTTCCCCCTCCCTCCTCCTCCGATTTTCACTTATACACTAGAAACATCTGAGAAGGAAGAAAATTTAGTTTCCACAAAGAAAACATGCAGTTTCCCAGTTAGAGTTAGGTTGAAATATGAGGAGGTTTAAAGAAAATTCTATCAACTGCACCACAGCCACAGTAGTTACATCTGTATTAATAAAGGGCACAGCTCACACAGCTAAAACTCTTTCCCTCCTCCAAAAGCAGAGGTTTTCCCCAGCCAATTCAGTGGGGACAGCGATTCATGGCAATACCTTGCTCTGTCCAGGCACTGTCTGAGGCAACATCAACTGGGACTGGCCACGGCAATGTTAGGAGTGTGATAGCAGTTAACCCACCGAGAAATAATCAGCACTGATAATCACCAAGCATTGCCTAAGGTTGTGATCTGGTCCTCATTAGTTCTAATAAAATACAAACTCTTTGGTTATGCGTATAAATGGAGTATATATTTCAAAACACATCACTGCTAAGCTGTCCAGCGGGCTTCCTTAAGCACATATATTTCCACTACAACTACTGCAGGAAGGTTGCAGCAGCCATTGCATAGGAAGTCTGTAGCCTAACATATCATATCTGATATAGCACCATAACACATGAATGTGTAAGTAAGTTAAACATCAAATTATTCCGCCTAACATCACAGCACTACATTAATTAATGTAGTTAGTACATATTTGTATTTGTACACATTTTAAAAAAGAATCAGTAAACAGGATAAGCTTGAGTCTTCATAGTTCTGGCAAAAATGGTATTTATTTTTCTGGTATAATTTGTATGTCCTTCTGATTTCTGGCAGAGAGGATGAAGCTCTCCAGTCTTGCCACATAAATGAGAACCATACTTAAAATTACTTAAATAATTACTCACAAAAATCTTGCAGAATATCTTTTTGTGCATACAACATTCCCTTCCACCTACATGCTATTTCCAAGTTAAGCTAAAAAGCAGATAAAAATCTGAATGAAGTCTATTAATTTTCTCTGTATACCAAACCAGAGGGTTTTGAGCAGCCCTTCAGATAGCAGTGCCAATGTCATTCCCTCAGCACGTGAAACAGAAGAACAGAACTCAGTTCCCTCTTCCAAGAAGAGGGAAGCCCCACACCTTTCACCTCTCAGGAGAGGGATGGTGAGCTCTATGGAATTTGGCTAGGTTGCAGTTCTGCTTATGTTAAATTCTTAACAATCCACTGAAAAAGAATCCAGTCTTTCAGCTGATGCAGGTGACTGCCTTAACTACACATCCTAAATCCAGATCCAATGAATAGACTTCTACTAGGTCCATCTCACAAGTGATATTATTAAACTGCAACATAGACACCTACATAGAAAAACAATAGACAATCATCTAAACTACATTCTCCACCTGAACAGCAGAAGCCACTTTGCACTACGCCCAATAGATACTTGAATAGCTATTTGTCCATTTTCTGTATCGCTTTTCCTCATACATAAGCACCATCACCATGACAACAGAAAATATTCAGTAACAAATACTTTACAGTTGCAAGCTAACATCAAACACATAAAACAATTATAATTACCCCATTACAGCTTCAAAGGTGTTCACTCCACGCACCTTTTTGCATATTTGTATGTGTATATGCATATACATACATATATATATACACACACACGCATGTCAGTATAAAAAAAACCTAGAGCTTCCAAAATAGCAAAGGTGAGCATTGCTTTTAAACTGAGAACTATGCCTGATTTTAGCATAGAAGCCACTACTCCACCACCAAGTTTAAATGCTAGAGCAAAGACCACGATCTCCTGTTATGAAAGATACTTTGTCTGACCAATTTTTACCAGAGACTTATTGAGAAGTGAAAGAAGAAAGACTGAGATATGACTGAAAAGAGGAAGGCAGGAAACAAAGAAAATTAAGGCTAAAATAAGTCATACGCATTCCGGAGAAGATAACAATGGATGAAAGTCATGACATGAATAATCTCTGTTTTACCAACCAGAAGAAATGGTATAAATTGTAGATAAATGATTTACCTATGCAGTTAACAGCACTTTAGAAGACAATTTGTACAATAGGATTTCTAGATTTGAAGAGAGAGAATTTACATGTTTTCCACAACTGGCATCTTCTATGCTGCAATATTCTTTATCTTAGAAGCTAAAGCTTAATACTGCTTTTAAAATACTTCAAAAGAAGAACACCTTGTAAAGAACTGCTGAATTGTAATGCTAGATACAAAAAGCATAAAACACTTACATAATACGTTCATTGTAATTATTCATTAATGGAGGCACAACAATTAAATTTACCCTGTAGCTCCTAGAATATAAAGAACAACCACTCTGATACTTAGAATTTAAGCTAACAAGTCATTATACCATCATTGAAACAGAAAAAGTCCTCCAAATATACAAAACTCATCATTCAGGACATTGAGCCTCTTCCTAATAGAGTACGTTCACTGCTTTTCAGGCAAGGCTAAAATACAGTCAACATTTAGCAAACCGAACTATTTTACAGTAAGGGTGGTGGGTTTGGTCAACTACTCAGTTTGGATTCTCAGTCTTAGAATATTCTCAGCATTAGAACTGATGAACATGTTAAAAAAAAGTGCACACAGTTCAATGTTGTACACAGTAAGTAATCAAATGTAAGCTTGTAATGATTGTTACATATGAAAATCTTGAACTCTGCTGTTCCGAGAGAATATTTATATGACATTATAACATTAAGGTCAATACACATCACTACTCTACTTGAAATATTGTATTTGAAGCAGAATTTATATTTACTGTACTGTAACTATTGTATTTGAACAAGCATACCATTGAGCTTCCTCTGAATTGCTTCTTCCTCTAAAGTGATGATATACATCTGCTCATCTAAGTCTTCAAGGATCTGTATTTGGAAACAGAAAAACGACCTAAGCATCAACAGAAAGTCACTTACCTTTTTGATCTACATGGGTTTGTTTTGTTCGAATAACCTTTATATTTAAATATATATTCTGCAATTTCATAATGTCAATACAAAAAAAACGCCATAGGAGATTATTCCATTATGTTACAGTTCTGTTTCTTCGCTGCAATCAAACTTTCTGTTAAGTTCTTATTTCAGACTAAAACTCTTGTATTCAATCTCAGCCTAAAGTAGCTACTTGGGGAACAGGGGAGCAACAGTACATCTAACCTATATTCAGGTCATTTTATATTGTGGCAGGGAGAAGATAAGTAACCTGTTGATCTTCACATTCTATTTAATTTAAACAAAACTAATTGCAGATTTTGAAAGAGTAAATTAAACTCATATGCCAATATTTCAAGCAAATATAAATTGCTAGTGGAAGTTAAAAGCAAAATACATGAAGCCTACCTACCTTACTGTCAGGCAATTTGAATTTAAAGCTTATAAATAGCAAAAGAGTGGCACATATTTTCTTTGTATTTTTGGGATTGACTTGACTAATGAAAAGGAATGCAAGATCTAAACACACCAGAATTTTAGTAAATACAAACTAGGAAACATGACACCAAGGTCACTGGGGGATTTGCATACGGTACAAACTTTCCATTCCCTCACACATTCAGCACAATTACAATATATTATCTATGCTTAAAAGGTTCTTACAGGTGCCAACTACCTGCAGGCAAAGCCAATCTCTCTGATTTAAGTACACCCCTAGGTACTTTTCTTGCCATCCAGCCTTAGTTTGGTCTTATACCCTAAACTCCTAAACTCGGAACAAAAACCACACCTTTCAGGCATTTGCAAAACAAAGTAGGCAATACTGGCAACTAATATTAACGCTAATAGTGGCTGTACAGCCTGGTAAGCCAGAGAAAGTCTACACTATTAAAAAACTGAAAAAAGTAGGCTTTTGTGCTATAAGACAAAATTGAAAACAAGTATATAAATATTGACTATACAAAATCAGATGAACAAAAGAGAGAATTGTGTAGAAGTACAACTGTTCTATAAGAAAACACTTTAATGCCACTGTACCGTCTAACCGATGGCACACAAGGACAGATTTGTGTAACACTTACTGTTGGCTTCACCAGCAACTGACCCATTACTGTAAACATCCGCGAAAGTCCCACTGGCGTGCATACTGCAGAGGAAGGAAGATTACGCAAAACAGTGATTTCTAAGTCAAAGGTTGATTTTTCTTTGCACGTACAGTGTTGGTGTTACATTCCACATAAAACTAGGTACAGTTTTGAAAAGAACAGAGAGCTTCAAACTTCCACCTGAACTTTAACACTTATTGCTATTATTCAATTTCAAACAAGACAAGCATCTCTCCAAGAGCATAGTTGATTTTTTTTGTCATCAGGGAACACCATATAAACAGATACCTTACAGTTGCTTACATAATTATTTATTCAAAGCATGTGGCACCAGAGGCTATGTCTATATTAGCACATTCAGCAGTGCCAGGAAACATTCCTGGGCACTAAGACTTGATTGTCTACACAAGTAAATTGCTACAGCTATCCCCGGTGTGATTTTGCCCTGGGCCAGTTAGCACTTTCCCCAGAAATTCCCAGGTGTAGTTCTGGAGCTCACACAGTCCAGGAACCATTATCACAAGGCCATGTGCATACAGCCACCTTCTGGAAACTGCAGGACCATGGATGTGGATGGAATGGCACTGCTTGGCCACAGTGCTGGTGAACGTTTCCAACATTTAATCTGCTAGCACAGGTGTAGCTGTAAGGTCAAGAGATCATGAAACTACCTTGCTGTAAAAGTTCACTGTAATTTCAGTTGGCAGTAGGCTCAGCTACCAGATTTTAAGCTACTTTCTTTTTTATGAAGTAACAGATTGCCCTTTTGATAGTAGCCTTGATGGTTTCCAGGTATGGTGCACATATGCTTGTTGGGAGAAAGGATTAGAGACTGATCTTTCACTAATAATTTATTATCAACAGTTTAGGGAGAACAGCCTTCAAATACTGAAGCATGTAGGAGATGGAAGGGATTTGTAACAGCATGGATAAGGATATATTTATAGTTTATATGATCATAAAGTAGTGCTGTTAAATAAGACAAGAAGCAGCAAACAGAAGACTTTAGTGAGGATTATGTTCATTTTTATCAATGAGTGTTTCACTATGGCTACTGCACATTACAGGAAAAATACAGAAGAATACAAAAGTATTGATAAAGACTACCTTTAGCTAGTCTTCCCTGACTACAGAGGGAGCCTGCAGGCAAAGGAGAGAAGGGAACAGACACTGCTGGAAGTCACCCCCTCAATAAACCTATCATCTACTTCCCAATACACTGCTTCAGCAATTAAGCCAACTGAAGATCTAATGAAGCTCTACCCCAGTATCCACCACTTTCCAACTGCTGTATGCTGCCCTTTCAGCTGCACGGGTAACAGCTTGGAGGGCTTTATATAACTTCAGTGATTTGCTTGTCTAAGTTACAAATGGCTGTTCTAAAATTGGCACTTGATCCCAATTACTGGGGTGAACTGCTACACAGTAGCCCCAGAACACATGATGAGTTTTCAGCTCTGCTGAAACCAACTGCAAGGCACGCGTAGGAAATCTGTACGCCAAGTTCCCCATTAGAAGGCTGAGCGACTGTTGTGAATCAGTCTCAAAGAGTCTAGGTGTTCATGAATGAGATGGTCAGAATTACTTTTTTTTTTTTTTTTACTCCCCCCCACCCCCCCTCCATTACTGTGAATTTAAGAATCTTCACATACAGAGAGCCTTAGGAGACTCAGCCAAGTTCTCCCAGTAACACCTTTCATAGACTGATCTGCTTAGTTTTATGTAAATGCCTCAAACTATCAATCTCCATCCTTTATCCATAGTGACAGCCCTATAAATGCTAGCTGTAAACCTTTAAAAACTAGAGAACAGGTGAAAACATGATCTAGAAAGGGAGATGTTGTGCCCCCCCCGGAACTTTTTTTAGTAATAATTCAGGGGGCAGTGGAGGCATGTGCATATACTATATATACACTGTGCATATATATATACATATACTGCATATACATCGGCATGCACTATATGTGCAGTTTGGAGCCTCCCATCATCTTTTCCATTCCCCTAAACAGGGATGAGGGAACTCTGACTAGAACCAGTTGGAGTAAGTTTGTTGTTGTTGTTTTAAAAAACACTGCGTTTGTTTTGTATAAAACCATGTAACAGACCTCTGGACTGGCCAGATACCAGTTCCATGATTCTGAAAGTTAGCCGTATTGTGCTCTCACTTCCGCCTTTACAGGAACATTTTTATTTAGAAAAGGGAGAAGGATAGTTTACTAAACACAGGACAAACTAAGTATTCTATGAAAACATAACGTAGCACTGGTTTACAAACTTCAGAATTCAAATGTAACAAGTTTATACTAAGATTTTAACTTATAAAAATATATAATTTTTCATATTCAACTTTCAGAATGAAAAACAGTTTTCTTCAATCTTTAAAAAACAAATAGAAACATTCATCTTTTGGAAAAAAAATCAGGGAAATACTTACACAGAAGTAACAAGCATCCCATCAGTGATATACAGGAATATAAATACGGGAGGTAGAATTCCCAGAGGTCTGCAAAGTACACATTAAGCACAGTCTTAGCTCATTATGAATAGACTACTTATGTCACAAATACAACTGAATTAGCTTCTTTCCCTAAGCTTTCTTCTCCAGGATTGAAGAATTTCTATGTTTTGAAGTATAAAATAAGAATTACTCAGTTAATAAATATGCAGGCAACAAGATCTCCTAGCACTTTAGCTTGAAAAATATCTTCATCTTTTATTCCTATCCTGCTTAAATCATTTGCTTTTAACATATAGATACACAATATCTCATCCACAGGAGCAAAAACTGTCTCACCATGCTAGAAACTGACTTAATAAGCTTACTGAAGAGAAAAAAAATGGTATGTATTAAATTAATACAACTTTTCAACCTGTGCAATACTCACAGCATTTACTGAAAGTACTTTTATTTGAAAAAATCCGTTTCCGTAATTAAAACAAGACAAAGGCTTTTTTGTTTTGTTTTTTAAATTCCATACCATACAGAGACTCCATACTGGCAGCATCATTGTCTATGAGAGCTGAAGCCACCCATACGATTCCAAGGATAAGCAGTGCAAGAAGTATAAGCATAACAAGGGTTTCCAAAATGCGTGCTCTGATCCCCTGTGGGCAGAAGAGGGGAGAGAAAAAAACACAGCAAACAAACTTTGAATCAGATATTTTCAAACATAAGAAAAATACAAATAAATAGCAGTTCCTTATGCCTAAATATATACCCATGTTTTATCGCATAGACAAAAGGATAACATGTAATGTACATTTAAAATACAGCCTTCCATGTGCATAAAAAAAGGAAGTACTTATGGCTTTATAATGCCCGGATTGCGTTTTTCCCCTTAAAAAGGCAGAAAGATGTTTTAAATTGCATATGCCGTACAGTTCTCATTAATCTCATTATTCCATAAAATATTCTTTATACGATATGATTTTGCCTGAGCATTTTTAAAAGATGGATTACTTTTCTAATACTTTCAGCAAAGAAAAGTGGATTAGCAAATTTTTATCTATGATTCCAATCAAGGGAATGGAAAGCCAATTATGGCAAATAGCCAAATAGCCCAGCAAGCATTAAACCCCGCGTAGGTACAATGCACCAATTTAGTTAAAATACATTCTTCAGCTGAAATTGCTTCTGCTTCTGCTCCTCGCAGTCTACAGAGCCCTCAAGCGTATGGCCAGAGAACTGCTCCCGCTTGGCCTGCCCACACACGGCTGCAGCCGCATCCTGCAACTCCCAGCTCTGCATGCGCCACGCTGAATCCAACTTCTCCCTTGCGCCACACAAATCACAGGTCTACGAGGTTTTAATCACATTTTTCCCCATGAGCAAATGCTGTAATTACTCTAATAGCTGTGTTACATCTGCAAATCTAAATATACCAAATAATACCAGAAGTCTCTTTTAAGTACTGTTTTTTTAACTCTAACTTTAATCAATAGTGTGGTTGGGACACTTCCTTTAGATAGCTTTACCCTTAACAGAATTGCTGTTCATACAACTTTTTCTCCTATTGTTATTATGTGTCTCCACAAACAAACCCAATCTCCTGTTTCTCACACAGGCTCACCCGAACCTGCGCATATTCTACTTGAAAAAATCTACTTTAGAGTTCAAAGAAGGGAGCTTTACTTTACCCACTCTCATTACCCCTTCTCACACTGCTTAACAAAAGAGGGTAATAATCTTCACACAACATATCCTCTGAAAATTAGGCTCCTGACACAACCACAGCATCCAACAATGAATGAAGATCTTAGACATCTCAACCACGTGCATTTATCTTAACCGTGTGCGTTTATCTCCTATAATACACGAATTCCTCTCTGCCATCAGTCCTCTACAAAACAGCTAGCATGAAGGTAGCACGAAGGAAAAAACAAAGAGACCTTCACAAAACTCCCCTGAAGGAATACGTGGGCAGATCAAGCCAAACTCCATAAAGGCTCTCAAACACCAGATTTCAAACTAAAGGTAGTATGGATAAGATACGGATTTGTTCCTAGAATGTATTTTGTGTACAAAAAAGACATTGCTTTGAGGTTATTAAAAATAATTCTTACAGTGCTCATAAATTAGCTTTGTCTTCTATGAGTTATTCTGAAGGCAAGCATCTAAGCCAAATATATTTATTTGAAGATGAAAGATGAAGATGAGAGCCATATATTAAATACTAGAACTTAAGCAATAGGTTACCAGAAAACAAACGTATTACAGTCCAATCTTTGTGTTGTAGTCCCATTCCCCCCCCCCCCCCCCCAAAAAAAATTACGAAGTTCTTACTGATTTTAAAAACAGCTCTAAAACAGCAATCTGAACTTAAGAGGTACCTAAAACTTGTCAAACCTACTGCATTTATCTACATCTGCCCTCCTTTCAGTACAGAGCATTGATACAGAGCCTTCACTTACAACAGAAGAAAGTCACAAGATTAGAAGAAAACCCAAAACATCCAAGGACACATGCACGCAGAGAGATCTGCTCCAAGCTTTACAAAAAGCTCGACGAATCCTCTCCTTGGCAAAGGAAAACGTGATGCTATCTTCTGGGTTTCTGACAGCCTCAGCCACAAGAAGTGGACTCCTGCTAACTTCCCTACCACGTGCATATAGGTCAGCCTCTGACCTCAAGTTTCACAGCAATGGCTTCTTCTGGGCAAACCTGGAAAATATTTTGTCTTATGTGGAGCCTGGAACATCGATTTCTCTTCCCGTGAATGGAGGAGCACAATTGTCAAAACAGAAAAGCAAGAACTATACTGTGATGAACACCACAGATAAATGCCTTTCTTTCATATTTACTGCAAGTGTCCTCTGAAGAGGAGCAAGATTAGGACAACACAACTAACACACACTCAGGAGAGGGAGACGACCACAGCCAGTACTCAGAGGTAACCACTCCTTCTGGCCAAAAGGACTATTGGCACAAACTCTAGAAAAAACAAGTTACCTGCGTAATGTGTCTTTCCCATCAGCATTTTGTCCATACTACTTTGAATCCTAGAGTGACTTGGGTTGGAAGGGACCTTCAAGACCATCTAGTTCCAACCCCCCTGCCACGGGCAGGGATGCCACCCACTAGATCAGGTCTTTGATTAATTTTTGACCTCAGAAAATGAGATCAATCTCCTTCTGTTCTCACTAGATACACCTCTCTTCACATTTATATGATGCATCAACAGTACTGCAGCCTCATGTACACACTGAGAAGCACAACTGACAGTTCACTCCAAGTGCAAAGCAGATTTTATTTTTGTATTATGAACACAAGATACAAGATTCAAGAATTGATGATCAGTAAAAAAATACTTTGAGAAGCTTTAATGAAGTGAGTAGACAGAAACATTCTGTCATAGGCATAAATGAATACCTGGTAACTGCCCAGGACTTTTTATTTTTATTTTTGAAAAGATGCTTAAGGACATCAGTAAATACTCATTTATGTGCCTGCAGGACTGTGCTATATTTACATACGCACACAGAAAATTCCTGGAGAAGTGAGCTATAGATACTTGGTACTTTTTTTTTTTGCTGACAGTAGGTTTGTTTGTTCAGGTGTTTTTTCTTGCATAATTTTCCTCAAAAAATTAAAGTTTGCACATTAAAATTAGTGATGTTACTAATTTAAGAGCTGGACCAAACGCTGTACTGCTGACTGAGAACAGAGGAAAAAGAGGTAGATACAAGCAAGAAACACGTAACATTTCATTTTTATTTCAAAGAAAGCAAAATTATGCAAACCAACCTTGAAATTCACTGCTGAATTTTTTGATTTTGTGAGCAAAGACACCCCCCCCCCCACTGACTTTTTCATTCTGGCTTAACATTTCTTCTTTGAGTCATTTCACTTGCCTTCTCTCCCACAGTCCTATTATATTCCTCAGCTTTCGTAGACAAACAAAATGTCATGGCACATCTTTGTGGCACAGAACATATTGCCGCTCCTGCCTCACATAATACTTGTTGCACTTTTTGAATCTATTTACTCCCCATTTTTCTTTGTGGGAAATGGGACGTGAGGTTTAGAGTCTGCCATCTTCAAAAACAGCAGCAAACGCATCTAAAACTGAAGATTTCAAACCGGCTTGTAAGAGGGCATTTGTTGTTCATGTTCAAGACAGATACGATGATGTAGACAGAGTGCAGAGTTAACAAACGAGTACAATATGGAAACACGTAGCGTAGGTATGCAGGACCACTTCAAATTAACATTCCAACTAAGCAAAGAAAAGCTCAAGTCATACAGTGCTAAATCTGAATGTCAAAAAAAGTGACTGCATTTGTCAGTTTTTGTTGGCAAGTGACAGGTTGGAGAAGTCCTTTGATTTCTCGTTGGTGTGCAACTGGAAACCATGGAAACCTTTATCACAGAAATGAAGGAAGCAACCTGCAAGCAAGCTGTGCACGCACATGTATATGTACTCGCAAGTACTGGGTACGTAAGGGAGGGAGGTGCAATAGTCATCTTGGACTTCAGGCTTTTCCAGTTCCATTGTTAAACTGGGAGAGCACTTATCACTGCTTAACATTCCCATGGAAGCTAAACTGATAACAAGAAAGAAGGATGGGAAAATAGTTCATATTTTTAACTTTGCGTGCTGTTTTTAAGAAGGAAAATGAAGTTGTCCAAGTCTTCACCTGGTCTTCGTTTCCTAACAGTCCTGACAGGTAGGCAGGAACGAGGAAAGTACACATTAAAAAAATCAACCATCTTTGTATCAGGTTTTTCAGAAAGATGTTCTATTGCAACTTTGAAACCCTGCAGTACTTCTATTAGCACCCACATTTTAAGGAGGTCAAATCTTTTGCTTTCTCTTAGCTAGTTAGCTGCTGGGAAGCTGGTTAAGTTGGAGAGGCAACAACAAAAGATTTTATCAAGTCTTTTTAACAGTTACAAATATCAGATATTGAAAAGAAAAAACACAGGATACATAAAAATGCAATCGTGCTTGACGTAATGAAATGGGGAACGGAGATAAATGTTAAGGTGGTGGTGGATTTCCTACATTCACTGCTATATACTAAGTGTATTGTTGTGACTTCAGCTTCCATTTGTGGGCACAAAGAGGAGTGGGAAAGAAAGAAGGGAAGTAGGAAGACCTATGAAAAAATACATTCCTTTTACTAAAAAGCTCTAATCTTAGGCTTTACACTATATGAAAAACGATTTGCCAGTCAGAAAGAATAGAAAAACTAAGTTAACTGAGATACACAAGTCCCAAAAAGGAAATGGATGAAACAACACACACTCCCTGAAGATCTCGAAAAACAAGCATGATGTGAACAGAACTGATTTATTATGGAGAAATTATAGAGAAGGGGCTCAGAAGGCATCCTCGCTTTTGTAGGGGTTGGTCTTGCACAGCAGGGATCTGGAGAGAAAAGGTAAGGCTATATAAAATGTTAAAAGGAGGAAGATGAACTGGAAGTGAAGTACAGAAGCAAAAGGGAAAGGGACAGCTATAACATGAGTTAAAAGAATGCACTGGAAGTATTGGGAAGGAGAACCTATCTCTAGTCTTCGATTCGTGCATAATTTCTTCTGTAGGCCCAAAAATGAGAGGAACATTGTTCCTAACATGGACTCATCCACTTAGCACCATCCTTTAGGAACTGTAAACCACAATTTTAACAAAAATAACATTTATTTTGCTAGACAGTAATTTTAGTTTTGGTAGACCAATTTTAAAATCTTTTTCCATGAAGGTATCTGACAAAAGATCAACTGTCACTGCTTCCAACACTACAAGCACACGATGATCTTTGATAATTGCTGAACAGGAAATCAAAACACATCAAACAGCTCGCTATTTCCTCAAGTTTCAGATCATCCATAAAGCAAAACAAACAGGCTTCTGAAGGTAAATTACCTGCACAGTTCCCTGTTGTCAGGAAAGCAGAAGCTTGGCATCATGGAGGCCAACTTGACGCAAAAAAATCTTTTTTGGACGGAGGATGGAAAACAATGTGGTCAACAAAAACTTCAGAAACTAATTACTATAATCTGATAGATACTACGATTAAACTGTTTATTAAGACAATTGGGGAATTAAGACAATTGGGAAAAAAGACTGGCAGATGATACCCTCTAGCCCCACACCCCTTTATTTTTTCCAACTTCAAAGAAAGTTTCCCGGTCTAGACTCAACAGCTCACCTATGCTTTTACTCACAGCACATTTTCAAAATTCATCCAGTTCTTTAAAGCAAGCACTTAACCAAGTGAAATATTTTGTTAAAGAAAAGATGTCCAAAACATCAATCCCAGCAGCCTGGAACTTGCCAGAAGCCTAGTAATATCTGTCATCTTCTGTGTACACTAACGAGGGAAAAAAAAAAACAAAACCAAAAGATGAACAAAAAAAGCATTTGAAGCTTCCAAGGCATGCCGACAAATAAAAGCTATCCTAAGAACACATTCTAAGGATCCTGCGGTTTGTAAAGCCTTGGAGATGTCTGACTCTCAGGCTTCTTTAAAAATCAATTGCTGAGACATTCAGAAGTTTTTACAGATTGCTTAATCCTGAGCTACTTTCACTGCCTGTAGCAGTGGGCCTAAGGGCTCATGTTTCCAGAAATGCCGTATTTTAGCAAGAAAGGTTAATTAAGTGTTCTGTATTTTTTTTTATTTTATTTTTTAAACTCTGAAAGGCATCTTCAGAATCTTGCCATGTTGCCTTCATTCTGGATAATAAACGACCAAAATGTGTTAAAAACAGCATATAGCCTAAAAAGTGAATTCTTCTGAAAAGCCCACTGAAGTACAAATAGCAACAACAGTTCTAAAGGGATGACAGATATCATACAAGAAAGGTAAAACGTAAATTATTAAGAAAAAAAATTCCCCAATAAATTTGTAATAAATGGGATTATGATTATGCAATTGAAACACATTAGGACCTGTTTTACATTGTGTGTGTTTACACAACACCTAGAGCTTGGGTTTTACTTTATAAGAGAATGTGTGTTTGATCATAGTTTCCTACAGCTTCTTAATAAAGAAAAGTGAGGTTTCTTGATAGCTGACAGTAGATTTTTTATTTCTATTTTATAACTATTTTGTATTGTTACATTTATATCATCCAAAATAGTTCATCATTAAGTTAGCATAAGTAACAAGAGAAGACCTTGCTCTGCGCACTGATTGTCCAAAAGGTTTCAGGTGTTTTGCCTAACTAGCAATTAGCACAGGGATCTTTCATGACCACAGTGAACCACAGGGACAGGGCATGCGCAAGAAACTTACTGAGTGCTCCCCTCTCTATTTAAAAGTCACACACAAAATCTGGAAAAGCTCAAAAGGACATCTCTGATGACTGTCATTCTTGCAAAGCTAGGATAAAACGTGCACCATATGGCCAGGGAACACACTGGTTTGTCTTCCAAGCGATGGCACAACCCTGTGCCAGCAACTCACAAGCTGCTACATTTTGGGAAAAGATCATATAAATGATAGCAATCGAGACATTACTTGCTCATTTTTGATCTTCCAGTTGTGATTAGGAACACATTTTTCAACAGTTTAAGCATTAATTTATAAAATAAAGATCTCAGCATGCTCGTACAGATAATATATACCAAGAGTTGTGTTTTAACACCAATGAATGAGCAGAAGAAGCAGAAGAGCTTCCAAAACATCATTTTCACTTTCCATAAAAGCCAAAACTGCTAGTAAAACCAAAGAACTACAGCCCCACCTCAAGTAAAAACTTTTCTTCACTGGAACACTTCTTGGCTATAGTAATTTTGATGAACAAACTACTACCTCCTGTAAGATCCTATAAGATGGACATTTTTGGAACTACATTACACATACATAGCATTACATGGATTTTGGGTAGTTCTACACCGTAATTTGTTTGCAAATTTTACAGCGGAAAAAGGCAATTATCAACGAAGTACAAATTACAGTGTGTTACACACAAGAACAAAGAGTCCTAACAATGTTTCTATGGTGCTGAAAACTTAAACACAGTTCTGCTTGGACATCTTGACCTCTTGCAAGGTAGGTAAACACTACTTTTTACACTATGCCCTGAGCCATAGGGAAAGCCTGGGAAACATTTCTGCAATCATGACACACTTAAAATACACATGAAGCCTATTGTTTTCATGTGACAAAAAGGAGTCTCAGTAATCTTAAGATTTGCTTATTGAGACACTGACTGCAACAAACACGCGTGCTAACATCTGGAAAAAATAAACAGAAGTACTAAAAAAACAGAATTACAGAAGGTATCGGATTGGAAATGTTATATATTGAAATCTGCTATCTTTTTAGCACCTGATACCCTCTTCTCCCAGTTTGCGAGCAATAGAAAAGACATCAACTTAAAGCACTCTAATCACTTCTACAGTTAGAAACTACACTTTGAATAACCTTTGCTCTGACATATTCAAGATAGTGCCAAAATGCATTTCTTCGTAAGTAAAGAAGAGGTATTCTCCAACAGGTATCAAGGAAACACAAACTAAATCTAGCATACTGATATTTAGCTAACATAAATCATTGAATCAAAACCAGTGAATGCCTCAGAACCCTCACAGAACAAACTAAACATTTTTGATCAAGAAATAATACATCCAGGCAACAGATTGAAGCAACAGCAAAAAAGTTTCCATGCCCATGCAAGAATTAAAGACTAAATAGCGCTGACCATATCTCCTCCACACTGCCTCTTCCCTTTACCCTGAAACTTTCTGGCCTGAAGGCACTTTAAAACCAAGATGAACACACCTCTTTCACAACACAGCGAGTATATTTTGAAGTTTGTATTTATTTTCTATTCATTACAAACCTTACAATTTCATATTCACAAAACATTCCCAGCAAGTTCCAGCTGATTTCTGCCAGTTATCTTTTCCCAAATGATTTCAGCGGTTACCGTTCAAGGGTTATCGTTCGGTGAAAGAGGTAACTGAAATCATTTTACTGTATAGAACAGTTATACGGTATAATTAACAAAATCCAAAAATTTAAGACAACAGAATTGGAGAGAGAAAAACAAAATGAAAATTAAAGAATCTTGATGGAAAAAGAAATTATGAAGTCTTGGGGTACTGGCTATAAACATGAACCAAGAAGTACAGAAATTACACGTGCCGAATTGGAAATGAAGGACTAAACTTGCATAACAGGAGGTCACCAAAAAGATGGCTGTTTAGTAGACTGGTAGAGCTGACATCTCTCCAGAATGCAGCACACCCACTGGAGTACCAAAGAACACCTATACCCTCTTCTCCAGGGCCCCAGAAGGCTGCCCTAACCACTGTGTTACCGTATGTTCTGGGTTCCATACCCATCCAGTCTTCTTGTTGACGTGATTGCATGCAAATAACTTGCTGAAATAGCCTAAGAACCAACACGAGCTCCCAGCAGATTCACATCCTAACTATAAGGATGGAAAACCATTCTTCCTCACCTTTTTTTTTTTTTACCCCCTGGGATCTATTGAACTATCCAAGACTAGACAAACTCCAGTAAGGATGATAACATGAGTCATCTGCTGCCTGTGGAGTTGTTTCAAATGCATAGGTTCAAACTACTTTAGGAAAGAGCACACATCTGACTCTTCCACATCAAGGCACCGTTCCTGCACATTTAACATAGAAATAACATCCTCGGAAAAAAGTCCTTCAAAATTTTAAGACATACCAGTCTCTTAAAATCTAGTAAAAGCTAGACAGGATACCAGAGAAAAAGCAAATATCTACTAGGTGGAAGAAAATAATTACAGCCTGCAGTTGTCGTATGTTACAGCCTGCTCTTCCCTCATGTGCAAAAGCTGTTAAACACTAAAAAAGGGGGGTATGTCACAAAGCTCTTATTAAAAAGGAGAAACGCACATCTTCTACTGATACAATAGTAAAAGCATAAAACCCAAATGTTTGGGGGAGAAAGGCAGGAAGAAGTGAAAGGACACGTATATAATGAAATTATGGCTATCCCATCAGTATCCCCTTTCCCCCCCAAGTTTCCTCTGTTGTTCCATTAGCTAGCTCAGCCCTTGCTAGTTAGCTCTTAGGTGCTCCACTCCCTCCGCCTACAAAGTTTCCTAGACTTTTCGAAGCCACCTGCAACAACAACATGGGAGCTGTGGGATTTCTGACAGTGTGAGCCTCCCTACAATCACTTACTTTTGGATGAGAAAGATTCTTTCCTGCTAGACTGGAATGATAGGAAGAAAAATAGATATTTTCCATCTTCTTTATAGCTTGGCAGAGGATTAAAATAAGTAACCTAAAAGTGTAAAGAAAGACTTGGAATTTGTGATAGTGTTTCTGGTGGAAAGAAACCATAAAGATCAGTTCTCAGAAGCAAATGACACGTAGAACACAGATCACTGCTGAAGTTCTAAAATAAAGAGAAACCTTAAGTTTTTTTGGTGTCAATCTCTGGTACCCCTGGCACAGGTAAATAAGATGAGGAAGAGAGCACCGGACTGCTACAAGTTCCTTTTAATAAACTGGGAAACTGTTCAAAAAAAGCTGCACCAAAACAAATAAGAAACATGAAAGAGGTCAAGGATGAGAGACAAACTCATTGCCTTCTTCAAGCCTTTAACTCAGACATGCTTAATGCTTAGACACCTGCCTTTTTCCATTGACTGAAAGAAGGCTCTTCCAGATCTCCCGAATCACAGTCATTTTAGGCATCTTGCATTTAAATACCTCCTCCCTTCCTTCTCGAAGAAGGATGCAAGTTTCTATTTAAATTAAATAATCATATAAATTTTATTATAAACTGAGAATTTTAAAAAACGAACAAGAAATACATCTCAGGATTTTTAGTTATATAGCTATCAGTACCACAAAAGAGTCTACGGACTCTGAAATTAAAAAGAAATAAAATTATTCATTTCTGCCTTAAAAGAGAGCATCTACACTGCCTCAGTCATTTCAAAAGATTTCAATTCCAACTTAAATGCTTTGCTGCATGAAAAGTCCAATAACAGGAATAAAGTGTAACTCCCATGGGACTACGTCATTTCTAGAACCTCCGGCTTCAATTCACATCAGTCTAAAATGAAGAGCTCCCAGCCCAGTATTGGTAGCTCTACCATCTGTATCCTTTACGCATGCTAAGTACTTCTGTTTGTATTTTCACTCATACAGAACTCCTTAAGTTAGAATAAACTCAAATAAAAATTGTAACTGTAAAAAATAAAACAAACAATAGATGCATTCACTAAGAGAGCACCACAGATTCACAGTTTACTCCATTTGCAGGGCTGCAGCTACCTGTTAAAGCTTTTAGCGAAGAATTATGGAAATTCCACAAAATATAAGCATGCTAAATACAGCAGAACTTTGTAGCAGCTGAACTGTACAAGTTCAAAACGACGTAGGAGTGGGGAAAGCACAAGAGTTCAGCAATGCTTTTCGTTCCTGGCTCAGGCGAGGTGGAATAACTAATGCTCCAGTGCTAGCTTCTAGAGCCTAATTAGTTTCACAGATGACTACCTACTCATGCAGGAGTCATCTAATACAATTTCTTACAGTATGCTAGCAAAGTAATGGTCAGGAATCTGCATTTTGAAAAAACACTAAGCTTGTTTGGGATTTTCTTTGCACAGTATTTTTATCCCAATATTACTAACAGGCTTTGTTTCATTCTGTTATTGTACGGATTTTTATAACTGAAACACATGAAAATGTTGCAAGACCATACATTAACCTGACATTTTCCTTTTCTATCTGCTTTGAAGAACTGTTCAAAAAGTAATTATAATCTTAACCCCATAAACTACTGCAGAAAGGCAGAACCATTGCTCAGCTATGAAGTCACAGTAAGGCAGGTACTGCTGAAAAGCTATGCCGAATAAACTACACCTTTAGTTTATCTCCTGTTACCTTATTTTCTGTAAGTTGCTCTGAGGCATCTTTAAAAGAAGTACATTCTAATTTATGGAAGCAACCAACTGACATTTAACTACTTCAATGAAACGGAGCACAGATCACATCTCATCACATCTTGATCCAATGTGTGCGACAACCAATATCCACTTATTTCCCCCCTCAGCTGTCCTGAAATACAAACTGTTATATATATTCAGCAAACCATAGATCTCCTTATGGTAGCATAAAAAGGTCAAATTTTGCTTATGAAGTCCCCAGTGGAGTTAAGCAGGATGTTTTATAAAACCACATGAAATGTTTTATATATGTACAAAAAGCAAGTTCACACTAAGCTGTTCTTTCTCAATAGCCAAAGAATGCATGTTATTTACCCAGAAGTTGCTGTCTTGTACAGAAATGCTGTCTTGTACTTTGTTCTTAAATGTCTAAATACAGACACTATGCAAAATTACAGATGTGGAAGTCTAGGTTTTGAAATACAAAAATGAATATAACAAACATCCCCAACTTCTTCTTGACCTATATATAGAGCAATTTTCAGGTTCTTACTGTCTTTATCTTGCCACAGTTGCACTCATTCTGAAAGGACAGAAGAGATCCCTGCTTTACTTTTATACACAAAGCTGTTCTCCTCTCCTACTAATTCCCAGTATAGTTATATATTCCAATCACAGCTCCCCAAAAGCAGTCCATGCACTCACATAAGTCTCTTCAGACTAATTTCATGAAATATATGCTTAAGGTAAGAAATTCTCTTTTCCTCTGCAGAACTGCAAATAAAGGACCTAGCGGTGTAATACTATAATTTTAGCATGTTTTCAGGCAGTCTAGTGTAGACACTTGTCAATGTGACACGCTGACAAGTAGAGCAGACTTCCTCATCTTCCACTCCCAGATACTTCAAAAGTTCTTCTTGCATTCAGTATAAACTGCCCTCTACATCACAAATGATAAAAACAACAAGTTCAGCCGTGCACAAGTTGTTTCTGAGACTTCAGTGAAAGCAGCAAGCATATGAAGATTTAAACTCTTCATTATTTTCAATGCAAAATTTACCATTAAATATACTCCTTAACTATCCACCTTGCATATTACAGATTACGTTACGAGTTTGTATGACTGTCAGTTAAGTATGCTTTTATAAGGGAGGAGAAGCCCTGATCAAGCTACTTGCCAAATCAGAACCGCAAAATAATCAGGATTTGCTTCTAAACAACAACAAAAAACGTCTAATAAATATTAGGTGGTGTCATTTTAAATGACTCTGGTTTAAAGAACTAGACTTCATATCTGAACTAAGATGTTAGCTTATGTCAAAAATATAAAACCAAACAGCTGCCTTTGATGTGACTGATTAAACAACTTTTGTCTCTGGTATTACTAATGGAATGAGCAAATGGGCTGCAATATAACATACAATAATTCAGTTACATACTAGTAAACATTTCATGGAGATCAGAGCACTAAAGTTTCAGTTCATGCTGAATGATTTTATAGACAAATAAATAAGAGCTAATACCAAATAAACATACACTGTCAACAGGGTACCTCAAGACTATTTGGTGAGCCATTACCCACAGTGGCCCATGGCTATTGCCACTGGAGGTACAAGCAAGCATAAAACATGAAGTCAAATGCTGTTTCCAAACAAGGTTCAAGTCTCTTGCTTTCTCCAGATTGCTTTCACAGAAAAAAAGCAGGACAAATGCAGAAAACTGACTGTTTAATTCAAGGTAATCTCATATTAGAAAGATTTTCCAAGCAAACTTCCCCAGGATTATATTATAGGAACAATTGCTTTCTATGAAATACTTGCTGAGATCAGCAAAGCAGTTTCTAAAAGCAAATAGTTCAAAACTACCTGTGAACAGATTTCTTCTATTGGTTTCATCACGTGGCAAAAAAATATACTCACTAGTTTTGCTGTGTGTATCTATAGGACTCTGGTTTAACTAAATGTAGAGCACAAGAAGATAGTTTATTTTAAGTAGAAAAGCATGGTAATTAGAATTTCCACATCCACCAAGAAAGGGAAGAGGCAGCTTTACTTATCTACATTTGTGATGTTTACTTTCCCAAAGCTTGAAAATGCTATGCACTGCAACATGATACATTTGAAATTTAAGCAGAGTTCAGTCTTACCATTTAGTCTCATTAACATGACTAGGAAAATATGTTTATCAATTGCAAAGACAAATGTATCTATCAACTTGAGCACTGGAGATGGAAGATGTACACACCATGGCTACTCAGCAAATTACAGCCTATCTTTACAGCAAAAATAAAGCTGTTTCTCTAAAAACACTCATAACTGTACTTTTGCAGAGCTCCAACATTTCACTCCCTCCCCAAATATATAATTTTATTTACAACGCACCTTCTTAAAAGTAGTGCTCTAGAGAAAAAGAGGAAGGGAGCGTTTAAGAGCAGAAATCTCCGTATTTCGGTATTTGGGACAGAACCCACGTACCAGGTTTTACTTGCAAGGGCTAAGCTGCAACTGCTAACACAGGCAGGACTTTGGCAGTCACAATAGCCAAGTTTTATACAGTAGCAAGCACTACACAATAAACTGTTCTGAGCACTGGCCCATCTCACCTGCCTTAGCCGTATGAATAAATTGCTACATGTTTAAGTGGTGGTTTTTATTAAAAATAAACTCAATGAGAATTCGGGAAGAGATATCAAGGGAAGGCAAGCAGATGGAGAGACTAGCTGACACATAACAATAGCTGGTGAAATATTACTCTTATTTTCTGTAATAAACACCAAGATCAAAACATTATGCAAGTTAAATTTCCTTGAAAGGTTCCCAGCAGGAGTTTTCCTTTTTGTTTGTGCAGTACGCGATTTCCTCTCACCCACAAAAAACATACCAAGAATGTGCATGTGCCACTAACACTAAGCAGCACTTCCTTAATCACTCATTTCCAACAATTTATGGATGATCAGTGGCAAAAACGAGCAAAAATAATGAAAGCATGCAATGAAAGCTCATTGAGACAAACCGGCTTGGACTTCCTACTCATTTCTGTGTCTCTTTAAGATTGGGGGTCTGATACAAATTAGCCACTGGGAAAAAAGTCATCTGGTCATAAAATACAGTACAGGGTCACTTTTATGTAAGTTTGCCAAAAGGGACATAAACCAGGACAATTTCAAACTGTGACACAGGATAGAAGTATATTAAAAAAATCTTTGTTCCTCCTCCATTGTGCTGTCATGTTGCTCAGCTTTATAGACGTTCTGAGCACCAGCTCTGGCCTCTTCGCTTCCACCTGGTCTACCTAATTAATTAAGCAAGGAAGTTACCTCAAATTTTTGTACTATTTGTTTTTATTATCATGCACTTCTTTTGATGTTCCAGGAGTTAACCTCTTAATCCACAGACTCTGTGTGCTGTGTTCTGAACATTTTGGGATGTCTGGATAATTTGGATAATTGGTCAGGATGTTGCTGTCGCTCATGTTAAACTTTATGCCATGACTTCAAGTTCAAAGATCAGTATTAAGGTAAAATGCTTCATAAAGCCTTTTTAAAACTCTACACTCCTGATCACGCAATATCTAGTTATACCAGTTTCTCACGGTGGTAAATGGCACTATTTGTATTTTCTTACAAGGAAATTACTCCTAAACATCTTTATCTTTGTCAACTTCAAACAAATACAAATTTCAGTTGAAGTTACATCAAGAGAAAGCATATTTTAAAGGTCAAGAAAAGGTACAGCAATTACCTCCTCAAAAAGGTTCGCCTCCTTCACCCAGAAGCATACATGTAGTTTTCTTTGCAGTCTTATCACCCAAGGAAACACCAGCACCGTAAACTACAGAGACTCAACTACAGATACCACAACTTTCCCTTTTCGGAATAATAAGGGATGAGGTTAGTTATGACATTAAGAAACACGGCTGACACCTTTGTTTCGTACTTGTACTACAGAATTTGTGAAGGTCGGCGGCAAAGAACTGAATGAGGCTCTAAAGAAGAAATAACTTGACGCACAGACTCTACAAAGGAAGACAAGAAGAATTTAGAAAGACATCAAAATGTTTTTAAGACTGGTGCAGGAGATTAAAGTTACTTCAAGCTATCCCAATAGTTCAGTTAATAGCATTGGCTAAAGCGTAACATATTGCAACGATCTCTGACTACTTCAATAATCTTGAAAAATTTAGTTCACAAGTCCATGTAAACATCCACGTGTGCACAAATTCACACACAATGGGTACAGATATACACAGATATACATACACCCATACATACACTACTCCAGTTAACAGAAGCCTGCATCTGCCAGGATGGAAATAAACTATAGCAAGCAGTTAAGCTCTTTAAAAGGGCATGGGCAACCCCCCTTAGGCCCAAAATGCCCTTTTTGAATTACCATAGTGGTTTTAATTAAAAACTAGGCAGAGAATCAGTTTGATTTCCAGTACAACATTGCATCCGTCCACGGTGAGTGCCTAATTTCCGTATTTCTCTCCTCTGTGCAATACACAAGTGCTTGGTTGTTTTAAACTGTTGCCCTGGGGAAGTCAAAGAGTCTGTAAGAGGGGCCATGTGCCATTTAGGAAGTATACTAGCAACCAAGAAAAAAAAGCCATGGTAAATTGGAAGATAGTTAATCAATCCCATTCAGATTCATGAAACTTAACCAGTTAAGGGGGCAATGCTTCCAGAAAAGAACATGGAAAGAAAAGTTATACAAAACTGATAACGCTAACCTATGAGCTATCTGAAACAAAGCTTGCAACAAGTTCACATGATAATAAGTAGATAAAAATCAACTTTCAGCAAAATCTGTGATAAACACTCAGATAAAAGCTTTGGGGATTAGGCCCATATGTGATAATGACAAACATCACTGTCACGACTTAAGCTGAACAAAGAAATCCAATACAAAAATGAAAAAGATGATTCAATTTCAGAACTGAACCTCTTATTCATTCATTTTTCAGAACTTCTATTAAAATCAAACAAGCAACTTTTATATGAAGACCTTCAAATGGACGTCCTGACTGCATGCCCAAATCCCAAATGACCTGTTTATTCATTATAACAAAAGTAATTCAATGACAAATCTAAGATGGCCTGCATAGAAGCTTCCAGTGGAACAGTCTTCTCATCCAATTTTTACCCGAACAGGTATCTAAAAATCACCTGCTCCCCCTATTCCATATACCCAACTCCCAGCTGAAAGATTAAAGGCTACATATCCTTTGCCAAACTTCTTTATTCAAGATCTTCGCATTTACAAGAAAATCGTTCTTCTCTTAACCGCTGCAAGTTTCACCAAATGTATGAAATGTTTCTTTAAATTGAGATTACTAAAATCTGATTTTGCCATTTAACAATAATAGCATTGGAATTATTTTTTTAATAACCCTGGCCCATTAGTCTGATGTGATGAATGACAAAATATGATGACTTTTTTTTTTTAAATAGTGTAAGTACAATCAAAACCAAAATAGTTTCTTAAAGTACCAGAATTCTACACGGTAATAATCATTTCAAAATCTTGTCTGAAGAGAAAGATAACCAATGTGCCAAAATATAACAGAAAACCTTTCTTGACATCTGCAGACAGATTATGGTTTTCTCTCATCTAGCTTTATAAATGGTTCCAAGTGTAAACATGCAATAGCGACCCTAATTCTCTTGATACCAGCTACCAATACATCCCATTCATATGTTCAATGGTTACAGCATAACTTTTAAAGTTTTACCTAAAGTCCAAGTTTAGTGCAGATGGGTTGCATAATGCATTTATTGTAGACAAATCTACAGGTCAAAGGGACACACTGGCAGTACCATACACAGTACGTTAAAGAAAAAAATCCTTGTTTTTCGTTGGACTGCAGAAGACAAATCCCACTAAAGTCAGCTAATTTACACATTAGCTGTAACTAGACACTTAGAGACAAAAGCCAAATGGAACAGCATCCACCTGGAAACTGAAAGGTCAAACTGAGTTGCTGAAAATGTTCTCAGGACTATGGATACCTGAAGGAGAGGAAAGTAGACCATTTTCCAGCCATGTGGGATACGTAGAGTTAAATATAGTACTATGGACAACAGTTGGCCTGTCATCAGCGTGGTCATACCGAAGTAACTTGCGTACATCCAGTGCAGTCAGTAAAATATAACACTGCAGCTGCATTGATGAGCTCAGACCAGGCTATCAAATAAGTGCTCGAGTCCCACAGGTCCCTCCTGACACAGCTATCTCATTCAGTCTATGTAATCTACCAATAGCTTCAACAGGGGCGTAAAACCCCTATTTCCTCACATTCTGTTCTCTGAAATTGAGATTTTCTTCATGCTATGCTTTCTAAGTATCCTTTTTTCTTTGCTTTCTCCTGTTCTCTCAAGGGTCTACTTGAACCATAAAATCCCAAACTGGATGTAGTACTTCATTGGAGACTTTCCCAATTCCACGAAGAACAAAAATGGCAACTTCATCTCCATGATGCATTCTTGTCAATACAACCAAGAACTATGTTTCCTACCCCACCGCAATCATCACCTTGCTGATTTATGTTATATATGATCCACCAACGACTCCGTCTTTTGTATCCGCCCTCAGCGGATTTCATTCTAGTTTTAGGCCACTTTCCAATATCCTTTGCTTTCTAATAACTATCATCCAAAGGGTGTGGAATTTTCTTGTATAGTATCATTAAAAACAAAAAGTGTAATCATTTGGATGATAAAGATTTATGAAAGCATGCTACAGCTGGTCCCCATACAATTGACTTCAGTTATTTGATATTTACCACTTGAAATTGAATTTGCCATGCTTCCCATTACAGTATTTTTCTTGTATTCCTTTAGTTCGCATAATATAATAGAATTATCATGTTATTCAGAAATTTCTTTCCCAAGTTCCATGCTCCACTGAAATAGTCAGCCCTCCCAACCTTCACATACCTAACTAAATTATCCTAAACGGGTAGAGAATAACAAAAAAAATTCTTAACATGTTGTTAATACTGACAATCAGGCAGTTGGACTAGATGATCTTTGCAAGTTCCTTCTGCTCTATTCTAAGGAGAACTTCATTTACATTATAAATAGACCTTTATAACTCACAAATCAAGGTGGCTGTTTTATTTTTTAAGTTTTCCTCGGGTTATCTATTAAGTCACCCTTTCCATTAATGAGAAGCTTGTATTTCTTTTTATTGCTTTATTATTAGTATATATATTGAATCTTCTTTTGTTTTAACATCCCAAAAAAAATCCTTTTCCTCAAAAAAAAAAAAACTGATTCAAACATTTTAAAACACAAGGTAACCCACTTTCTTGATACCAGTGTACATGCCATGTATTGTATACTAACTTCACCTGCCTGTTCAATATTGTACATTTGTATACACACATACGCATACACATCCCAGTATAGCCCTCCCAAATCTGTAATTTGTTCCATCAGAAATGAGGACTGAAAATGGAATATGTACTCCATATGTATTTAACAGTATTTTCCTACCTTTTTTAAGCCAGCGAATCCTTCCGATTCCAGGAAGAAAAAGGCAAAGGGCATCAACACAAACAAACATAAATTGGAAAAAAGAGAAGCAAGATTCCACAAACCTGCAATAAACAAGAAAGTATACGTTGTAAGTTTCTCAATTTTAAAAAAGTTAATGTCACATTTTCCTTCTGTACATATAACAACGAAGCATACATTAGTACTACACAATCAGTTTTATAGATACATAATTACCTCCAGGTCATGGCCAAAAAAATACTCGTTTCTCTGCACAATAAGTTACTGACACAAACTGGATATCAACTTCAACAGCAGCAACTGTCTGAAATCTTGGAAGAGAGACTGCAAACTCCAGTGGACTACTCCCACAATAACCCACTCAAGGATATTTACATGCATTTAACATTTTCAGGAGAGAACTATTTTATCAACAGTGAGTCCCACAAAATTCAGTTCTGTGTATTCACTACCTCCCATATTTTTCCTTGAGAGAATGTCAGACAAATCATGGGTTTTAACATCAGCAATGCAAAAACACCGTCACCACCTCTGAATTAGAAGATATAGTAAAGGCAACAGCAGCCTTTCAGAGTGAGCTTACTGGCTCAGTGGTCAATTGGAGAGCAGTAGATTATGTTTATCACAATTCCAGTATAACACAACTTCATCTCCCAGAATATCCCCATAATTAATGAAATATGGGCTCAGTGGAGAGTGCATTGGACTAAAATTGCCTGAGCTTCTGGGCTCAAAGGGTTGTGGTCAGCAGCACAAAGTCAGGCTGGAAGCCAGTCACCAGTAGCGTACCCCAGAAGTTAACAATTATCTTCATTAACAACACAGAGAGTGGGAAAGAGTGCATCCTCAGCAAGTCTGTCTATTATACAGAATGGGGAGGAGAACGGGGAAGAGCAGGGGTTTGTCATTAAGACAAACCTCAGCAGGCTGAGCAACCAGACAGAGAGCACACTGACGACCAATTGGCCCAACAGTAGCTTTGTAGAAAATGCCTTAGAGATCCTGTTAGATACCAAGTTGAACAGGAGCCCTTGCAACAAAGAAAGCCAACAGCATCCTCAGCTGCACTAGAAGCAGCGTTGCCAGCACTCCAAGGGAGGTGATCCTTCCTCTGCTCACTGCATGCACATCTGGAGTGCTGCATTCCCCTGTGGGCTCCTCCATACAAGAGGGACACAAACACACTGGAACGAGCCCAGCAAAGGACTGCAACTTAATTAAAGGATTGAAGCATCTTCATAAAGAAGAGGTG
Source organism: Anser brachyrhynchus (assembly GCF_964034855.1). Taxonomy (NCBI): domain Eukaryota; kingdom Metazoa; phylum Chordata; class Aves; order Anseriformes; family Anatidae; genus Anser; species Anser brachyrhynchus. Next base: position 9,723,995 of record NC_137695.1, read on the forward strand.
ATTTTATTAATGCATGTAAGTATCTGATGTGGAGTGGGTAAGGATGACAGAGTCTGATTCTTCACAGGGGTATCTAGTGAAAGGAAATGAGGCAGTGAGCACAAACGAAAAACAGGAAAACCAACTTAAAACACAAGAAAAAACATTTTCACTGTCACTGTTGTCAAACACTGCAACAGGTTGCCCGGAGAGATTTTTATAAGTTCTGTTCTCTGGTGTACTCCAAATAGGACTGGAGACTGCCCTGAGCAGCCTCCTCCAGCAGACCCTGCGTGGAGCAGGGGGGAACAGCAGACGGTTTCCAGAGGTCCTTTCAAACTTCAACCATTCTGTGATTTTGAAGAAAAACCAACGACTAAAACTAGGACATCTGTAAGACACATGTGACATCTGCAGGAAGGGATAAGATTTGGAAAACAACCTGAAGTGATAACTGATCTCCGTTAAGGGTAACTGTTTTACTGGGATTTTCTGAGCCAGACACCTTCTACACAGCCCGTTTCTGATACGAGTCCCTATCATCATCCTATCAAACATTTGTAGGATGCTATGTTGTTTCTTTATAAAAGCATTAGCTTACCTGCAACTTACTACTAGCAGAGCTAACAGATTTAACTAGTGTTACGTGTACTGCAACCTGAAAACACAACTCTTTTGTCGTTGAGAAATAAGCTCAGTCCCTCACCTTCCCCAAAACACATGTATTTCCAGTCCTACAGGACTATATATCACCTGAAATCCCAAAAAGAACATCCCCCGCAATAAAAAGAAATCCTTCTCAGACTTGCTCTTTCTAAAAATTCCTCCATTTGGAAAGCATAGGGAAAGAAGGAGGCATTTACTGCATGTCTGGGGAATTCATTATTGACAGAAACTCCTGCATTTAGTTCCAAATGTGAAATGCTTATCAGTTATCTTCATCTACCTCCTCCTTAAAAGACTTTCATCACGTACGTTTTTCCCCCCTTATTTGAATTTCAAGGAGAAAATGGGGGGTGTCTGCTAAGCAACAGACAATAAAACAACATTCCAAAAGATGCACAAAATACAATACCAAAATGCTAAAGAAAACAGACTGCCTCATGGTGGCTAAACTTGAGTTAACAAAGAGGGGGATTTTTCCTTTAGAATTTGCTGTCAGGAAGCTCCTGTTACCACTGAAGAAACATTAACACATAACATCAGGAAGGCTGTCAGCAGCAGCCCTTATCAGAGATACACACATGCACTCAGAGTGCTTGTTATTGTATATATATTTTTTTTCCCTCCAGGGGCGTATATTTTATTTCAGTGGCTTTCTCTGACTGAAGAGATAGTACATTCAGTTACCCAACACAAAGCTGAATACCCATTTGTCCAAATTCCAGCCATTGTATCACACATATATGTACAGAACAGTTCTAGGAGATGCAAATAGTACATAGAGAGCATTTTAAAGGATGGGAAGGTGGTGCACATCTGTGCTGACGTTTAAGTTGAAATCCAAAATGTACACATTAGCAGCTGACAGGAAGCACGTTTACAGAATATTAAATTACTGCACTACAATGTACACATGACATTATGAGAGGTAAGGACAGCTGCGGTGCTGATGACACACACACTTTCCTCAGAGTAAAGGGAACACTAGATTTAATAGACAATATATTATATAATAATCATCATAACAATGTAATAGCCTTTAATATCAATAGGTTCCCTTTTCTTTTCCTACCCACCCACTTCACTGACTTAAGAACATACAGGGCCTTCTTCCCCTACCATATTTTTAATCCTAATTTGATAACTCAAAACAAATTAAAATACACCCCCAAAAATAATTCTTACTCCACTGATTGCATCATAAAACTGTGAAAGACACTCACAGATTTTAACATATACAAAAGCTTTAAGCAGTCTAGTCATTGGGTTTTTGGTTGGTTTTTTTTTAGGTTTTTTTTTTTGCGGGGGGGGGGGGGGGGGGGGGAGGGGGGCTGTTTATTTTACATGCATTTGTAGTGACCTAAGAAAATCTCCATAAAATAAGTTAATAATACAAAAATTAATAACCCCTCAGTCTCTGGCAAACAGATTAGAGCCTCAGCAATTTTTCTTCTCTTATTCGTGGGAGTTTCATTACATTTTACCTCCACCTGGTGGCTGTATTTAACAACAGCACGAATGCGCATCCAGCTGTCAGAAGTAGCTCTGGGTTTAGTTCAACACACATTAGGTAAGGTTATTTATACTGGATCTAGCTATGGGCCTTCTGCCTAGTTTCAAACGTTAAAGGAATATACTTTCCATTTCTCTAAGTACCAAAACCAATGCAGCAATCCACAATATGAAAAATTAATATCACAATCAAGTATCACGGACTATATCTGCAACTGATAAACTAATACAAGCACTCCAATGAAATATTTTTCGATTTGATGGGAAACAAAACATTACACAAACTATACATAAAGTCTATGCTAGACAATTATGGAGATATGAACACTTTCTGAATTTGAGTGCTTGTGATAGCTCTATCAACTCTCAAAACTTGCACATATATCTCATGATTTACTTAGTTGGGCCATAATGTAAATAATTTACAAAGTCGGGCCCTTACACGGGAATTATTTTTTTACAAGGCAGCGCAACACTACTCTGCAAACCTAGTGAAGGCCACAAGAGGGAGCTCCTTACCACAATAAAGTGTTGAAATAACAGGTTTTTGTCAGATTCCACTAACAGAAGCCTGTGGTCAGACCTAAAAATCTGCTCAAATTTCTGACAGCTTCACAGCAACTGCAGAAAATCTTGTTTTAGTTCAATCATCTCTATCCCTAATGTAAGCTTTGGTCAAACTTGGAAACTCAATAATGCTGAACTTCCTACCATGCTAGCCATTGCTACTGGACTGAAAATAAGTTATACCGTGCATGCAGAAAGTGCTTTCTTTATTTTCTCTTCCAAAAGACTATCCTTAAAGCAAAAGATGACAGTCACAGGAAAATTCAGATGCCTCTGTATGTGAAAGTTATTTTCCTCAAGCAGATTTCCAACTATCTCACATTTTCTTAAGTAATGTAACAACCCTGACATAGAAAGAGTGTTTCAGAGTTGTTTAATACAAGAATTTTCACTCTGCAATGCTGTAGTTTCTCCCAGGTCAGCTCAGACATAGAAGTAAGGATTATTTTCCATTAAATAGTTTTTTCTCATGTTTTGGAGCGAAGAATGTGCCTGAACAGCTATATCTCTGAAAAACTATAATTTCTCCCCACGCCCCCCCATGTAGGAGGCATACCAAATTAGTGTTACCCCACAGTATGTGTGACAGGATAGATCATAAATTAATCAGAATAGAAAGAGCCTCTCTAGTCACAGAGCCTGATCTCCTGCTTAAAACTGCTAACCTGCAGGTGTAGTCAGGCTCCTCAGGGCTTCAGACAGTTCAGGCTTAAAACGTCTCCAAGGGTTTAGTCTCTCTGAACAACTTTATCCAGCATTTAACCATGCTCATTGTGAGGAATTTTTGCTTTATGTCCTGCAAACATTGCTTCTTGCCTCACACTGCATGCGCCAGAGAAGAAACTGTCTGTATTTTCTCTACACGCCCACGCAGGTCAGTGAATACTGCTGTTAGATCCCCCCGAGTTTGCTCTTCTCCAGAACCTCTGCACCCTGGGACATAGCCCAGTGACTGGTTTGCTCCCTTTTATTACCTAACTCTGCCCTTATCTACAACAGCCAGGGTCTCTTTTCCCCCATACTTCACAGCTTGGGGCACAGACCTGTGAAGTCTTACAGCAGACCTTGCCAGCAAAGCCGGAGGTAAAGTCCATCTCGACTACCTCAGCCTTCTTCAGGCTGGCAGCAGAAAAGTGCTTTCCTGGATTTTGCTCTACACAAGCCCCTCACCAGTTGCAACTCCAGCCGTACCCCACCATTTCCCAGTTAGGGCATCAGGTTTTCCTAATTTCACCCCAGAATATTAAACCAGGTGATGTTTCTGCACTCCTCCTAGGTAGTTCATGCCTACTTTCACTAGTTGTGAACTTCCTCTTCATTTTGAAGCTCAGGGGTTCCCCATTAAGCCAGGCCAGCCTCCTACCACACCACTCCTGCTCACTGTCTTGCACACTGAGGTGGACTGTTACAGGGCTTTAATGAGGGTATCCCTGAAAATAAGCATCTCTCCTGGGTTCTTCTGTCTTCAGGGCATTCTCCAGTGAATAGTCCACATATGCAGCTCCTCAACAGAACAGCCTGTTCTCTTAAAATGTCTTTATCCTTCTTCCTCGCTCTTCCTTAGATCTTAAACTATTCAAAGTCACCACAATCAGGGTTGCCATCAACTAGCATATCTATAAGCAGCTCCTCCTTAATTGTTAATTTAAAAAACCTTTTACTGTCCAGATAACAAAAAATACTCCACTAGTTTCAGAAATATGATCACCGATATGTTTTATTTCCTGGCTTTACCTACCTGCATTTAATCTGTCGTAAATTTATTTAGTCTTATTAAAGAAGAACTGCAAATTAGGGATCTGGAAATTCCTGAGTTAGCTGTGCATGAGTATTATTAGATACTTTGCAGAAATATTACCAAACAAAAGCAAAATTTCATGCAAAGCCCAAGTACCATCTGTTCACAACAACTGAAAAAGAACCATAGGGTTAAATTGGAATTTATTCATTTCAGATTAAATAAATTGTTTCTGGGAGCAGACATTATCTCTTTTCTTCCCCCCCAAATCTACTGAAGAACATCCCATTTTCACAGTTATTTCCCCTCAGACACAAAGAAGTGTGGAAAAAAACTTTCAAGTATTAGTACCCATTATACATGTTCACATACACCAAATCACGTTAACCAGTCTGGAAAAGCATACAAAACTCACTCTGCCGGGCATCAAGGCATCATTCCTGCAAGTATATTTGCAGAAGTTACACTTGTCTTGAACTATTTCAAGGAAAACATCATGTATTTTTATTGTGACTCTTTATTATGCTCGGAAAACATATTCTACAGTTTTCCTCGCTTACAAAAAGTTAGGTTGAATTTAACTATCCAATCCCAACTACTCATAGATAGAAAGTTTCTTGAAACAAATTTTGTATTTAAAGAATAAATTTATCATTACAAGCAAACAGGCTTATGAATCTTGCAGTTACACATAAGGAAGGCGTTTCAACAGTGCATTTTCAAGTTAGTTAGCTTCTGATAGCTCTAATGCTACATTGATACTCAAAGCAATGCATTTGATTTAATCCCAAGTCTTCATATTCCTTTAATAAACAACAGAACAGTGAAGACAGATTTTAAGGATGCATCACCCAGCAGCAAAAACAACTAACCAATAACATATCAACAATTCATTTAGCATTTTAAAAGAAAATGGGGTTATTAGTTTAAAAATAAGAACATATCTGTAAATGTATAATGAAGACATCAATTTTAATTACATTATGCTGAGTACTAACCATGAATTAGTGAGCCATTTAACCACTGAATATAGTAGTTTTGTGGAAAAGAAAGCAGGATCTCATTGCTGATTATTGAGAAAGGTAGAAGCAGGACTGCACCAGCTGAAACTGCTAGAGTGAAGGTGCTCAAGAACAGCCTGAAATTTAAAGAAATGTACCACTGTTACCAACAACAACATGCTCTGAACAGGGTTAAAAAAAAGTAGTTAGCCTACCTATTAAAACAGCGTCTGAAGGTAACCCTGTGATTTCCACAGTATTTCACTTCAAAAAAGCAAATTCAAATACCAAGTAGTTTACGGAATCCAGTAAAAATAATTGCTTTTTACTAAATGCCACAATTACACTCTTTGGAATGGTGTGCATTCAACGTTATAAAATTATTGGAATTTATGCAGTATCTTTTGACAATTCATATTTTACTTTTCATTCCCCACATACATACATAGAAAAATTTTTCTATTTCTAAATTCTTACTATAATTTTATTTTAAAAAAGCAGATGAGCTTTTTAATGTTCACAAAGTGGGTATAATTACACAAATATTTTAACACCAAACTGAAAAAACTATTGCTTTTCTTTCACCAAGTACACATTTGAATATCTCACAGCTTAGTGTTTTTTGATAACTAAAGTCAGTACTGAGAAATCACCAGAATTATGTAAAGTGTTTAAGCTTACTCTCTTTAGATCACAAATACGATTTATACAAACTGCCATCTTGTGGCATTAAAAAGAACTGTGTTCTTCAAAAAGCAAAGTAAAAATATTCTCACAGAACTAATCCAACGCTAGAACAAAATAAGAAATAATTTTCAAAACTCTATAAGAAAAATAAACTTATAGATCATTCCTATGACAGAAGCATCAATGAGCTGCTTACAGAAATCTTACTTTTCCATAACTGTCTCTACAAATCTAATTTTCATTCACACAATGAAGAAAGTCAGTGTGACTAATTTCCTTTCAGAAAAAGATACGATGCTTTTGTTGTTGGTTTTTGACATATTTTTCTTTCACTTAAAGATGTTTAAGTACTCTAAGCCAAAACTGAGAAACTTAACACACTGTCTTTTAAGGTGCTACGGGAGTTTAGATTGGTTTTCTCCCCCACCTACCTCTTTTAAGTCCTGACAATTATGCTACGCAAAGAAATATCTTACTGTATATGTCTGACAGTTACTGCTGTTTGAAAAATAACATGCCCACTTCAGAAACAAGAAAGCTTAGGCTGAAAAAACAGGAAGCAATATATAACACTTTCAATGAAAGGATATTATTCTGAAGTGCCAATCTTGTCTTGACTTACGCCATGGTCTTATGAAGAACACTATTTACAATTGATATTTGTTGTACTTTAAAGCTAAACTAGAAAATAGATTCGGGGTAACAGTTAACCAGACAAGTTTTACTCTTTGAATGTTGAAAAATTCAAAGCCAGGCTAAGACCACAGCTGCTATGAGAATCATTCAATCTAGAAGAACCTTAATTCACTGCAGTCTGAAAACCAGAAGAGTACCTCCTCTCTACATTAGAGCTGAGACCTTCATGGCATTCAAGTATGTATTTTTTTCTCTCTTGACCTGAAGCAGACCTTGTGGCAAATGAGTATTTTAAATCCATAAAAAAATATCAGACACTACTGGGCAAAGCATGTAAGATTTATCATCTTTGTGCATCTTCCAAGCTTGCCACAAACACACAACTAAAAGTGAACAGCTTGCAATGTACTCGGCACTTTCCCAGGGTACAAGACAAATCAATAAAACATGCAATGAGCTCTCCTTCCAACAGGATGACAGTACCACCACCAAAGAGCTAAGAGTGTTGCAGTAAGTAGCAAGTCCACATGTTTTAGCAAATCACAAAACTGAGAGGGCAGCAACAGCTCACAGACGTTCTGTAAATCCTCAGGGATATTTAAATAGGAAAGATTAATATCTAGTTTTACAAAGGAACAGGAAGAGGACAGAGTCTCTGGCAGACCAGCAGGTCTGGCAAGTGTTTGACTTCCATTCACTATTCTTTTTTAAGCCCTGTTCAGATGATCAGATGCAGATGTCTACTTTATGGTGAGCTACGTTGCTCTCCAGGATCCACTGCCTCCCTTGACAAGATTGCCATTGACTACTGCGGTGGGACTTAATTCACATGACACCTGTATTTAGACACCTTACTTTAGGTGACAGTCTTGCACTGGATTCTACCCTAGCATCAGATCCTCATATGACATTCTGACCAACTTAGTGCCTACCAGAAAAGCCACAGGTGGAAGAATCCCTAGACCAAACTGCCTTCTCTCATCATGTCTTCCGTAACCCAAGTTGACACCTGATCAAGTATCTTTTCCTCTGCCCTCTGATAGCACATTTAATTTGCCATCACATTTAAAAGGGACTTATCTAGTTTGAAAGCACACAAGATTCCTGTCAAAACAATATATTCAGGTAAAAAGTTCTTAAAGAGCTATACATACGATATTCTGTTAACTATGGCATCTTCATCCTCTTGCTCATCTGAAAAAAAAATATAGAAGGTTATATTCAATAGGTAGTCTCCTTTCCTCAGGCTAAACATACATAGGAACACATTTAGTTAAAATTTAGGATTACTAAAACCAAAAATTTATTAGCATCGGTATTTTAAAAGTGCCTTTTACAAATGTTTTTTTTTTTTGACTAGTCTTAAGCTCTTCTCAATCAAGTTAGCTACAAAGTTATTTCATTCTATTTCAAGAAGTTTTAACCTGCATATTTAAAATATCTTCCAAAGGGCTCTATGGCAAGCAAGCTTTCAGACTATTACTACTACAGCTGCTGCTACAAACTGTCACTCTGGATATCTCAAGCTTCACAGAGCAGAAAAGCTACAGGAGAGTCTTCAGGTCCATATTACCCTACTACTGTAAGTTCCTAAATAGACGTTTTATTTTCAGTATTAATATTGGGGGTGAGGTGTTTTTATGGGGTTTTGTTATTTAAAACAAAAAGAAACAAGCAAGAAAACCACACAGACAAAGAAAGCATACAGGAATGACCACTTGTTTCACTCAGTAACTTCTCCTTACTGATTTCTCCACCCTGCTCCTGGCTTTTTTGGTTTGCTTTTTGTTTTGAGTGGGGGGTAGGGGAAGAGAAGATCTGTTGTTGCATATTCCAACGATTTTAAGTCTTTTCAACATTTAGCTCAGAGATCTAATCACAAATATGTTCTTCATCTATTCTTTATACACTTTTCTATACATGTCTGGGTGTTATTCCTACATTTTAAGTCATTTTAGAGTCAGCCTTCTTTAATCTTTCAAGTCTCCCAGCTTTTCCATCAGGTAACTCAAAATCTATTTTTCAACCCTTATTTATTCTTGGTTTGAAAAACAGACCAGGTGTTTCAAGTTTTTAAGAACTATGCATACACTCGAAATAAACATGTAGCCATTAACGTACTGTACTTTCACAGAATAATTTCATAAGAATGAGGGGTTATTGCTTCCATTTCTTTGAGTGGAATCTGATGGTGTTTTGATGGGAATCTCATGGTGTTTTCAGAGACCAAGTACAAGTCCCTTATGTATTACCCTGGCTAGAGAGCTTGTTGTGGAAACTTTTTTTCCCCTGAAAGAATTCCAGAAGTGCTAACTCTCCAAACTAATCTCATCAGGAAGATCCTAGCAAGCAATGAAGTTTGCCTAACTAAATGCTCAAAAAACTTTCAGAAAGTCATGACAGCTGCAGAGCATTTCCTCTCCCTAGCTGTTGAGAACAACTGCCAAAAAGGTAAAAAGTATTCACATCCAGGAGTTTGCCAAACTCATTCTCCCTTCCCATTCTTCCATACTTCCATATAACAGCATATAACAGCAGCTTTGTATCCAGAATACATACTAGGATCACAAGGTAGCATCTGTTTTATTCACTATGTTGAAAGAGGCACACTTTTTTTAATAAAAGATACACTAAATTTCTTGAAGATTTTTATGTTTTACATACAAGTCCATCTGTGAAAGTAGCGCTATCCTAACACAGGTCATTAAAGCTCAATAAGCAGTTTCTACCAAAATTCAAAGTGCCAAGGTCTTGATGCATGCAAATGCTTTTCTGGAATGATTGACTGAGCATCAAAGCCTCGGATAAGCTGTCAAGAGTCAAAGATTCTGCCATTTTATACAGATTTTTATGGTATTTGCCTTTAGAATAGAAAGAGAAAAATATGACAGGGGTCCCTACAGATTAGTGTCAGACAATGTTTCTAAAGTAGGAAAAAAAGGATTATCACTTATCTCAAGGAATCAGGCTTCAATGGGGAGGTCATAAAGAACACATTAAGAACAATAAAACAACTGTACCTAAACAAAGCAGAATTATTAGACAAAATCCACTACTTCCCTTCAGTAGAACTGGCAACCTTTTCACTTTACCAGCTAAAGCTTTGAACTTGATTTTGATGTTAAAGTACAGCCTGAAGACACTTACTCTAAAGAAGTTGACATGAAAGGAGAACAAGATCTAAAGGCAAGAGAGGCAGAAGTGCCTACTTGAAATTCTCCCCTTTCTTCAATCTCAAAGCAGATGAAATATAGGCTGACATGGAGCCACTACGGAACAACGTGTGGCCATCCATACCTCCCTCCAACCACACATCCTCACTCCATCACAGAGTGCCAGCTACAGCACTCACTGATCTTCTGAGATGCTTCAGTGTGCCTCATCCGTGGTGTTATTAGAAGGCGCGCTGAAGGGTCTAAGAAGTGCTAGAGCTGGCACAACAGAGGGGATGGAGAGCTTGTGGCTTGGGAACACAGGGAACAGAAAGAGGGGAAGACAGCAGCACATACAACCAGATCAGCTCAGGCTGCTGCAGCCTGAGAAACACGTTTGGCCAGCGATCTGGACAGGTTCTTCTGCTTCTCTTGTGGTGGCAGAGAGGAAAAGAACCACCTACTCACTTGAAAAAACAAAGTGAATTTTGAATACATCAAAAACTATGCTTACCTGCTTTTCTTTTGTATCTTGTGATTATGAAGTAGGAAACTATGTAGAGAACAGCAAATAGGAGAAAACAAATCTGGAAAAAAAAATGTTGCATTAATTAGGTTGTGAAGAAATGTCTGGATTATAATAAGAATGAACAGAAAATACACTATCAACAATTTGAAGTTTAATTCAGATCAATGCAAGCGTCCTTTATATAAAGGTCAGTGCTGGTTTTATGGTTTATACCTCTTTAATAGAAAGTTAAACCAATAAGAACTGCTCAAATTAACAGATGTTAGAGCCACTACACAGCTAACAAGTTCTACTCTAAAATGAAGAAAATGCCAGTGTTTTATGTTCTTTTTTGTTTTTGTTTTTTTCCCAAGTTTGAACATATTCAAGTCATAAGATTTATCACTCCTTGCCACAAGTGATGTGGGGGTAATGGTACAATGGGTTCCTAAAGATCTATTTTGGAATAAGCTATCAACATACATAAAGAAGAAGGTAATTAGGATTACTATTTCCATAATGTCTGAGCCCAACAAATTCTAGGTAACAATACAGACCAGAGAGACTGCACACAGTGGATGTCTGAGCGTGAGCTAGTCAAACACAGTTTCCTCTGTAGTCGGAGAAGCCAAGGGCACGATTCCCCTCCTCACAAGGCAGACAGCTTATTTAGGTCACAAGTAGGCCCAGGGTGTCTTGCATCAAATTGTTTCTAAGATTTGGCACTCGAACTTCAATACAGTAAGACAAGGCCCACACAGCTACAAATACAGAGGAAATTAATCAAATGACAATACAGTTTTAACCTTTCAAATCTTTTGGGGTAACAACAACAACAACAAAAAATCAAGTTTCTCTTGAAGGAAATACCAGAGGGTCAACACTGCTTCCTTAACCTAGCTTACTGATGCCTATTAAAAACCTGAGTCAGAAGTAAAAACAGCAAAGCACGCCACCCCAAGGTGCTGTAGCCCTTCATCTTCACTAGTACTTGAGCAATAAGAGTGAACTGCTGCACTCCAACAATGTATTTTCTTCCTATTATTAGCTTGCAGCAAACAGATCACCTACACACACAAGCTGAGAAACTACGTGATGTATCCCGAATTATTAAGATCCTTTTCTATTATGATCCTTTTGTTTTGTGCACAATACCAGTAGCCACCAAGCAGGTCTCCTAACACAGCAGCTGACCAACTCAGTCAGATGAAACTGTTTTAGCAGTTTTTGTTATTAAAGGGAGTTTGTCCTACTGCCTGCATAGGTGTTTTAATTGGATCTGCAGTTCACAATATTAGCCCCCCAGTGTGTTTTACTACAATCTGAGCGTTGACTTCCATTGTGATCTGAAGCTGCAAAACAGTTTAACTCACGCCTGGTAAAGCCATTTCCTTAATCAGTCATTTAAAGATTTGCTGCCTTTAACAACTTACTGTCTCAGAAAATCAGGAGCAGAACAACTGCCCTAAGAGAAGGAAAAAAGTCAAAGCAAGGGTAATGATGATAGTCCTTAAAATTTTACATCTCAAATGTACAGCCAAATTACATCTAAACAGGCAGAATGATAGGGAGAACAGGAAGAGAAAAGGACGTATCATGTAATTAGGAAAGACTTTTTGAAGAATACTAATTGAAATAACTCTCCCAGCTTATTTTTTTTTGTTATGTCGTCAGACATGTTAGATCAGAAACAAAGCACAGCACCTGGGTGCCTACAATTGCCCCACAGACTTCCCCCCAGCGGTATCACTGTGCCATGGGTCTGAAAGAGGCAACTGAGCTCGTTCTCTGAGCAGGTAACCCACAGCGGGGATGTCTGAAATACAGATGCTAGAAATCAGATGTCATAACTAGGTTTCTGTATTCAAATATTCAACCTGAATAGAGTTCACCATTCTAAATTGCCTTCTTCGAAAGGTTGCTTCAAAGAAGAAAAGGTTTTTGATAGAGAAATCGGATTTAATTTTAAAAAGCTGGTATATTTTTGAATCAGAAAGAACAAAAATCTGAGAACCACCTTGGGCTTTCAGAGCTTGTCCTGTCAGTAACAGATAACAGTGCCAGTGCCGAAAAAGAGTCATTCTCTGAGTTTCCAGTTTCCCTGAAAACTAGACCAAGCCTACAGAGAGAGGCATCTAATTTTAGGCACCCACCTTTGAAAATTAGGTGTGACACAGACAGGGTCAGTAAAATTCTTTTTAAAAAATCTGCAAGACCCAAATAACACTGCTTCTGTCTAAAATACAGTTAAGCTCTCTTTCTCTTGTTTTATTTAAAACAAGAAAAGGGTGACTGCTGTCTTGTATTATCTTCAAATAGAATAGATGTCCTCTATTCCATCTGTGACAGCAAGGTTACAGTGAAAGCATGGGTCTGTACTTATATGGTACCACAGAGATAAGTGAGGTATTTGCAGAGTACAGCAGGAGAAAACTGTCCAGTAACATGAACTGTCAGATGCCATATTTCTAGTTTTAGATGACAGCTACTTTGCAACTCAGCAATAACGTGTAACTATAGATATTGGTGTAATTATCCTTCTACTTGTCAGAATTGAGAACAATTGTATCATTGTAAATATTTGATGAAAATTATGTATTTTCACTAATAAACACCTTTTTAATGAATAAACAAGTAAATTCTAACCAGTGAAAGCTTTAGGAATTTAACAGAAGAGTATTCAGAAGTTAAAATTTCTTCATAGTAATCGAAACAAATCACTAAGCAAACTCAAACGTGCCTTCGGTCTCGGTTTATACTCAGTGCAAGCTGTGATCCTGAAGTGTGTGTATCCATGCGTCCCAAATAGCCTTCGAAAGGGAGCAGCAAAACTAAAGGGAGCAGCATCCTAACTATTTTTAGAGTGGAACTCTGTTAAGCTGGGGAAAAGGAATGTGCTGCCCATGAGAGCCGGAGAATAGACTCCACTGTCCTGTCACGCTGCAATCCTGGGCTCTTACTCCTCACGCTGCTCTTTGTTTTGTGATATTTTTGTACTGCAATAAAAACACGGCCCTTGTTTGTACTTGTTCTTGTCTCAGTTCATAATTCTTAATGATGATGACGACTGGGCTTTTATGCAGCACTCCAGGTACAGCCAGTCCTGTGGCTGTATGTAACAGCACTAAGCCATCCCTTCTTTACTTAAAGTACTTAAACCTGTTCACCCGAGAGTCACATTAGTTTTCCTCCGATCACCAAACCCATCCATGCTGTCCTCCCCAATTGCTTCCACTTGAGCAGTTCAAGATACAGTAGAAACCTGTTTTCAGGATTAAGGTGAATAAACGTCTCTTTTTTCCTCCTTTTAGAAACCACACCTTAATTTTACACTACCTCTATTTCAGAGTAATCCACTCCCTTCTGCACAGTGATCCAGCCATCCACTGCATTAGCTAGACCTCCGAAGGAATCAGTAGTGTTCTAACAGCAGCATATTTTACATCATTTTCATCATAGTTGAGCAAGACGGCTGTTAATACTGATACTTTAGGAAACTGAAGAGCAGATTTGTCCAAACACCTACCATCACGTACACTACAACCAGCTTCTAATTCACTTTACAGCTCTGCCCCAGTTTACATAATACCTTTCTATGTGCTATCTGGATATAGCCCTTGGCACATGCAAAAGAAAGTTTAACAACAGTCAGGTGTCTTCAAAAACATAGTTCTTTGCAACTAATTTTTATCTTTAAAAAAGGCTCAGAATAGGATTATCCACATATAAATAAGTTCTTAGTGTCCTAAACCAACTGTTAGCCTTTATTTCTAATCAAAGGTATTAAAATGCATCCAGGTAGTCATAGTGCAATACGACACTCGCCTAAAAAGCACACCACACAACACATCGGTATCTCCAGTGAAGGAAGAACCTATTGCCTTTAAAAAACATCTAAAAACCTGAACTATTATATGTGACAGTGATATGTATAAGCTAACACTGGAATATTCTGTTAAATCCTAATCATACTGCAAGCCCTGTTTTCAACAAAAAGCATCATTTTATGCCATCATTCATCCCTGCAATAAGATCTGACAACAGGTAAGGATGCTGCGAATGCAACAAATCTGGTACAAGTTACATTCCTCGTAACCCCAATCTTCCACAATTGCTTTTCCACTGGAGCACAGATTAAGCTCGTCCAGACTTGAGGGGAAAGTGAAGACACTGCAGGAAGTGTACACAGCTGTGATTAATCAGGACTTCTGACACTCCCTGATACAGCATTGATTAAAAAACCTTTCAATTTTAAAGTTTATTTCCTTAAATTCACTTTAACTTTAGAGAAGGGCAAAGCAGTCATAGATCTGTTGCCACAGCTAGACTGCTTCTAGGAAGCTACTTCAAACCTATGTTCTTACATTATGGGGGAAGCACCCTGAGTCCTTGTTTGACCAGCTGCATCAAAATATAAAGGAAAAAAAAAGGAGTGTGAGAATTTAGGGTTAGAAACAGTTATGCAAATCATTTCTTTTTTTATTAGTATTATTTTCAAACACCACCCGGCAGCTGAAAACAAAGCGTGTGAAATCCGTGCTACATTTAGGGGCTCCCTTTTAGCAGGTGGCACACTAAAAAGACTTTCAGCAACAAGCATATAATTTATTAAATGTCTTTGCATGGAAGAAACACAACCTCTGGTCGGACAAGCAAAAGAAACCCATCTTCCCCTGGAGTTCATCTTCATTTGGGAAAAGATGTGCTGTTTTGCCTGCTGAGGTTACACACAGGACACACCAAGAGAAGATACTTCTGGGGATGCACTGCATTCCTAAGTATCTTGTATCCAGCTCCACCAGTCTCATACTTCTGGATCCGTACCAGGCAGCTCAACTCCTGTGAGGATGGAGCTGGAGATAAACCCCACATATTCCAATTTGTAACCGTGCATGTCTGAGGAGGCACTGGCACTGGAGAGTCTAACATTAAACACAAACAAAGGTCTGAACTAACTCAAGTTACCTTGTGCTTATCCCCCTGACAGCTAAAGATCAGCTGACATTAATTTGTCCGTGTTGATGACCTTTAAAACTCTGGCACTGAAGTTCATGCCGTGGATTAATAAAGCATCATCTGCTGTTGCAAGTGCTAGAGGTACACATTCTCCGTAAGAAAGAACGTGCTCAAAATACACGAGGGTTTTCCCCTCCTCTCCACGATACACAGAATACAGATGCAATTCCCCACTGTAATTAGCGTGTGCATATGAAGACTTGTATTTTTGTGCACAGAAAGAGCAACAGCTTCTTTAGAGAGGGTCTGTACATACTGCACCGTATTCGCCCCAGTTGTGCTGGAAGCGTAAGAAGAAAGAAAAAAGCACACCGCGAATTTGTGCAGTAATCACCCACTAACTGCGGAGCAGTGCACCCTGGCAAAGCCCCCCAACGGCATCCTGGGCGACATTACCAGGAGCAAAGCCAATAATTGTGGAAGTAATTACCCCTCTCTAGCCAGCATTCAGGGGATCACATCCAGTTACGAGCCTCCCATGTAGGAAAGCCGTTGAAAGTTACAGCAAGATGACCCCAAGATGGTCAGGGGACTGAAATGCCTGCCCCGTGCCGGCAGGCTGATGGACCTCAGTTTGTTCCCCATGAACACAATGAGCCTTTGGGGTCCTGCCAGCAGCCCGTGGGTACCTACAAGGTCACTAAGAAGGCAGAGCTGGGCTCCTGATGCTGCTGTATGGCCAAGGATGAGACTGGAGGTAAGGAAAAGCTCCTCCATGGGGCAAGTGGAGCAGGGGAACAGGCTGCCCCGCGAGGTTGTGCCATCTCCGTCCCTGAAGGTTTTCAGAAGCCAGCCAGATAAAGCCCCGAGTAAGCTGGTCTCATCCAGATAAAGCCCTGAGCAAGCATCATCTCGTAGCAGACCCTGCTTCAAACAGGGGGCCGGGGCACAGTCAGCCTTCTTTTCTGCTACCCTGAACAAATCAGCATGGTGAGAAGTGTTGGCACCTCATAATTTATACCTTTTTCCACTTGTATTTGTATAAGCACAGACCCCCGTAAAGCTGCCAGTGATGCCCTCCTGCTATGAAAAAGCTAAATACCTCACACAGCTCCGGCTTCTAACAGTAAGGAACCACCACAGAACTATTCTGAAGCAAAACATCACAGGCCTTGGAAAATTTCTTTGATTTCACACATTTAAGCTTGTCTCTAGAACAGCATCCGATTGGACAACTGATCATTTCTTCCCGTTTAATTAGCATTTAGAGTAAGTACCAGCAAGTCTGGACAAGCAAAACAGCATAGTAAAATGCTGTCCTGTCTATCTTTGAAATAAAAAAATCAAGAAGCTCTGAAGAACTGCGGAAGTGTAGAAAATAACTTTAAAGTAGTGACTATGCCAGAATTAAAAATAAAAAAGCTACTGTTATTGCATCCACCAGCATTTCTATGCAAAGGATATGCAAGAAAAAGGCTACGGACACAACAGTCTTCACTTCTTGCTGCTGCTTCACAGAGCACGTCCTCTTCCCTAAATAGAAAAAAAGCAGAGCAAGAAAGAAAAAGCAGAAGGCACTGTGCAACACTGCTGTAAAACATATCTAAGAACACATTTAACGGCTGAAAACAGAACTGGCAGTGGTTTTGCTGACTGATTGCTACCTATAGAAAAGTAGCAGTGTTGTACCTTTGAGTTTTAATCTCTGTAACATAAAACAACTTAGCATAGCACCACGCACACTTACTACTCTTGCTGCTACTACATTTTATTGTGCATTAAAATGCTCCACAGCAGCTGAAATGCTCCTTCCTGCTGTTGCATTGGCAACTGCTTCTGTTTCCACCTGGAAAGGATGGCAAGGATGAAGAGCAGGAAAGCACAGGTGGAGACAAACAGTCTTGGTCTATTTCTAGTAACTCCATTATCCTACCGACATCCAAAAAGGAAGCACTGAGCTCCACTGCTGTTTGCAAGGGTCATCAATAAGTTACCTACAACAAATAATACAGACTAAAAAAAAAAAACCTAAAACTTTCAGCTCTGCTCTTAGTCTGACCTTGGCATTTACAATATCATCTGCTTGGGATGACCTATTTTTCCTCAGATGAAGATAACTCTTTATTCTTAAGCTCTGTGCTCTGTAGTTATATTAGTTCAGTCTAATTCAGCCAGACAGCCTTAAACACTTCGTGTGACATGCAAATCTCAAAATTAAGAGAAAAGTGTCAAGTGCGTTATGACCACAGATGAATTTTACCCATTAACACCCCAAACCCACAACTCTCCCCACCTGTACAGTCTCCTCTGGCCATACGAGAGGCTGGCCCACCCTGCTTTTCTTGGTGTCCAATTCACGAGGAAATCCTTAGCGGTTAAGAGGCTGGGTGTCTAGAGTTGCTCACCTAGGAAAAGTTTCAGGATCTAACAAAGCTTGAAAAAAATCCAGCAGCATTGTGCGCTAGGAATAGTGCTCAGCTGAAGACAAAACCAGCCGTTACAACCCTTCGGAAGGTGCTTTCTGGGCATTACACATTTAACTTCGTGCTAACTTTGTCGCAGCACAACCACACTTCAAACTGAAGGGAAAAGCCAGGTTAATCTACCAATTTGTTAGCTTTATGTTCACTTTTATATACCTATTGGGAACGTATTTATGCTGCAGAGTAAAGAGGGGAATAATATTTTGTAACACCTCTACGAGTCTCACCAATAGGCCCCAGACACCTTTGTTCAGGCTACTGGTTCTGTAGCCAGTAATGCACTCAGAAACCCTGAAAAAGTGACCCCAAGCCATGTTTCTTTGACCTGGACAGGCTACACCAGCACCATTAAAAAGCAGACTCAGGAATATTTTTCAGCATTAGTGTAGAATTTAAAACACTCCCTAGAATTAACACCAATAGCACCAACCTAGGTCATGCAAAGTTTTCTGGCCCTGAATAAAGGCATTGTCCAACATTTTGCAGCCAGACTGTAATAACCAGTTACATTAAAACTTCAGAGTCAGTCCACTGAAAGTTGCTATCTGGAAAAAATAAACTCGGTAGTCTCATTCACACAAATTTGTTAAACTATTTGTTTGCATTAAGCCAGCTTCTTGGGCCGATATTAATTTCTAGGGCAAACTGTATCTTAGGAGATTGAGCTAGTGGATTTTCTCCTCCAAACTCAAAAACCCTCTCCTTTTTCTTCTCATACATACCACAGAATTTAAGTAGCACATCTCAATTTTTCCCACCCCCAAACCAAATCCATTTTTAAACTGCAACACTTGTACATTTTCATCATTCTCACCAATTACAGATTCTCTTCTCCAAACAAACTGGACATTTACGTAAGTTACCTGTCTTAAACTCAGCAAATACTTTAGACATACTGCTTTTGTCAAATTCAGCACCAACTCATTGATCCTTCGTATCAGCTAAACACATTAAAATAGAAAGTATAATTAGATAATGGGAAAGACAGAAGCACCATGTTCCAGTGATGGTCATGGAGCCACAGACACTGGAGGTAACAGTGAGCAAGTGAAGGATGCTACTTCTTTCTTCTGTATGTTAAACTCAGCCATGACAGACTTCAGTGCCACCTATACTCGTGCTGCTTGCTGGAGTGAACTACGTGATATGGAAATAGATGTTGAAATATATTGTGATTAATTGGCAAGTTATTCAAAGCTAAATTATTATTGAAGTGCCCAAATATTAAAACCGGACAAAGCACTGGGGTCTCCTGCATCCACGTTGACTGCAGTTAGAACCAACTTCCACCTCCTTCAGCTAGACAAGAAACTAGAAGCCTCGGGGGGGGGGGGGGGCACAGCTAAGCAACACAACGAGATGTATTCAACAGCAAGCTGATGAAAAGTCAGCGTGAGTTCTGTCACCAGCTTCATGAGAGTTAATTGGGCCCCAAAGAGCAACAGATCAAAGCTGCTGAAGGTAGGAGGCGATTCCACTTGTCCCACGAATGACTAGTAAGGAGGGCAGAGCAGTGACTTCTTCCAGGTCATCTCCACCTCGCTGCACGCTTGGCTTTTACAGTGATGCATCAGCCAAGGCTGTTAATTGTTAGATGCATAAAAGCAAATGACAGTCAGGATGTTCAAAGGCTCTCCTGTTCCCACAGGACAAGTTACGCAAAATCCTGCACGTTAATAGTTACCTAGAAGTCAGCGTCCCTAGATATTTGACAGAAGTATAGAAGGATATGTTTACAAGGAAACTTCAGAGGAGCTGTAAAGAGTAAAGAACATTGCAGAAGTTAGGATTTTCTCACCAAAAGTTGTCCCTGCCCTCCTAAATGAGGATAACTACGAAATCAAGCAGGGGAAGAATAAAAAGACAAGAAAGGGAAAATACTACACACACAAAAAAAGAATAAGCACTTACAGCCTTCAAATAAAAGCAGTAAACATCCATTGAATTAAGCGTTTTGTTTAGATTGTTTTGTTTGGGTTTTCCTCAACCCAAATTCCCAGCTACATCCCAACTGAACTCCTTTGCTTACCATAGCTTCCCTAGGAACATGCTTCTGCCTCTCTCCTCACTCCCACTTCCACCACCCCCTCTGCTACTGCGCCCACCATCCAGCCCTCCACCTCCTGGTGTCTCTCGGGCTTGCAAAAGACATTCACGACAACGCTGCTTTCTCCCAGTTACCTCTGCCATCTCATCCGCTCCACCTATTACACCGCCAGCTACCCAAACACAACCTGGTTTTGGAACCATTTGGCTGGGGTCTTGTGATCAGTAGCTGGGTTAGTTTACTGTTCATTCTTTCACCACCTCTTAACCTTGTCTCAAATCCTGCCTGCACCTTGACATTATCAAGTTTATGTTCTCCAGACAAAATTTCTTGAATTATTTTGTAATCTAAGTTTTCTTTAACAGCTGTCCGTACCTTCCACGAAATGTGTCTGCCTTTTGGCCAACCGCTGCTACAAACAAACATGCTAGCATTCAAGAGGAATTATTTTTGACCTGTAACCAACAGCAACTTTTTACACTTGGGTCTTTCATGTTTCTTTTACGTAAATGGAAAAAGTGGAACTCTGCAAAAAGTTGCTTGTTTTGAAAATAAGCATATCTCCATCCGCTTGCCTGAGCCAAGTGTTGAGAGATGCCTATTGATTCCAGATGGAGCCACCAGCGCTGCGCTTCGGTACCAGCAGCCAGGAGATGACTCACTGCTTCACCAACAGAACAGCACCCATGTTTACAAGTGAGGGTATATTTTTAAGATAATACTTATAAAAAGTGTTGGCAACATTGTAGTTATGTTATTATGTGCAATCTTCTGCCTCGTACCTCACGTCACTACAACAAGTGCTGCTTTATCCGTCATTACAGGTTGGGTTTTTTTTTTTGAATGTTTTGGAAGAGGCACTACTGAGAAATCTAAGCAAAATTATCTTTGAGATACAAGAGGCAGTTTAAGATATAAATTACTCCTGAAATAGATCAAAAAAAAAAAGAAAGACGTGTTATTGAATAAAAGATAAACTTGCATAAACTTTATGATTCTTCTCCTGTACGAAGCGTAGCGTGGTTCCTGCTGGCACGCATCCCCTGCGTGGCTGTAAAACGAGGAGACATTTTACAGAACACACAAACATTAGTTATTTGTAAGAAGTTGATCTTAAAAATTACCAGTGTTTCTAGTCAGCATTTCCTTCCTGGCCCGCGCTCAGAACACCATCACTCCTGGCAGACGCGCTGCTCTGCGAGCACCGTGAGCACCGCTCGGGGCCAAGGCTCACGGAGGCAGAACCGGTCGGGAACAATAGGGTGTGCTGCCCCGGGACCACGGCGCCCTAATCAGCTGCCCTAATCAGCTCGCTCACCTTGCAGCCAACAGGGACAAACGCCAGCACGAGCCACACGCCAGCTCAGGAGGAAGAGGAGTCCCGGACACATCTCGACCCCAAAATACAACAGGGTTACAAAGGTGCAAAGAGAAACCAAGAGAGGAAAACAAGCTAGTGCTGGTGGTGTGGAGACAGAAACAGAAATCGAAGCCACTGACACTGTCACAACTCTTTTTTAAAGAGTTTCTTTCTAAACTGCTGGAAGTTATTTTTATATTCAGATTGTTTTTTCTCCCTGTTAAACAAAGATCAGATCACCTGTAGCAAGAAAAATTCCTTAATACCTTAATATAGCTGAAATAAAAAAATAAATGTTAAAGGAGTATGATTTTCCAAAAAAATAAAATAAAATAAATAACTATAAAATGCCAAAATTCCCTTACAGAGGGAACTGCATTTAGAAGCAGAGAAACAAAGTTTCTCCAGCTAGGTAGTAGGTGAAGCCTACACCTCCTAAAACAGCCCTTCCAAAGGGAAGCATCTGACACTCTACCTAAAGACACATATTACCCTATTTTAATGTCTGCCTTTACTTGCATGAAACCATTAAAACAGCACTTTTGTGTTGGAACTGATTCTGCCAGCACTTTGGGCTTGTTTGTTTTCCCTCGTGTCCTATTAAGTGCAATTAAGTCATTTCCAAATATACCATGCCTTCCAACTAATAATTTTACAGTCACCAAGTTGTTTTCTTCCACAGTTTTCCCACACACCATAAACACAAGCACACTATTTATTTTGCCAAGGAAGCCTCAGAAGTGTACGTGTATTTTTATAAACTGAAAGACCTACGTTTTGTAAATAGAGGAACAAAATCAAGAAGTACATCTAAATTTGAAAGCATATAAACTGATTTAAAAGCATATAAACTAATGGTGCAAGATAGAAGACTCAAAGGGGAACAAAGGAGCGTAGGAAAAAGTAAAGCCAGAGGAGCTCAAGGCCTGCACCACTGTGCTTACTTAATTTGAGCCTGAAATAAACATCTCACAGCACCACTAGCGACAAGTGGAACATTTTCGTTATGTTGTTTAAATAGACAGGCTAACAGGACACAAGGGAAAAGAAATTCCCCAAGAGATTAAGCATGTTCCATAGATGTGCGAGATCTCAGCAAACTAGAAATGGATCAAAGGATCAAGGAAGGCAAAATAAGTAAGCGTACAAAACAGCAGTAGCATGCAATCACAGAGCATCACCCGGCCTTCACACGTACTACAAGACTTGCACATGAATGCTGACCAAATGCAGAGCACACGTGCTCCTACATTTAGCAACCTTGAACCAGCTGATTCACGTCTGAGGAGCCGTGCTGAAACCAGATTAGAGAGTTCGCCTCCTGTTAGTAAGGGATCATCTCATGAAGCAACAAAACAAAAGGCAGGTTCTTTTCTTGCAAACAGGGACACTCTTGAAAAACCAGACACCACGCTGACACGCCAAACAGGAGGCCAGGAGGTGAACGGGCCTGAATTTTATGCATTAAACCACAGACAGTCAGCTCGAAAGTGGACAAAAGACCTTTAAAGTCTTTCATTAATCTTACTCAGTTTATAAACGTGACAAACTTCTCTCTTTCAACGGTGAAATTATCAGAAGTTGGCACCTACAGAAAAAGAGGTGAGTACCACCAGCAGAAGGGTAACAGGCCTTCGGGTTTTGTTATACACCAAAACTTTATAGAAACTTACTCGCTTGCCCACTCAGAAGATAGATATAACAGAAATCAATCATCACATCACACTGAAGCTGAGCTTAGCATGCCTTTAGGAATCCCTCAGGACGCACAATCTAGAAATTCTATAACCATTCAAAGGAGAAGAATAAAATTTGCAAAACAAAAGAGAAAAGGGTTTTCTTTTCAGCCACATCAAGCTGATTTCCCCTCTCTCATGAAATTCAGATTCCAGTAAAGATGGTGCCACACAACTAGAACTCCAAAGACACTTAACAGATTCCATAAACCTGACTTATTTCTACGAACAGGCATATGCAGTTTTTGTAATACAGTGGGAGAACACTCTAAATCCTTTTGTTCACCGCTCCAGTGCTCCTACCCCACCTGCAGCTGGAACGAAAGCCTCGTGCATGTCAGAAAGTGGAACACGGCTCCTCCTTCAGCCACGGGGCCGACGGCTGTACCAACAGCCTAGCCACAACTGTTTGTCTGCACCTCCGAGGAAAGGATACTCACTGTGCAACTTCGTGACCAGGGAGAACAGAACTACTTGTGGGGGATGTTAACATCATGGTACACGTAAACAACGTGCTCTGGGTACTTGGTGGCGCTTAGGCTAATGACAAGAGCAACAGGAGACTGTGCAACAAGGATTCTTGCAATATGCCCCTGCAGCCATGTGAGCACTGCAAGAAGGTTGTGTGCTCAGCTGGGGATGGCAGCAGTCGATGCGCTCATAAAACCCTGCGGGCTTCAGATACATAAATGAATATACATAAATATACCTTATATATACTATATAAATAAATGAAAGGCAAGAACACAACTGTACTAGTGCATATACTAAAAGGGAAAATTGTTATTTCTATCCTTACCTACTCAACAATAACAGACTGCCTGTCATATCAAAAGTATAGCCTGAAAAGCAAAAAGTTTTTACTGAATATTCTGCCTTCATTGTCCACATAAAGCAACACTGCACCTCTAAAATACATGTTCTTGATGTCTTATGTGAATTCTTATGACTATACCAACAGGAAGAATTACTAACTGCTCTCAGATGGGCTGCAAAGCTTTAGAGAAGTAGTTCCAGTATACGTTAGTTAGCTCTTTAAGAATTTAATAGACTTTATTACATTTAAAGGTAGATTAAAGACTTTGATCGTGCATCTTCACTAGGTACAAAACCACAACGTGTAGCACATGATACATCAGAACAAGACCCTGGGGGACAAAAGTAGGAGATACCTAGAGCACAAAGAACTACAAATGGAAAAATGGACACTGGGGAAAAGACGGACCCTAACGTCCAGACGAGCCACATGATGATGTATAAAAATTTCTGCTTTCATCATACAGAAGACATTAGGAAAACATTTAAATACTTCTTTACAGCAGAATATTATTCTTTCAATGCCCCTCCACTCGTCACGGTTCTCATGACATACCCCACATCCACTCATGTAAAAGACAAGAACAACTCCAGCAAAGATTTTTCAGCTCTCTTCATACAGATGTGATTTGTACTCTTAAGAAAAAACAATATCCTGGCAGTATAATATTTCAGAAAAAGAAAGGTTTTAACATATGGATTCTGAAGATACAGAAAAGAAATTCACACACTAGGGACACAGTCAAGTCTCTTTTGTCAAACACCCTTGCTGTAGGCCTACCTAACCCTGTTAACAGGGATATTTAAGATCGCCTCCTAAAGTAGCTGAAAATTATTCAGAGTTAAATTTTGAAATGGTATCTTCATCCGAGGAGTCTCCCCTTTCTCACCCAGCAATAACTGCACAGTGCATGTAATTAACCCAGCAGCGTTAGGATGGTAAGCGGCCGACCAAAGCCGCCTCTCTCCTGCATGCACCAGGAGCACGATGAACCCCATCGAAACACCTCTGTGGGCTTCAAACAGTCCTTAAAACATGAACCAGGCAGTCCCGAGAGGAAACCGCAACAGCTCTCCCCACCTGCACACAAGGTGCAGCGCTGCACTTGACCCCAGGAGGCTGAGGAAGGTGGGACAGCGCGGGTGTGCAGGGTATGCGCGCTCTGTTTCTCCACCTGGAGAGCACGGGGCACGCAGTAGCGCTGAGAGCGAGCCCAGGGCTGGGGGAAAACACGAAGGTTCCTCATGTCCCTTGAGAAGGGCGCAGCCTTACAACCAGCAGCTAAAGCCACGAGGGTCTCAGGACCACCAGCAGCAATGGGTGGGAGTTGCAAGGCTGCATTTGAAGGTGTGTGCCTACCGTGCTTCGCCCAAGGGGCAGGGAGACCCCCAGGGAGAGGCAGAGAGAACCCCGAATGGGGGGGGAGAAAGCAGGGGGACCCCCGAGCTGGGGGGGGGGAAGAAGGAAGGGGGACCCCCGAATTGGGGGGGGGAGAAGGAAGGGGGACCCCCGAATTGGGGGGGGGAGAAGGAAGGGGGACCCCCGAATTGGGGGGGGGAGAAGGAAGGGGGACCCCCCAATTGGGGGGGGGGGAGAAGGAAGGGGGACCCCCCAATTGGGGGGGGGGAGAAGGAAGGGGGACCCCCCAATTGGGGGGGGGGAGAAGGAAGGGGGACCCCCCAATTGGGGGGGGGGGAGAAGGCGGGGAGACCCCCGAATTGGGGGGTCACAGAGATCACCGGATCAGGGCAGGCAGCCGGGGGTCAGGAGCCTGAAGGGGCGACGATGGGACCCGGGGGGGGGGGGGGGGGAATCACACGACGGTGAGGGGCGCGGCGCGTACCGTACCGTGTACTCCCGCACTTGGCTGTGGAAGTTCTGCTCGCGGATCGTCACCTCGTCCGCCTCCATCCTTCATAGCCCCGCGGCCCCCGCGCGGAATGGCGGCCGCCGCGCCGCCTCCTCCTCCTCCTCCTCCTCGTCGTCCTCGTCCTGCCGCCTCAGCTGCTGCTTCTCCTGCCCCCCCGGCGGCGGGCGGCCCACCATGGCCGGGGCAGGGCCGGTTACCTCCCCCGAGCCCTGCCGGACGGCCGATGGGCTCCGGCGGGCGGCGCTGGGGGCGGGCTGCGGTGCTTCGTCAGGGGGAGGGGGAGGAGAGGGAGGAGGAGGAGGAGGAGGAAGGCCAGCACCGCCCCCCCCCCCCCGCTGCGTCACCGCTCAGCGCCGCGGCCCCGCCCGCAACCGCCCGAGGGAGGGAGGGGCAACGGGCAGAGGGGGGCGGGGCCTGAGGGAGGGGGCGGGGCCTATGGGCACGGGTGGCCCAAAATGGCGGCTCCGCGCCCAGCAGGGTGGAGGGTGGTGTGTTAAGTCAAATTTTCTTCGTTTCTGGGTTTGCAAGCAGATCGATTGTCTAAGCATACACAAAAACTATTCATCTAGGACGCGTTATAAATTATAGCTGATGATTTACCAAATCAAACACTTGTTTCAATCCAAGTATGTAACATTGCTTCAAGAGTTAACTGAATTTCTACAACTTTCACAGAATCATAGAATATCCCGAGTTGGAAGGGACCCATAAGGATCATCGAATCCAATTGGGTAGACCTCCACACAGGTCTACCCAAAATTTTAGACCATGTGACTAAGTGCACAGTCCAAACGCTTCTTAAATTCAGACAGGGTTGGTGCAGTGACTACTTCCCTGGGGAGCCTGTTCCAGTGTGTGACCACCCTTTTGGTGAAGAACCTCTTCCTGATGTCTAGCCTAAACCTCCCCTGCCTCAGCTTGACACCATACCCATGGGTCCTGTCACTGGTGATTAAGGAGAATAGGTCAGCACCTGCCCCTCCACTCCCCCTTACATTTCAAGTGTAAGGCTCATTGCTTTCTGCCTTCTTACATCTATTGATACATTACACACGATATCCATGCCAATTATAATTCAGCTTATATCTACTCCCTAGCCTCTGGCCCATTTCCTTGGTTAAAAACGTCCTTTTGAGGATTACAAGTTATTTGCAGGCAGAATCGCACTGCAGGTGTGGGAGGTCAGAAAAATTCCCTCCCTGTGTCCTTCTGAAGTCCGCTGCTCCTGGAGGGAGAGTTTCTCGGTATTTACTGAGGCATTAGGAAGGGGAAAGGACCACTAAAAGCAGATCTGGAGGAGCACTGAGCACAGGGGCTTTGAGATAATTCTTGGGAAAAGCTGTCCTGCACTGTATAGCACTAGATTGAGTCTGACAGATAATATTGGTTGTTTTTTGTGTTTGTTTGTTTTTTTTTCATTTTTTCCCACTTCAGTCATCTTCTAGGGATGCTGAAAGTGGTGAAAGCATCAGTAGCTGCCAAGACGAACTTGACATGAGTCTTTGGTGTGTGAGACTTGCTACTGATGTTCCTTTACCAGGACTTGGTCCAGAGAGAACAATGTAATTCAAGACACTGCTTATGGGTAGATGTAATGTATTTTAATATAGCAACAAACACAACTGGAAAAAGTAGATAATTGATATGCAAGGACCTGTTCTCAGAGAAATCAAATGCTGTCAGAGATGTCTATGGAAAGTATGTCAGTAGAATCAAAAAACTCTATTCTTAAAATATATGCTTAATGTTTGTGCAGAAGAGATAGGTTCCTAGCTTTCATCATCTAATACACAATAAATTACACAATACACAGTAAGTTGCAATAGTATGGTAAATAGGGTATGAGGAGCCTAGTATTTAGGCCTTCACTAGATTTGTGATGAAGACAAAAGTAAGCATTGTAGCTTGAGTGAAGGCTAAGAACCAGGGACAGCATGAAGGTTCGTCGAAGAAGAAAAATGGAATAATCAGAGATCAGACCAGCAGTCCATATGTCAGAAATATACATACTAATACCAAGACAAAAGAGGAGTATAGTTGGAGTTCAAACCATAGTCAAGCAGCAAGCTGATCAAAGCAACAAGGAGGACCCACAAGAAGCCGATGGAAGAGAGAAGCAGTTTGGGGAAGAAGGGACAGTGAAAGCCATGATTAGGAATCAAGAGAAGGAACTAAGCTTAAGGCAGGGCTATCCATTGGCTCTTGGGTAATCTCTTCCAGCAAACCTCTATATGTACTGGTGGTTGTGAATCTAGGTCTGAAGTGAGATTTAGTTCCTGAGCAACATGGAAAATGGTTCACCCACTGGTAAGGAACAGCTCATTGAATCTAAAAACAAGTATATTTCATTAATGAGGTCTGAGAGTTGTGTCTAGGTGCCAAAGATTTCATACGTTTCTAACTTTATGTGTAGACATATTAAACACTGCTCTGAAACAGAAGGTTCTAAGGAAAATGAGCAGTACTTTTGTTATGGAAACAAAATTAGGTTTAAGATTTAGCAGAATTGAACCTTCCTCTTCCACTCGGGAAATATGTTTTCTTTGTAATGTATTGAAATTGAAATATGCCTTAGGAGCAGATACAGGACATAATTTGTCTCATGTTACAAACTGACAAGTGGTTTGTGTTTTTGTTTTTTTCATTTCTAGCAGCTGAATCATCAGAAACTTGATATATTTGCAAAAAGTTGGAAAAAAAAAAAAAAAAGCCTTGTTTCTTTCTTGGTCAAAAGTTATTGCTTAGTTCTGAGGTGTCCTCATCGCAAAGGAAGGTCACGGTAGCCACCACAGCAAAATCTATTTATGTTGAAGGAAATGCAGTCTTGAATAAGCAGGTGTTGCAAACTGACGAGAAGTCTTACTAATGAACCCATTGATGTGGGAGTACAAAAGTAGTATTTTGAAGCATACCAAAAGAAGAACACAAAAATTAAGCCTGAGGTACTTTGTACCAGAGAGAAGTTGAAAGACCTCTGGAGGCTTTTCCTCCATACTTTAGACAGAGAGAACAAAGACAGTGCTGGAGGAACTATCCTCGGCAGTTCTTAAGACCACCTCAGTAACCTTAGGGAGCTTGGCTTATGTATAACTGAGACATCACTTAGTTGTAAATAAAAATTTTTCTCAAGCTGGTAATGTGCAGGTGTACATACACAAAGAGAGTAATGAAATACAGACTTCTATTAAAGTGACTGTTAGTGGTGCCTAACCCCTCAGTGTGAAAGTTGAGAGGATTTAATATATTTTGCTCATTTTGTTCCTTTTCAGCCTCATTTTAAAAGAAGAGTTTTTCTACTTCAGGATAACACAGTAAGTGTCTGGTATTCTGAATCACCAATTAAGGTTTTATGCGCACTGGATTAACTCTGAGATACTGCAGCAAAGATGCTGCAATATTCAAGCTTAGTTGAACTGGCTAAAATTGAAGTTGCTAAACTTGGAACTGTTTCATTGCAAACGTTCCTACAGAATTTGACAATGGATTTTAGATCACACTTTTAAACAGTAAATGTGAAATTGGCACTGTGCCTTGAAATATACATTTACCTAGCAAGATTTGAATAAGCGATGCTTTCTTTTCCAGACATCATTCAGCTAAATGCTGTTTGGACTAAACAAAAAAAATAGTACATTATTCTCTCAGTTAATATGACTACTCAAATGATAATACTGAAGATACTGCCTAAAAATTGGCCACATTGAAGCCTGAAGCCCAATTTAGTACATTGCCAAGAGTGACCACTGATTTTAGAGAAAATTTAGGGTAGACATATGCCACAGATGACACCCAGCTCTTTATATATTCAAAACCTAATTATGGAAAAGAAAAAAAGATTGAAAAGTTAAAATAATTTGGTCACAATATAAAACAAATTTTACATTATCATAATTATGCACATCTAGATTATTTCTTGGTTGGTCATTTTAAGGTCACTACATTATATAAGTTAAATTTTATAAGCTAAATGAGATCTTCCTTGTAGCGACTTTCCAGTACCTAAAGGGGGCCTGCAGGAAAGCTGGAGACGGACTCTTGTTCAAGGAATGTAGTGATAGGACAAGGGGGAATGGCTTTAAACTAGAAAAGGGTAGATTTAGATTAGACATTAGGAAAAAATTCTTTACTATGAGGGTGGTGAGGTACTGGTACAGGTTGCCCAGCTACAGGACCCGAGGGAACGGCATGGAGCTGGGGCAGGGGAGGGTCAGGCTGGGTGTTAGGGAAAGGTTCTGCACCCAGAGGTGGTCGGGCACTGGGACAGGCTGCCCAGGGCAGTGGGCATGACACCGAGCTGACAGAGTTCAAGAAGCCTTTGGACAATGCTCTCAGACATCTTGTCTGATTTTTGGGTGGTCTTGTGCAGAGCCAGGAGTTGGACTCAGTGACCCTTGTGGGTCCCTTCCAACTCGGGATATTCTATGATCCTATAAATCATAAAATCGTAGAATCATAGAATATCCCGAGTTGGAAGGGACCCGCAAGGATCATCGAGTCCAACTCCTGGCTCCACACAGGTCTACCCCAAAATTCAGACCATATGACTAAGAACATAGTCCAAATGCTTCTTAAACTCCAGCAGGCTTGGTGCTCTGACTACATCTCTGAGGAGCCTGTTTTGCATGGCAGCAATTGCATTATAACCTGCAAAAGCTAGATCAATCAGTCTTGAGTCTGGATTCAACCTGAAATATTGCTGACTGGCATTTCATTTCTTTTCATACTTTCTATTTTCTGTTTTTATTCTTTTTTCTTTATGAAAAAAGTGTTTTTTCTTTGTCCATATACCTCCAGACTATATATTTTCATTGTGTCAACCTAGTAGCATTAACTCCCCAGCTAAAATGTATATATTTGCCATAAAATTTATACATTTTTGAAACAGCCAAGGGAAAGAACTTCAAATTAAAAATGACAACGTTGACACAAAAAAATGGATATAAACTAGTTCAGTATAGACCCACATAAGTATGTAATGGATTTTGTGTGTATATATATACAAGGATGTGTGTCCAAAGAAGGGCAACAAAGCTGGTGAAGGGTCTAGACAACAAGTCTTACAAGGAGTGGTTGAGGGAGCTGGGGTTGTCTAGCCTGGAGAAAAGGAAGCTCAGGAGAGACCTTAGTGCATTCAACAATTACCTTAAGGAGGCTATAGCGAGGTGAGGCTCTTTCCCCAAGCACCAAGTGATAAGATGTGAGGAAATGGCCTCAGGTTGCGTCAGGGGAGGTTTAGGTTGGATATTAGGAGAAATTTCTCTACTGAAAGAGTTGTGCAGCATTGGAACAGGATGCCCAGGGAAGTGCTTGAGTGACCATCCATGGAGGTCTTCAAGAAACATGTAGATTTAGAACTTAATAGCATGGTTTTGTGGTGGACTTAAGTGCTAGGTTAAAGGTTGGACTACATGATCTTAGAGGTCTTTTCCAACCTGAATGATTCTATGATTCTATATATTCATCAATATATTGATGAATCCATACCCCTAAAAGTAGAATTAAAAAATGCATCAAAGTAATATGGTTTTGAACAAGCTTTCAAAATGAACGTGAGAGTAAAATATCTCCCCTACTTTCAACTTAGAGCTTGGCACATACATTAATAATTTAGTGAGACTGCTCTCAATAACCAATGAAATGGATTTGGTGATTATTAAAATTTCTTCTAGTCATATTGTGCCTTCACATGACAATAGGTTTGCTTCACTGATAGGAACCTAGAACCAGAAGACTTCCAACGTATCCCCAAGAGGGATATGTTGGCTTCATATATAGGGCGAAGTTCACCTGCCGTATAGAGATGAACAAGCCTAAGGACATCTGCTCCTCTGCTACCTATCTATGGCTGAATCAGCTGATACTTTACATAGGGATTTATTGGCAGAATATCTACATTTCTGCCAGGATCAATACTTTTGCGGAGTTGAATAATCATTTAAAATCAAACAAACAAGTAAACAAGCAAACAAACAACAAAAAAACACACAACAACAGCAAAAGTAAGGCTCTAGGCAGAGCTTCACTTTCACCATTCACCAGTCAGTTTTGAGCCCAGAAATTAGTGTCTGATTAAATCAGTCTCAAAAGGTGTTCAGCTAGAGTGAATGGATGAAAAGAATTAAAACTCACTGCTTCTCTTCATGGTGTATTCAATATTTAATTACCATCCATATTAAAAATCATGCCTTACTTTTGATTTCATTTTTACTGCCTTCAGCTTCTATGATTCTTGTTCTGTCCTTCCCAACTACAGTAAATAACTTTAATACTTTATATTTCTTGTTAATCACAGCAACTCATCTCAGAATCTCCTTTTCAGTCTGTTAAAAAGATTTACTCTAAGCAAATTTACTCTCTAAGGATTTTTCTCAACCATGAACTCTTTTTTTTCTTTCTTCCCTGAATTCTTTCCAAACTTTTAACATAGGAAAAAGAACTGAAAGTATTCTAGTCTCAGTTTCAGCAATTATACAGAGGTAAAACCACCTCCTTAGTTTATGCTCTCTATAATAGACCACTTTAGTCATTATAAAGCAAAACAACGCATAGCTTCAGAGAAACGTGAAAAATACGATTACTTCCCAGAAGCAAAAGGAATGTGCAATTGAAGAAACTTGTGTCTATTCCTCTCTTCCTGCTAAAAGAAGTCTGGCTGTAGGTAAAAGTCTTCCTTGTAACAGAAGGTTAAAGCAAGATGGCTCTTTATCTTCTGTTTTGTTTTACTATGTCCATTTGCTTGCTTATGTAGGGTAAAGCCAATTTTAGGGTCATTTTAATCCAAACACTGCAGCAATCATTTGCTTGAGGTAGGAATTAGTGGCTACATCTGTATTTTGCTGCCCATATTCTGTAGCGTGTCATGGGTTTTTAGTTCTCGTATAGCTTAGGCTGGATGCCTGCTGTCTGTGGGGAAAACAGTGGTTTGCAGATGTCTTCTTGAGCACTTGGACTTGGACTTGAAAGCCAGGGAGGTTTTGTGGTCCATCCAATTTATATGGAGCCAGTAAATCCACCTTATGTATGTATAAAGTGCTTTCTCACTGAGACTGCGTATTAACCAGCAGCAATCCATAATTTCTGTTTGATTCCTTGTTCTTTGTGTGTCCATAGGCATTTGACTGAATTTAAGCCTGTTTTGTTTTCTGCTCCTCAAACATTTCAGATTACTTTGTATGATTAGCTCATCTTTGTAACTTATCACTGCTACCTTCCAGTATCTGCCAACCTTTTTTGTGTCATCTGCCAGCAGTATTAGCAATAGTTTGTCAACCAGAATAAATACATGCTTGAAAAAAAATCATTTACCTATTTTTTTTTATCCAAAACAGTTTTGCTCATACTGTTTCTCATCTTTGGGAACTTCTCTAAGTAGTAAGTGCATATAATGCTTATTTTACTGTTTGGGAATGTTATGTTTGCCCATATGGAACATGATCTTGCCAATATCATGGGTTGGTTCCATGGTAACATTATAATAGGATTCAAAAGAGTTACTTAATAGTGAAGGCAATATTTTTTGTGTTAGCACATAATCATTAGAAGCTTTAGTGTTGTTTTACCACTGGCTGAATGACAGCACCAGCATACATCTCTGAAACCAGTCTCACAAACAGGTTTTCTGTTCTTACCAAACAGATGCTTTCTATGCTCCTGTGCTTTCTCTTCAGTCTACGTTTGGTTCCCATTCTTAAAGTACCTACACAGTACATTTTAAAAGAATAACAGTCCCCCTTCTGCTATGTTTTTTTGTGTAGCACTATAGCATTACATCTACACAATATGCTGCATCGACTTCAGAGTCTCACTCACCATTATGTCTGTGCTTTCTTTGCAAGTTTTGCTGATTGTTTACCTTTCATTGTTTCTCCTTTTTGAATACTCTCCTTTGACTTGTGGGCCATTCAACACATTTCACGAGACATCTTATTCTGCCAATTTACTATTGACTCTAAAATGTGACCATGCCTCAGCTGTATTATAAGTGATGAAAATGCAAATATCCACCCCTACTATCAGCTTATGACTACTTAGCATGGCTGTACTCACTGTTCTTTAACAAATAAAAAATAAAAATAATTAGTCAGCTGGACCATCTGTGTTTATTCTGAACTATCCTCAAGTTACTTTTCATTAGTTCCGTATTGTTGAGAAATGATATTTTACAACATTTTTTGGAGAAAATAGGTTTCATTGCCAAATCCTTAAACAATAAAAAACATTTTTGCATTAGTTAAATCAATTTATTTTTCTTTCTTAAATTCAGTCTCTGACTCACCATGACTAAGATGACTGTACTGTTACATACCACACAGAAGGCATTTCAAAAATCTATCCAGTATTAAACTACAGCCATTTTTCAGTCAGGTTCACAAAATCGCATTGTATAAATTTTATCTTTGACAGTAAGCCATGCACTTTTTATGAAGGACTTTTATCCAAAATGCTAGGAATTTTAAAGGAAATAAATCATCTTAATTTCTAAAATTAATAGGGGCAAGATTTATTCTTAAATCATGGATACTCCTTTCTAATTAAATTCAAATGTGTTTAATGCATCTCAGGAGTGTTAAGATAATAAGTAGTCCTTTTCTGAAATTTAACAGCCTCGAACCCTGTCAATAATTATATTGGGTGACTAATAAAATATGATGCCAGGCATTTTTTGAATCTTTATCTTTCTCCTCTGTCTCATTTGCAAAATGAATAGGTTTGCTCCACAAGCATCACCTAATCTGGAGAATTCAATGTTGCTCAAGGACATCCCAAATAAATTTCAGCAGGTATTTCTTCATGCAACAGTCATACGTAAAATGGAGTTTCACAATACCTGTCAGTTGCCTTGTTAAAATTTCTCTTTGCTGTATAAGGTTATTGCTAGCATTAGAGGCTGGAAGGCCAAAAAGAGCCACTGCAATTGTGATGTCCTGACCAGGAGAACTTTATGCTGTTATCCCATCAAAACCAACACTCTAAGTTGAGCTCCAACGATCAGTATTTGATCCAGAGAACATACGCCATTCATCCATTGTACCAGTGGTCTATCAGAAAAAAGCTGAAATCATAAAAATAGATTTTATAACATAAGCCAATACTTCCTTTCAGAAACTGTGCTCATATATAGCAGGCTTTTTACCAAAAATCATGCCAGTAATGTGAAATTAGCTAATTTGGTTGAGAGTTTAGCTTCCTTTCTCAAGTAGATATTACATTATAGTAATTACACCTCCAAGTGATGAAAATATGGCAGAATTCTCAAGCCCTGAGATGATTTATAGTCTTCTGGCCCTCATATGAAGGCAAAACCATCTCTCGTGAATTGAAGCATTTGGGTATCTCTAAGTAGTTGAATGGAGGACTCCAGAGATTTCATACTGTCTTGCTGGTGGGAGGATAGAATAAGGAATAGATTGTGATTCATCCAACTCTTCAAAATATTCTCACGTTTCTAATTTTAGGTCCTGTAAGCCATGTATCATACTGGAAGTATACCCACCCTGCCAGTGATTGCACTTCCTGAGATACCCCATGCTGAATGTCCTATACGTGTCTATGTTACATGGCGCGATACGATACTGACCGTTTTTATAAGCGGTGCATCACATAAGTCTCCCCTTTGAAAGTCTATCACACTGCTCCTGCTTAGTTTTGTTCTACTTGGTTCTGAGCTACTTGGGCTTGGCAAGAGTAAAGGTCATTCTACACAAAAATAAAAAATAAAAAATAAAAATAAAAATAAAAATAAAAATAAAAATAAAAATAAAAATAAAAATAAAAATAAAAATAAAAATAAAAATAAAAATAAAAATAAAAATAAATTAAAATTAAAATTAAAATTAAAATTAAAATTAAAATTAAAATTAAAATTAAAAAAAATAAAAATAAAAATAAAAATAAAAATAAAAATAAAAATAAAAATAAAAATAAAAATAAAAATAAAAATAAAAATAAAAATAAAAATAAAAATAAAAATAAAAGATGCAGCTGTCCTACAAACCCTTCATACCCAAGGTTTGCCTAGAGACTACTGTCCACACGTCTCATCTGCCATCTGAGTTCTTCACTTCAACCTATTCCAGTTTGCACAGAGAGGTTATTGCCAAGAACTGTGCCCTGGATGCCAGGCCATTCTTAACAAGAATACTAAAAACAAAAACAAACAAAAAATCTTTCAAAGTAAAAAATAAAAAGCATACATGATAAAAAAACTTCATAAAAGATTTCATAATGGTCAGCCCTTCTTCCTAGAGCCTGCTGAAAGCAGGCAGTGACTTACCAGCCACCAAAAGACATACCTGTGGCCTCTTGTGTTCCTTGGGACACCCAAAATCTCTTAAAGTACATTCAGACTAAGTACAAGCTGAGACCATACTTATCCTGTTCCCTGGGACAGGCTGTCAGGGCCCTCAAAACCCCAACAGGCATTAATTGCTGTGTCCAGCTTCAACAAGAACCCCCACCTATGCCCCCTCAATCCACTGACCTCTGGGTAGGCAGCAGAGATTAGCCACATCTGCCTAAAAAATCTTCACCCTAACTGGTTCCCCACTGAAGTTTCTGGGGAAATTACTGTGGTTATGGGGGTGTTGCAGAAGCCCCCATGGCTGGAATCTGCCTCTATGGCTGGGGTTTGGAACCAGGATTTGGAAGTTAACCTGGAGCTGTTGGCAACCCTGTTGCAAAGCTCCTGTGCATACATCTCTACAGGTACAGCAACTCTAAATGAGGCACCTACTGTTCCATGACTTCAGTTCTGATGATGCCCATCTACATCCTCATTAGAAAGAGTCTGATACCACATTTTAAGAGTGGTGGGGTATGGGCATGCTCTTATGCTTCTGTACTGCCTGGTGTCCATGCCTGGCATATCCCTTTCCCCTCTGATCTCATAAAACCGTGAATGCCACCAGCTAGGTTAAAAATGTTGCAGATACTCTCTCTTCACCGCCTTCTGCCTGGATGGTCTAGTCAAGATACCTGAAAGCCTCTTAACAGCCTGATATCTGAGGCTGTTTTCTAGACTAGAGGACTCATGGAGGCACCTGAATCCAGGACAGGTAAATTATAAAAGCAGACCCTGGTGGTTACCCTAGTACATCAGGTTCAGCCTGGGGTACCAGGGATATACAGTGACACCATCTTACTGTCTCAGGTTTTCCTGTGCTCCAAACCAGAGGTGTGCAGAGGTCAACAGTTCTTCATGAAAATGCTACTACTCCCTTGCCTGTTTGCCATCCCCTTGTTAAATCTCTTGCATGGTGTGGATGAAGTCACCCCAAGTCTTCTCACTGGCAGCTGAATCCTGCACGTAGAAGAGATATACTTCCTGGTCTTTCAACCGAAGAGCAGCAGAGGGGAAGGTTTTCAAGTTGCATCTTCAACTCGTTGAACTGCATGTGATGCCTCCTTTGCCTGGCCAAGTGTGCCCTGCTCTTCTACATGCTAATGGCTGAAATGAGAAGAGCAGGAAAATTCCCAGCCTTATCCACTAAATGTCAACATTCATCTTCTCATCTTCATCAGTGTATGGTCATTGTCACTGATCCCATTTCACATCAACAATGTGGTCAACCTGTAACAACTACTACCTGACACAGGAGTGCATCTTCTTCCTGGCCCAAGGAAATACCTTTGCCCTTGCTGTAGTATCCTTCAGTTTTCTTGTCTCTGGCCAATTCCCCATGTTTTCTACATGGTACCTGCTGATATTTCTGTTGCAGTCAGACTTTTCCAACATTCTGGTCCCACCTTATACAGAAAAATGCATAAAGCTCCGTACTGCACATCGTGTAACAAATTCAGAGCTGTTGATGAGCTTAGCTCACCACAATCTGTATCATCCATGGGGGACAGAAGACTGCAGAGCTTCCAGACAGACACACAGACAACGAGTTTCTCCAGTGTAAAGACAAGTATACTGTTCACTCATTATTCTGTGAAGCCTGTTCCCTTCAAACTGGTTACTGATAAACTTGCATCTATTTTATCTATTTTCAGTACCGTTAAGGTTACAAAGAAGTCATCTGTTTGAGACAGATGGTCTTTTGTTTCTAAACCCTGTTGTTTTGCGATTAATCACTTACTTAAACTTTAAGGATAGTACAAAGCTATCAAGGTTTCATAGGATGTATTCATACAGTATTAAATCTTGTGAGTTGATGCCTCAAAACCTGTATAATTTGCTTTTACAGAAACAGTATTTTTGCTATTGTTGGTTACTTTACCGAAAGCAAAACATTCACATCTTTTCAAATGCTGAAAAACCTACATTAAAAGTCACTGTAAGGCACACTGGGAAACCTGGATACAAACAGTTGTTTCATCTTGAATAGTAAAAGTAACAACTCATAGGAAATAATTCAGCAGTTTGTAGGCACTGGTGAAGTAACAATAGGATGTGGTTTTCTTTGAAGTGCCAGTAATGCTGCATAGTATATGACAGAGTTTTACTATTTACATAGTCACATCCATGCTGAGCACCGGTTCTGCAGCCTGACAGCCACCTTCCCATGCCATACCCTGTCCTGTCATCATTCTGGGTATCCAAGTGTCATTACTCTGGACATAGGCTGACCTGGCATCATCTCCCTTTTTAAACCCTGGCCAATAGCGTGCTTTGGTCCATGTAGAGTTGCATGCTCCCAGAATGAGCATAGAGCATTATTTCAGACCTACTTACTGTCTCATTGTGCATTTAACACCTGGATATCATCAACAAAATAAGAAAACAACCAACCTCTTTCAGATGGGTCTTCTTGACTCTTCAGTTCTATTACCGAAGTGACATTTTGTCTTGAATGCATTCAGGCTGCAAGGAAATCTGTGGAGGAAATTGTTAGTGAACATGGCTGTTTTCCTAAATGATATTGTGTTTGAATTTTCCTTTGTAGTGGTGGAGGTAGCACCTTAGAGAGCTCGTAACCCTTCCAGGCTCTCTTCACCCTACACACCACAGTAAAATACTAGCAGCACCTCAGTCAGTGAGACAGAGTTTTCAATGGCTGAAATGCCAGCCATGCTACTTCCCTTCCTCTGCATTACATTCCCACCGTTGACAAAGCAGGATCCACCCGTACATCCTTCCACCCTCCTTATTTTCTAGTCCTGGTACATCCTTCCTTAATTTCTAGTCCCACTTCAGGTCATGACAGGTTTGAGGGAACAACAGCCTACCTGTCAAACAGCTCTGATGGAAGCCTCAGATTTCTTCTCTGCAGCCTGAAAAACCTTACTGAATAATGAATCAAAAACTGTTTTGTCTACTCATGTTATAAAATTTATCACGTAATTTGGCACTTGTGAAGCAATCCTGCCTCAGACACTGCACAATTCAAAGTTCCCCATATCTAATTTATTTTTATATTACTGCAGGCTAATAATCTCCATACAGCTTCTGAAAACCCAAGTGCTGATTTCATTTTAGCACTTTGTAAAAGTACCTGAGCAAGTACCTCTTGGGTAATTGTAATTCTGATGCTGTCCAGCTTTGTTCTTCTTTGATTTGGTGCAACTAACCCTCCAGTAGTATTGATAAAACAGTACAAGGCTAGACAGACTTGGGGAAAATAACCTAGTAAAAATAAAAAATGTAATCAGAAAGAATTCTCTAAGCCAGTTTGTTATGTGTTCACAGAACACGAGCAATATAACTGAGCAGAGGGAGCTACTCCAGACACCACTGTTACGGAGAAAAATGCTTGTCAACTACACAGTATACTCAAAGCAATCACAAGTATGTTCTTCTGTCTGGCCTTTGCCATTTTAAGTACTGAGAGTAATAGAAAATGTGAGAAGCTATATTGTCCTTTTACTTTGCACACGCCCAGTCCTTATAAAGAATTCATGAGTCAAGAAATAACTACAGACCATAATTTTCAAGTAGTCCTTCCTGTCCTATGTTGTGGAATAAGAAATACTTAAACTTGTCCTGCTGACATTGTGCATATTTCACTTTATGAAGAATTTATGTAAAGGTTCACTCATGCAATAAATTTTAAAATGTACATTTTAAAATCATGAACTGTATTTATACATTATATTGTACGTATACTTATGCATAATGCGTGTCTGTGTGTTTATATATGTGCAAGCACACTTACTTTTAAAGTTCTCTGAAATACATTGTTATCCTACAATAAAAATAAGCTGCTGTGCAAGACAGCATTACATAGTGTCCTCTGCAGAATTTCTTTACAAGAGTCACTATACACTGACTGATAGCTGAGTTAATTTGAATTAAGATACTAATTTTTTTTTTTTTTACAAAATCACTGTCTATATACTTTACTGAGGATGATGCATTTGCCCTTGCAAAGAAGCAGCAGCTTATAGTATTCTTTCATATGAGTTTGTGCGAGTACGCGTACAAAAGAAAGAAAAATGTAATTTAATTACTGTTGGAATGTCTCTTCAGCTTATTATTTTACTATGCAGTTTATAGCCTGTGCCCCAAATAAACTTATTTGTTTAACATGTAGGAAATATTCTAATGACTGCTTGAATTAATTATAAAAACTGGTAAGTATAAGTAATGTAAACTGAAAAAAAATATGCTCATGTACGAATCTGAAATATGCATAAAGGAAAGTATTTTCCTTGTTATTTTCCTCTGTTACATGCATCACTGCATTCACAAAACCACATACCCCAAATTATTGTCTTTACTGAAGACAAGCTCTGGAAGAAATGAAATGGGAGCTTTGTCTACATAGAAATATAGTAAGAACTTCACAGTGTGACCTGCAGT
This sequence comes from Anser brachyrhynchus, assembly GCF_964034855.1. NCBI lineage: Eukaryota > Metazoa > Chordata > Aves > Anseriformes > Anatidae > Anser > Anser brachyrhynchus. The sequence continues at coordinate 9,764,450 of NC_137695.1, forward strand.
TTTTACTAAAATAAATTAATGGATGGCGTGCAGAAGCCAAGATTAAACAGAATAGTAACAAAACATTAGTAAGCACTTTTAATGTAATTAGTTTTTGATGTATTGCAATTTTTAGCGTGTAATTATTTTTGAAGGAACTGCAGCGCAGTACTGGATCACATGCTTATTCAACCTAGTTACTAAAGAATAAAATGTGACAATATTTTTAAATTCTATTGCTGAATAATACTGTATTGTACATCACAGATACTAATGGCAAGATTTCTCTCATCTGATAATCACTCACGGTGATTACCTAATAAAAGGCCAATTCTCGGTACTATAAGATCTTATGGTCAGCCTAGCATCTAAGGAGGCACTGATATGTGCTATATAAAGCACCGAGGCTTGCAGTGACCTTGAATCTGTTTCCTTATTGCTGAAGCCTGGGATCGTTCCATGGCTACATTCCCAGTCTGCATCAAGAGACCGGTGGTAACATCAATCTTAAACACTGGTCTTTAAAACAATTTTTATATTGGCCTCGAATAGGTCTAATAATTTTGCTTAATCACCTCTGTTTCTACACAAAAGCTGGAATCCAGGCTGACTTCTCATTTTTCATTCTTGTGAAACCCAGCCATAGGCTTTCTGTCTGCCATCAAATATCTGGAATCACAATTAGATAAAATATGTCAGATGCCCCGTGACACCCAATCATCTTTATTGTAGAGAAGTTCACTTTCAGCTTAGAGTAGAATAAATTCCATTTGACTCAGAGGTCAGTACTTCCAAAGAAAAATGAGAACACTCATTTGCATGTTTAAATATGCAAAGTCAATACAGTCAATCTGCATTATTTGTCTCCTAATGAGAATGACCTTTTCTGCTGAGCAGAAACAGCAATTGAACATAAGCGTGTGAACATTGTGTTAGAATAAGGAATTCCGAATCTCTATCAAAATAGGTCAACTGCTTGCTTCCCTGAACACAAAATAATCACCATCATATTGAACCCTAAATCCAAGTGCTTCTTCATCTTGAGGGAAACCTAGATTAGGTTCAGTATTTGAGTTCTGCTGCTTGGATGTATTTCTCATAACAGTCCTTGCCTAGTCACCATTCTTTACAAAGAAAGAACATCTAAACAGTTCTCCTGTCATCAGTGTGGGGCAGGTTAACACCATAGCATATTTATAATTATTTTACATAGCAAAACATCAACAGAAAAGGATTAAGTGAGTGGCTTAAGGCTACAAAGAAGCAAATATTATGTCAAGATTGAAATTCAGTTTCACCTTGTCTTTGGTCCTGTGTTCAAACACACAAGATCAAGTTTCTTGCAATCCTTTAATTGCAATGGAAAGAAGCCATGTCCAATTTACAAAGCAGCATTAGGATCACATAACCTGTGTTGTTCTACTTCTGTGAATGCCAAAGAAGGGAATGAGTCCTGCATGTAGGCATCTCTTCTGCAGACAAATAACATCAGCGTTATGGCCATTTTATTACTAAACATTTAGTTATCCTTTGTACTGGGGGGGAAGTCAAATTGCCAGTGTGCTTGCCATGCTTGCCTTCCTCTAAAGCTCACTCTTTTCATCTGCAGACCTCAAAAATCAGCAGAAATATTACACCACATAGGTAATAGGTCTTCGAACTGGAACTACTCACATGCATGACTCACGATTAATTAAAGAGCTGGGAATTCAAACAAACATCTTGACATGGCTTACAAGCGAGGGCATAGTTATGTATTCCTGCTGTTGTTCCTTTTTCATTATGGTGCTGTAGGAGCCTCCCATCATAGATCAGGGTTCCGTATTATGAGGATTTATTTAAACACCTAATTAACACCTGTAGTTATGAATTTACAACTGCCATTATAAGGTAAAGAATAAAATCCTTTAGTTTATAATCATAATATTAAAGTGAAACTAGCCTAGCACATGCCTTCTTTTAAGCATATGTTTTCCCATGATTACATACAGGAATGGAATGCAGTAATTTTAATGCTACCACTCCGAAAGTGAATCCAGACAAATGTGGATTGTCCTAAAAATAGATACCTTACCATAGTGAGGAGAAAATTCATACTGAGAAAAAGAAGATTCAAGCTGTACAGAACCAGCCACTTCCCCAGATATACACTTATATATCCTGTTGTGTAGAGCTTTGGTCTTGTTTTTTTCTTTATATGTGAGTATGCTTTTTTTTGCAAAATTATTCTGGAGAACAAGAGACACAAACCCTCTTATGATAAACACTGTAATTACACAAAATGTTTTTTGTAATTGTTCTTCTTTTCATGGTCTGTGTTTCAAATCTGTTTCATATTGGGCACAGGTGCTGATACAGATGGGGCAACAGAAGGACCAGCTGTACTCCTGAGAGCAACAAATTCTCATTTAAAGCAATATGGGAAATAACTGTCCCACCAGCAGGATACTCTGATGCAATACATTTTTGTAATCTGCTAATGGTGCAATTTCATAACTGATCTAGCCTAGTTGTAGCCTGTACTGCCACTGGAAGGAGCAGTTCTCTTTCCTTTCCTATTGCTGTCTGCTTCTTTCTGCAGCCAAACCAAATAACTAATCCTGGAAAAGTAAAAGCTTATTGGTTACATTCGATCAAACCTTGGATTTAGTGGATTACGCCACAAGTCCCAGTTTCAGCAAGATAAGGATAAGGAAATGCACTGCCAGGACAAGTGAGTGGCAGGTTGATGTCGTCCCTGAAGCAGCTGCAAAACTGTGACCTTGAAAGACAGTGATTGCCTGAAAGGGACACTAGCAGATGTAGGAGTAGATTGGGGTGGTTTCCAGTGTCAGATATGTACCAGACGGAAACATGAGGTTATTCGAGTTTGTATGTGTATGGTTTTGTTTCACTGCCCTGTCTGCCCCCAGTAGTAGAGGGTCACTGACTAGGTACCTACAATGTGGCTGCCTGCTCCTAAGCCAGTGATGCAAAGCTCCCTCTTAAATCAGCAAAGACCTAACCATCTGGTTAGAGGCTAAGGCACTGTCCATCTCACCCTGAAGCAGAAGCCTAAAATGGGTTAGATGAGTTTTCCTCTAAAAGTGACTATTTCTCCATATGACTATAAACAGAGAGAAGAACTCCATCCTGTCTGTCAGAGCTAAATCGGTGTTGCTATTTTAAAGTACTTTGAGAGAATGGTCAGGAAGGAGATGACATTGAGAGGCTGGAATGTGCTGATGGTAGCAAGACATCATCAACATCTTGGATCAAAGATAGCATGGATACAGATTAAAACTGCTGATG